>NC_085873.1:15562585-15712585 GCF_034702125.1 Engraulis encrasicolus
CCGATCGCCCAGAGGAAGCTGGTGTGCTCATAGGTGCCACTCAGGATGTCAATCACTTTCCCAACGTATATTGGGATGTATGTCTCAACTGCAAAAAGAAATAAAGATAGAAAGAAAGATGGTTGATAAAGGAAATAATCAACTTTGAATAACACAGTCGGGTCCCAATACTTTTGACTAGGAGTGTTAAATTGAAAATGTTTCAGTGGTAGTAATTGTTGTGGTGGTAGTTGATGTTGTTGTAACATTATTATTGCAAATATTAATACAGCTAAGCTGCGTAACAAACAGTGTATTCACACCTGGTCTCTTTCAAAGTCACCACTAAGCTTACTTCAGAGTGCACATTACTCCAAGCAGGTTACTTTGTGTGCTAACGTTCGAGACACAAGAGTTAGCAACTTTTATAGTAGGCCTATCTACTATGCAACATTGCTAACTGATTAGCTACTTGGCCGTTGAGAGACGCACCCCTGAACAGTGAACTGAAATTTAAAATAGGTTATGTCATTTTTTACAACATCTTCTCGGGTGCTGCTATGAATTAGGAGGAAAAGTTTGACGCCGCTCACAGTGACCACAGTATTTGGCTAGAGTGCCACGATATCAGCACCATGGACAGACACCACGATATCAGCACCATGGACAGACCTTGGCGAGCCAGGTCATAGGCGGAGATGAAAGTGTCGTTAACGGAAACATTAAGCACCACGACCATGGACAGCTCCCCACAAGTGTCGGAATGGTGACATTAAATTGTCGGAATGGTGATACCAAAATGTCGGAATGACGGGATGTCGCAATGGCGTCATGTCTGAATGGTGGTATGTCGGAATGACGAGTGCCGCCCATTTAGGTTAACTCAGACCTGTGACTCAGCATTTTCTGCTAATTTCTGAAAGCTCCAAAACTAAACTGTATGGCCAGACCCCTTGGAAGTTAACTTTACAGAGACATTTCCTCTGTACAGTTCACTTAGGCTATTAGTCCTGACTTAATTGTGATGAGGTTTGATTGAGTAAGGAATGCTCTCTAGAGGATCGGGTGTGATGAAAAAGAGGACTGACACACCATTTAAAGGGACACTGTGTGAGATTTTTAGTTGTTAATTTCCAGAATTCATGCTGCCGATTCACTAACATTAGGCTACCTTTTTTCATGAATACTTAGCACCACCATCAAATTCTAAGTATTCATTATGACTGGAAAAATGGCAAAATACATGAAAAGGGGGATCTTCTCCATGGTCCGCCATTTTGAATTTCCTAAAATAGCCATTTTTAGCTGCAAAAATTACTCTACTTGGACCATACTAGAACATATTTGTTTATTACTTAGTAAACTTTCATGTAAAGATTAAATTTGGCATTGGGCAGCCCAGTTTCAATGAGCAGCATAGTTGCAGTACCTTTTTGACCATTTCCTGCACAGTGTACCAAAAGGGTCAGAAAGAGCAGCCAATTCTTTTTGTAACACACTCTCAGTATGCACAAAAACAGAATTGAATCCTTTTGAAGTCAGTTCACTTTTAGATGACTGGGATTGGTTTGCTTAAATGAGACTAGGTGTGATGTGGAAAAATACCCAAAGATTACACAGTGCACTCACATATGGCTGTCAAGGCAAGAAAGACGAAGGCCGCTCCCAGGTAAAGGTAATCTGGAGCCGCGTATCCCGACACGCGCTTGAGCAGCGCGCGGGCCTCCTGTTGCTTCTTTACCTTGGCGGCGTCTCCAGGCGCCTTGTCCGGGAAAAGACACTCCCACATCGCACAGGCTATACTTGTTGAGGCTGCAGCCAGCGCCACCATCCCGATATCGGGAACTGGACAATGGTAAGAAGAGCTCTCCGGTAGCAAAGTCTTCACTGTCTCGAACGTTGGAGACAGAAGGCACAGCGCTGTCACCCATCGCGTTAAAACTTTCTGCTCACTCCCAGAACTTATAAAGCGAGCCAAATGATTAAGTATGGCCACGCTTATCAGCCTATAACACCATAGTCCGGCAAGCCAAGCATTTAAACTGCATTCGACACCCAAACTGACCACAAGAAGCCAAACTGAAAGCCATAATAATACGTCGAAGACCAGGAGAAGCACATAAGGTTTCAGGGCGACCATCCTGGGCAATGTTCAGCAGTGAATGGAATGGGCTGCTAGTCACACTCGGTAGTCCTGGAGGTAAACAAAAGGCAAATGATAAGTCAGTGCATAGCTAACAAGCACCTGACAAATATTTGTAGAACAACCAATTGAACTAGCACACTATGTAAGGCATCACAAATTAGCTATCGTCGCTGATGTTTGCTAACATGTCTGTTCCAAAAAATCCACAGCTTCCTCCTTCCACTTCCATTCAGACGTTACGCATTAAAACAATATGCAATGGGTACGTTACAAGAGCATCGTTTATATATTAATAGCACGATAAAGAGTAAAAGCATTACAGGACATTTTACTTACCCTTTCCTTTCTGCAGCGAGGAAGTAGTTTTACTTTCATTTTTGATTTGACGGTCAATGGCAGTGTGGCCACATGAGCCAACACTAACAAGATTTGATCACACGGTGGCAGCAGAGGCTCTCTGAACGGCAGCATAGAAAGCCAAGCCAAGGAGTATACAGATTGACAGTAGGTCACAACTGTATTTGTAGACAATTATGTGCTTTGCTCTCTACCTCTACAGACACTCCATTACTACTAATAATTTGTGCACATAACAGGGTAGCCTAACCTCATCTCACACATGTTCGACTTTGCATGTAGTGTTAAGTTGATGTAGTATAATGTTAAAAATAACTGAAGACATTATCTACAAAATCATCTTAGGGGCATAGTGTAATATATTTTGCAGTTTCTTTCCAGAATTCACGGGGCCCATTCAGACATTTTCATTTTCATTTATCCTTTATTTAGCCAGGATTGTCCCATTGAGACAGTCTCTTCTGCCAGGGAGTCCTGGTCAAAATGGCAGCATTCTCCACAAATACTTACCACCACCATCAAATTCTAAGTATTCCTAATGAGTGTGAAAATTGCACTTGTAATACATGAAAAGTTAGATCTTCCTCATGTTCGCCATTTGGAATTTCCAGAAATAGACATTTTTCGCTACAAAACAAACGTACTGTACTTTGGCCATACTACTACATATCAGTTTACTATTTAGTAAATATCCATGGAAAGATCAAATATGGCAATAGGCAGCATAGTTTCAGTGTACAAGCGGATTCCAAAAAAGTTGGGACACTTAGTATTTTGTGAATAAAATCAAAATGCTGGCATTTTCAAAACATTCAATGCATGCATAAGATGCACAATGGCACAAGGTCAACATAGCAACTGTTAAATCGAGGCAAAAATATTGTTTTGAGGGAAATATGTGTTTATTTAAAATTCGACCGATGCAACAAATCTCAAAAAAGTTGGGACAGGGCCAAAACATGTTGTAATAGTTGGATAATTCTACAAAATTACCCAAGGAAGACCATTTTAAAAGAAACTATAGTGACTGCCAACAAGAATGCACAAATAAAAGACCAGTACACAGAGGCGGTGTCAGTCTAAAGTGAATATGTTGAGGGACTAATTACTGATTTATTACACAAAAAGATTGAATTATCAAAATTGCAGGCTTATAAGTCCTATTTCTGTAATGTTAAGTTCTATGAAAACATTTTATGAGTTATGAGATCATGAAATACCCATTGAAAATAAGCACACTATGACTCTCCAACAGTGACAACTGTTGAAAAATTTACCAAAAACACAACGCTTGATTGATGCACATTATACAGACATTTAACTGTGTTGCATGTGGAAAAGATCATTCTAGGTGGACCCAGAAGACATGTGGAACTGTCCTCTGATTACAGAATGGAAACTATTTAATCCTTTTTGAAAATCATGGAGTCATGCACCCCCCAGGTTACACAGAGAATGAATATTTCAGCTTGTTTTAGTGGTCAGTCTAAAAGACAGCATATATGATGGTAAGAGGGTGCAATAGTGCCTTGTTTATGGTCCTCTTACTCATGTGGCACGTTAAAATGAATGCTGAGTGATATATACAGATTTTAAACAGCATCCATAGCTACCAAGGCATTATGTTTTGGAGCACAGCCTTTAGATATTGCCACATAATGATGGCAAATTGCATTCTCTACTATGTTCCAACAGTATCGTTCCATCATAAGAGTAAACAGGTGACAAAATTGTTTTTGTGTCGTCAGGATATGTCACATATTAAGCATAACAAGAGGGTAAACAAGTTGAAGAACACACCCATCAGTTGAGCTGCTGAAATCATATCTCACACAGAAAAATATCTATTTTTTAAATAAAATTATGCCATCAGTAAAGGTATTTAACCGTTAAGTCTCCTCTCTTGTGTTGTGTTTAGTATTATCTAACTTTAAAAGCATTTCATTGGCCCTGTCCCAACTTTTTTGGGATTTGTTGCAAGGGTGAAATTTTAAATGATCACATAATTACCTCAAAACAATAATTCTGCTTTACTTGAACAACTTATATATTGTCTGTGCACACTGATCTAGCTTATTAACATACTGAATGTTTTGAAAAAGCAAGTATTTTGACAAAATATCACAAAATATCAAGTGTCCCAACTTTTTTGGAATCCGCTTTGTAGTTGCAATGCCTGCTGTGGTCACCATCCTACAGTGCAATGAAACTATGCAATGAAACCTAAGGTGAAAAGAGAAGGCTTGAATACAAAAAGATTCTCATCTTATCAGCAAATAATCTATGCATCACCTACACCTTTTTTGAAGCAGTAGCGCATTATTACTATCAGGCCTACATGTATAACACACACTCTCTCTCTCTCCCCCAAAGAAGTGTTACTGTTGATGCCGGATGTCCAGAAAAAATGTATACACTTAACAAAGCGAAAGTTATTTCCAAACCATAATGGAATTAACAGACACCACTATACAGTATTTTGTCGCTCCCATCCTCAAACTGATGCCTAAAGTCTACATTGTGTGACTGAAAGTGAAAAGTACCTGAAAAATACCTACCATACTTTGCAATTATTTTAAGTGTATATACTATACACACTTTAAATAATTGCAAAGTACCGTATACATTTCTTTCTGGACACAAATGGGGACATTTATACAAAATAACTAAGTAACAAACAAATAAAATACGTAAGTCACTTGTGTGTCTGTTTAAGATTAGTTTGCACGTAGACTATTTCTGTGCGTAACCGTGTGAGTTGAATGAATATTAACATTGAGCCAATGGTTAAGTCATACAGTCCAGTGGCTTCTTTTTATGCAATACATACTCTGTATCTCTATAGCTACTAGGCTGCTAGTCCATTACTCTGCCAGACATGCCCAAACATGCCCTCATGCAAACATAGCAGACCCTTGACACAAAGCATCAGACCATTTCTTCTATTCATGGACTACTTGAAAGAACAACCCATCTCCTTCCTTCCTCAGCCAAATACTTGATGTTTATTGGCATTTAAATACAATGATTCTATACACAATATTCAGTCATTTAAACAATGGCCTCTTTTTTTGGCAAAAAAATATGCCACAAATATACTGGCTTATTTATCACAAAAACAAAAACCTGAAGCGCTGAACATGATGATCATGGATGGCATGAATATAATACACCTATAGCTCTTTCCAGCATAGCACACACTATGGGTGTTTTCACACCTGGTCCCTTTTAGCCATTTAAGTGAACTCAGACGTGTCACTCCAGACCCCTCGGAAATGAACCGTACTGAGACCTTTATTGACGTGGTCGCAGTACAGTTCACTTATGATCCTGACAAGTTTCACTTGTGACTAGGTGAGCTTTAGAGGACCAAGTGTGGTCAAAAAGAGGACTGACAAACCATGAAAGCCTACGGACCAGAGCAGCTGGTTCTTTTTGTAATACTCACAACACATATGAACAAAATGGAGTCATTTTGCTGTCAGTTCACTTTTGGTCCACTTACAGGGGACTAGGTGTGAAAATACCCTGAGAAAATTAAAAGTTCCCAGAAACATCTTCAGTTTGCCACTGTGGCGGCAGATCTCTGAGGACACGAAAAGTTTACCAAATAGGCTCTGGGAAGAACCTCAAGGTTTTCTTGAGGGTTCTTGAGAGAACCCAGGAGCCCAAAGGCTCTTTGAGGAACCCTCATTGCCACTGTGAAATAACAACTTAAGGTTCTTTAACCCGTTAAGACACGGCATTGTAAATTTGCTGTTACCAGAGTGGCAATGACCAACTCGTAGTGCATTACTAAAGGCCCTGTGTACTGTCATAGTATTGTAGTACTATGGTACTCTAACTTTTCAATGACTATTACAGTGTGCCACTGGTGGTACGAAACCTTGTGATTCTGCCCAAAACTTCAACGTTCTTAAAAGAACCCTCTATGATTCTTCAGAGAACTTTTACGACCTCTCACAGTTCACCTGAAGGTTCTTTTGCAGAGCACAGTGTACACTGCACCTGAAAAAGGACCTGGAGACGCGTTGCCAGGTAGGCCTAAGTCACCATGGCGGGAGAGGGGTTTGGCGGTTTTACATACATTTTGTCGACTTTTTGAGGTTGTAAAACAGCAGGTGACTGAAGACGATGTCACCACTCAATCCACACCTACTACATCCACAATGATCCATTGTCGCTTGGCTTTGGCTAATCCAGCCTTTCAGCAACATAACATTAGCTGAAAAAAGGCCCATCTAGCAAGGCCTCGCTGTAGCGCACACTCCAGTTCAAATCCATTCAAACAGCAGCGCTACTCCAAGACACCTACAGACACGTTTAAGTAATTATAGGCCTGTAGCAAAACAATAAGGTTGTTGCTGGTGTTAAGTGCAGAAGAGGTTACAGTTAATCTCTGACACAGTTTCCCATGAAAACAAATAAACAGACAGACTTGTGGGTGTGCCAAACAGACATGTGTGTGTGCGCATACAAAACACAACACATGTATGTCTATACACACAGACTGACATGAATTAACAGACAGATTGACAGACAGTTTCTGAATTTGTTTAAATTCTGATTTTTTTTTTTTAAACAAAAAAAACTATGTTGGAGTGTATGGCAAAACATGAAATATAGATTAAGGCACCATACGGCTTTGGCTTAGAGGACTGACTCAGTGATGATAAAGACACTATCATGTAGGAAAATACTTAAGCTAGCATGTGCATAATGATCACAGCAGACACTATATGTGGTGTGGAAATGATTGTAAAATAGACTTTAAACTTAATGATTGCACACTGATCTACGCTTAGAGTCCATGTACTCTGTTTGGTTTGGGCAAGAAGAATGCGGGTAAACAACTCGCTGTATTTCTTTTTCTCCTTTAGGAATGTCCAGTCAATATCACAGCTTGTGTCATCAACACATTCCATCTGAAATCACATGGACCCTACAGTTTACGTTCCCCCGTCTGTAGCAGCAGTGTATAAAGTAACTATCCGTACAGTGTATAAACCAGAGATGACTTCCATTACCGTTATCTCTTTCTGTGAACAATGATCATCCTCTCAAAGCACAAGGACAATGGGTCGGCCAGAACTGATGAAGCTCCTTAGATAAGGAGCTCAAAGCTCAAAGAAGTCCAGTTGCTGACATCCAAGCTCTTTGGAGAATGGTGGGTTACATCATCCACGCTTTTCACACAGCAAGGGCTAAGGTATCCAGTTTTGGAAGGCTGTTTGGTTTGGTTGGCTTGGTTGTATTTAACTGATTTCCATTCCCGTGATTTTCCACCATTTCTGAGTGGACAGTGATAACTCCTCCCAAAGAGTAGAGATGCTGTGTCGCGTCCCCCTCCTTTTTTTTGCATGACGAGGGCTAGCTTTTAGGTGCCCAGCTGTGGAAGGCTGTTTGGTTTTGAAGTTCTGCCATCAGTTCTCTCTCACTGCCAGGCTGAGTGACGTGTGTTGGCTATCATCATATCAGTGGCAGATGAGGTCTGTACATAATGGCTTTATGCCATCTATTAGCAGACAATTCATTAAGGCTGAGTAAACAGGCAAGGCTCTTGGATCTTGACTGTAAATGCGCATCGTGAGCGTAAAGCACATCTTGTACTGTAGTCCATTATACTGCAGATGAACACAAAACCCCCTGCATGACATCTTGACTACAAATCCGGCGCCCGGTTATGTGGACGTGTTCAGCAGCATCAGGTCCTACTGTACTCAGGCTCCACTCCAGTCCCCTGACAGGCAGTGATGGGGAGCCTGCATTCAGAAGCCTTAATCCAGTGCCACAAATAACCTGGTTTTACCTGTCCCTACAGATAGGGTTCCTGTTTACGAAACATTTGCGCTGTGAGGAGGGGCAAGATGCTAAGCAGCCAATCAAGTGAGCACATTTTTGAGTGACACCAGTTTCCTAAAAATCAGAGGTTGCAGAGGTATCCTCAGCTGCGAGCGCAGACAGGAACGTTTTTATACAAGAAACCTATATGTACAGTTGTGCCATGAATTGGACAGATAAACCCAGATCTTTTGGAATCTATAGCACTGAATTGCAGCTTCTGAATCCAAGTTGCCCATCCCTCACTCACAGGCTGCTGTCCACTGCATCCATCGCAGCCTCGGCTGTGCCTTTCTCAGGGTCGCCCTCTGTGGGCACACTGCGGTACTGGCAGTCCTGGGCGAGGGTGACGCAGGCCTTTGGTGGTGGGTGACCGTTGAGGGGTACCTGCTCCTGCTGCTCCTGCTGCTCCTGCTGCTGCTCCTGTTTGAGCCTGGCCTCCCTCCGATCCAGCACATAGAACGACACCATGAGGAACAGGGCAGCAGTCACCACGACAACCGAGCAAGCGGCGTAGACGTGGGCGTAGAGGCCATTTCGGTCCACCAGGACGCCTATGAGGACGACAAACAACAGGAAGTCAGGACCCCAGTTCAGGAAGTGGAGATAGTTAGCACTGGGAACATGATATACAGCAGGGCTATTCAAATGGTGGCCCTGGGGCCAGATGCGGCGCTTGGATGGCAAGATTCTGGCCCCCACAAGGTCAGAACAACAAAATGAAAACAAATGTGCGCTATTGGTGTCCGTGCAATTTGTGATCAAGGACGTAGGGCTTTATATGTTGAGTTTGTACATAAGATTGAGGCCATATTTACTAATGCTTACTTTACTATTACTAACATTTACATGTCTATCACCGGAAATGCAGAATGTAGGTCATGGAGATCCAACTTTTTATGTAAGAAAAAGTTCCCAATCTTCCCGGCATTTTCCCAGTCATAATGAATATTTAGACACTGATGGTAGAAGAAAAACCTCATGATTAAGGTAACATTTGAACAGTGGCGTGCACAGACATTTTGGGGGGCAGGGGCATGTGGAACTTCCAGCTGCCTTACTAGGGTATAGAGGCTATATATTATTTCAGGACATTATTGTCACATGCTTTTGGTCATGAAGCATCTGTAGAGTAATCACGTCATCATGGACCACTGTACATTGTGATAAAAACTTATTTTATTTTATTTTTTTTCAAAAAGGGCATTATTTTGTCCAGTAGGGCAAAGGGGCAGGTGCTTTCGCACCACCTCATCCCTATCTGTGCCCGCCTATTCATTAGAAAATAACCCTGAGAGCAATGTGACTTTTAGTTTAATAATTGAAGGATATAGTGGAACAAATCTGCCCAGCATTCCTTGGCATTCAGAGGAAGTACTGTACTAATGTCAGGTCATTCTGGCCTGAACAACAATAGAGACACTTTGCTCTACTTCACGCTCCACCCCAACTCACACAAACACAGACACAGACACAGACACAGACACACACACACACACACACACACACACATTTACAGTAACTCCACAGGGATCGCAAATGTGCTCAGGTGTGACCTTATTGAGACACATGGCTGACTAGTAAAAGGTGGTCACCATGGAGTCTTACATTTGTGTGTCTTCCAAACAAACTCCTGAAGACTCCCCCCCCCCACCCCCTACCCTACTCTACCCTACCCTACCCCAGCACACAGTCCTCTATGCACCTCCCGGGAGCAGTCGTTAATCACAGAAAGGTTACATGTGCAACTGATTCATTTACATAAGCTATGAGATAAAGAAAAAAGATTTGTCTCTGAAAAAGAACTCCTCACGACTCCCTACACTGTAAAAGATTGTCGTGATTTCACATTAGAATTCTACATCAAGAAGATGTATATACCAGTTTACTATTCACTGTTGTAATGTGCAATGCATTGTGGGATATCATATAGAGTACAATTCACAATTGTAAATGTACAGCAGCACATAATACTTTTTACATCATACTGTTGTAAAGATCTGTTTTGTCAGGGCTGCTGTCCTAATGCAAATGTATGCAAAGCCACATGCAGAAATTATGGAGCTCAGGTCACATTCTGATTGGATGCTTTTAAAACATGCATACAGGCCTGATAGAGGTGGAGAGGATTTGAACTGATTTGAACTCTTCAATCGCACACACCTGGTCATGAGCAAGGAGGTAGACATAGGAGGGTTTACAGACATCATCGAGGCATAGTACGGAATGATAGCAAGGGGAGTCCAATTTTCTTCTTTCCATGGTCAAATTGGAAGCATGGTAAAGTGTGGAACAGGTCATAGGATACAATAGTGAATGTTTGTCACCTGTCCTTAATTATCCCCCACAATTAATGCTGACCGACAGCTGCAGTAAATTTGGCCACAAACTGAGCACTGACAACCGGATATTCTCTTTCCACCGGAGTACAAATTTTAATCAATCATAGCATAGCACACACTGACCATGCGCACCATGTCATTAAGCATAGAAATGTATTAGTTCTATGACATTAAAGCAACACCTTGTACTACGAGACAATAGGAGCCTATTTGGATTGGAGCCAATTTTGGTCCCCTAAGGGAAATTCTTTCTCTCCATTATCCCATTTGGGCAAGTGAATCCATTGAAGTACACACACTAGTCCGTAGCAGTGTGGGCTGCCTGCTGAGTGGCGCCCGGGGAGCTGTGTGGGGGTTAGGTGCCTTGCTCAAGGGCACTTCAGCTGCGGTCCGGTCGGGGCACTGAACCGGGAACCCATGGGTTGCCAACCCAGTGCTCTACCACTGAGGCCACGACTGCCCCCCCAACTACTACACTGTGGCCAATGCATTTTCCATTGAGTGATACTGCTTACCCAATCTACCTTCTTTGGTCATGAGCCAGCTGATTGTAAATGACGTCCAGGTGTGCTAATTTCAGCTCAGTGCAATTCAAAACGGGCTTCTCTCTGCTAAAAGGGCATGGGAGAAGCCAATGATGGTTTGTCCATTTATACAGACGATGGGCAGGTCATAGAGCATAAACGATGCTCAGGTGTGGCAGCCCCCCTGTGGTTCAATTTGGGCTTTTTGATGAGGGCTTCGGCAACAGAATATATCTCAAAATCCCATGAGAAGGATTGGAATGGCCCAGGACCATTATTTTCAAAGACTGTATGTTGTGAAGTTTTCCAGTGTTTGCGTTTGGAAGAACACAACAATTAGCTGACAACTGTTTGCTAGCAATTTGGTGTAATTTTACAAACAATTAGCTGGCAACTTTTTATTGCCCAGCAATTTGCTTTAATTTTACTTCAATGAGCTGGCAACTTTTCACCAGCAGTTTTAATTTAAATTTCACACCAATGAGCTGGCAACTTTTTATTGCCAGCAAATTTGTTGTAATTTTACAACAATTAGCTGGCAACTTTTTATTGCATGCAATTTGCTTTAATTTTACTTCAATGAGCTGGCAACTTTTTCACCAGCAATTTAATTTAATTTTTCACACCAATGAGCTGGCAACTTTTTTTTGCCAGCAAATTTGTTGTAATTTTACAACAATTAGCTGGCAACATTTTATTGCCAGCAATTTGCTTTAATTTTACTTCAATGAGCTGGCAACTTTTCACCAGCAATTTAATTTTAATTTCACACCAATGAGCTGGCAACTTTTTTTGCCAGCAATTTGCTTTTAATTTTACTTCAATTAGCTGGCAACTTTTCACCAGCAATCTGTTTTAATTTTACAACAATGAGCTGGCAACTTTTTCGCTAGCAATTTGTTGTAATTTTTCAACAATTAGCTGGTAACTTATCACCAGCAATTTAACTCAACTTCACCTTACTGGTGCAATGTGCAATTAATGAAGATTGGCCAACAGGCTGGCCCACTTGAGCCATGAAACTTCCCACACATTAAAATGACAAGTGTTCAGTTATTTTGTCCAACCCCAGTGTAGACAATTCCACATATATATGGAATGTTTACTTATACACATGGATCAGAATAAAAACTTTTTGGAACTGAAGTTTTGATATGCGCATTCTAAAACAATGTTAACATATAAACAATGGCCAAAACCAATCCATTGAAGAATATCCTTATACGTTTTTTAACACTATCTTAGAAGGAGCCCAGTTTGTTTTTTAAACTATAGTTCTAGAGCAGGAGCATCAATGATTGGAACATTCTAGGAACTTGTTACCTTTTTGATACAGATCTCTCTTGTTGCTCTGTTGTCACACTCTATACCTAACCAATCTGTCAATTAGTGCCTTGCCTCACTTTATTACTAATCACTTTCATGCCGTGATTCAATGATTGCCAGCACCTGCCCAATGCCTGATTACTCTGGTCACATGGTTCACTTGCCCCACTATATAAACCTGGACTGTCACACTGCTTTGGTTGCTTGTCTGAATGGCACAGCATAGCGCCTGACTCACTGGCGCTCACTGGTATTGGCAATCAATTGATTAGCCGACTAGATGAGTGGTTGGTTTGTTGACAAGGTGGCTGACAGCATAGTGCCAGTTGACCAGCTAGCTGCCTGGCAGGTTGACTAACAGCCTGTCCTCCTGGTCAGTTGACTGGCTTGCTGCCTTGCTTGTTGACTGGCCAGCTGCCTGTCCGGTTGACTGGCTGCCTGGCTAAACCTGGTTTAGCCAGGCAGCCAGTCAACCAGCCAGTGAATCGGACAGGCAGCTGGTCAGTCAACCAGCCAGTCTGTCAAGGCCAGTTGGCTACCTGGCCGGTTAACTGGTTGGCTGCCTGACAGGTTAACTGGTTGGGTTTGTTCCATCTTTTTGAGAGCCATCTTGTAGCATAGCATGTTTTATGGTGTTTTTTTGCATAATATTAAATTTAGGCCACTTGATTGGATTGACAAATGCATATCCATACAGTCCTTATTGTGACTGTTTTTGAACCCCCCTTTGAGATGACTTGATAAATGAAAGTCCTCTTGAGGAAACTATCACTGTCACTGTGACAGCACTATGCTGAGTGATTTATTATTTGTGCCTCACCCATGCAAGGCTGAACTTGTAGACGTATATGCTTAGAGCAGAGTGGCATTATGGTACCATGCTATCTCAGTCATGGTGGAGGATGGGGACGATACTATGTTGAAGGCATCTCAGACATGGAGGCGGGCAGCGGGGGTGGAGGCGGGAGGAGGCGGGCGGATGAGGGGGCAGGACATGTGCCATGGTCAGAGTAGTTTTGAAAACGGAACAGTGTTGTAATTTTAAACGACTTGCTGGCAACTGTTTTTTTTCTGCAATTTGTTGTAAATTTAAAACAATTTGCTGGCAATTATTCCCCATCAATTAGCTGTAAATTTCAGCTTGAAATCTTTTACAGTGTAGCATCTAAAGCCATTACGGGCCTCCAGACATCACTTGTTTCTGCTACTGAGTTTAAAGATAAAGATTAAGGCAGATTGGTCTCTACAAACAACTCCTCAAGATCCCCACATCTCAAAACACCTACGGCCCTCCAGGCATTAGTCATTCGGTCATCATACATACGTTTGTTGTTTTCTTTAATGACGTTGTCTACCGGAAACATTACACGAAATTGATCCTTTTACATGTGTAGACTCTTCTGCAAATGAGATAACATATGAGGCAGATTTGTCTCCTGAAGAAATACCCCCAAGTCTACACACTCCCCTAAGTCCCTTCCCACTCCAGGAGTCGGTCGTTCAGTCATTACGAGTTGTTTGCTTTTATGACGTTCTTCAAACGGAAAAAACATTGCGCATAAACGTCATTACGGTCGTTTGGCCATTATGAGCGAGCTGTTTCCTCTCCTATGACGGTGATCTCTACTGGAAACCCTTTTTACACGTAACTGATTACTCATTTACACAACCAGACACTGTTCTGCTACTATGGGAGTTCTGAGATGTAAAAAAAATGAATGTGGCAGATTTGATTTACTGAAGCTGTATGACGCAGACGTTGCTTGGACTCATCAGTGGCGAAAGACGTACGGTACAACAAGTGCAAGGCTGTGCCTGCCGATGTTGTTGTGTGATGAAAGACAGGGCTACGTGAGGCAAGTACCAACCAACCTCCCTCAGTAAAAGTGCAGGGCCTCTGGGAGTATTTCAAAACACCAGTCAGAGTGCCAACAGGTGAGCAAGCAGCTCGTAACGGGGCGGGCTCCACCATCCACACAGCAAGACTAGCGTGACATCCCGTGTTTACTGTATACAGACTGAATGACTGACTGACAGCCATAAAGGCATCAGCTCAAAAGTACTGTTTATCTTGTTCAAGCTGTTAAGCCACAAGCCAAGCTACAATTAGCTTCAAACAATTAAGACTGTGGTGGGAACACACACACACACACACACACACATGCGCGCACTCACATGCGCGCACACACACGCACACACACACACACACACACACACCTATTTGCAGTGTTATCATTTTGGGGACTTCCCATTGACTGTCATTCACTAAAGAATTGCAGACCCATCCCTAACTCCAGATTTACTCTTCCGGCATCATCATTTGCAACAAGAAAAGCAAATCTTAGGACAGGGGCATTGGACGGACCTCACGTGTACAATACGTATAGCAACACCAGGCTATAGCAACTCACACACACACACACACACACACACACACACACACACACACACACACACACACACACACACACACACACACACACACACACACACACACACACACGCACACACACACACACACTCTCTCTCTCTCTCTCTCTCTCTCTCTCTCTCTCTCTCTCTCTCTCTCTCTCTCTCTCTCTGTCTGTCTCTCTCTCTCTCTCTCTCTCTCTCTCTCTCTCTCTCTCTCCCACCTGCGAGTGGTGGTCCGATGAGCAGCGTGAAGCTCTCCATGACGGACAGCAGGCCGAGGGCGGGCTGGAAGCGCCGCATCTCCACGGTGTCCATGAGCACGGTGAAGACCAGCGAGCCCACCACGGCCATGGACAGCCCGTACACCAGCACGTAGGCCAGCAGCACCTGGAAGCTGGGCCCGATGCAGCAGATGGCGTTACTCAGGCCGTTCAGCAGCAGGGCAAAGCTGAAGATGTAAACATGCCGGCCTGAGGAGGCAGAGAGGGAGGGAAAGACAAACAGAAAGAAAGTTGAGGTGTTATGTAGAATAGAATAGAAAAGAAAGCCTTTAAAATGGTAGCCTGAGGTAGGTGGGAAAGGGAGAGAGACATAAAGACAGATGGAGCTGAGCTGTTGGATATGTAAGTCAGGTGATCCTGCTGTGCCAGTTAGCCACTCTGCTTGAATCTGTTACCAACCAGTCAACAGTCCAGTTCGGGGTGACAGAACTATATTGCTGAGATAAAGGTCCTGACCGATAGCTCAGTGCTACATAGTTAAAATGAAAATATTGAAAACATTTCCCATTATGTTAGGAATGATGAAAGAACGCAGACACAGTTGAGGTGTCAGAATTCATAAACCAAAAAGGATCACCAACAACACAACTGGAAATAATCCTAAAGGAATGTGATTTCTTAACTGCATGGTTTGCGTATCATTCCAAATTAGCTGGCACCTTTATCCACAGTAAAAAAAAGTGGAAAAAAGCCTTTGATGTCTGAAGAAGAGTTTGTCACCCGACATGTTGCGTAAAAGGTGGACAAGGGGGAGCAGAAAAATCCTGGTTGAAGCGGACATTTTTCACTATTCATCTTCATTTGACTGTTTGGCTCCCAAATCAGACCTTTATGGATGTGCAGGCTTTATCCTACTCCTTCACCTTTAACCCAAAAAACCCAGTTATTTCGGTACAGGGTAATGGTTGCCGTCCTCCCTGGTGCAATATGTGCTTAGGTGCCTTGCACAAGGGCAGGTAAACCTTGGATGAGGGCACTGGAATGGAAAGGGGCCACATACAACCTTTTGATCTCAAGACCAACTCCCTAACCATTAGTCCATAGTAAATGGACTGTTAAAGTACATAGCACCTTTCCACTCCTTCGAGCACATTACATCATAAGCCTCACATTCACACCCGATGACAGAGGCTGCCACACACCATGCACGTTTTTTTTACATTTAAAAACAAATGTATTATTATTATTATTATTATTCATTTAAAATAAATACATTTATTCCCAATAACATCCAAACGGTTATGCAACATCAGCAGACAACTAGCAAACAGTGATACCTTTTGGGATAATATTTGGAGTAGGCCTATGTTAAGAAAGTTTATAATGTAAACAAAGTCTGCCCCCATTAGAATAGCTTAGAACTCGGAAAGGGCTGAGTCGAAAACTGTAGCATCACCGGGTAGGCCTACTGACAAGTCAAGGGTAGCGTGAGCTAAGGATAGATATTTGCATATTTTAAGTGTATCGTATCGGCCAATACGCGTGTGGTTTTGGCCGATACGCAATATTCATTATTTTATGTCATTCAGGTTTTTTTATAGCACCAAGACACTTTATTTTTTTTATTACTTGATTGTTAGACATTACTTGATTGTTAGAGTGGGTGTTTAAATCTTACAAGTTCTACCTCAATTTGATAATGTTAAAGGAATGTTTATTTTTAACTTGAGACCTGGAATATATGTCCTTTTTTAACCTTTTTTTTTTTTTAACCCATATCGGCCCTAAATATCGGGTATCTGAAATCGGGTATCGGCCAAGGGTGATGAAAAAAAAATCGGTATTGCATCGGCCATTAAAAAACCTGTATCGGTCGACTCCTAGCGTGAGCAATACAACAGCATGCTGAAATTGGAAGAAGTTATCCTTTAAGTATCTTGCTCAAAGACACATCGATGGGGTCAGGCAGAACTGCAACATTCTGGTTGCTGAACAGGCTACTCTACCATCTGAGCCACCATCACCCCAAAGACCTTTTATGGCCAATTGTTGCTTAACTTATTAAATTAAAGATTTTGGTGATATGGTGCAGAGGGAGTGGAGGGGAGACGGAGAGCGGTGGAAAAGGAGCCAAGGGTGAGTCCTACATAAGTCAGGTGTGTGTGGGAGAGAGCATGAGTGTGTACACACAGCGTTCATGTGCTGTGCTTTGTCACGCTGACAAACACAGTTAAGGTGTCATATCAGAATCCACAAACCAAAAAGGATCACCAACAACACAACTGGAGATAATCCTAAAGGAATGTGATTTCTTAACTGCATGGTTTGCATATCATTCCAAATTAGCTGGCACCTTTATCCACAGTAAAAAAAAAAGTGGAAAAAAGCCTTTGACGTCTGAAGAAGAGTTTGTCACCCGAAACGTTGCGTAAAAGGTGGACAAGTGGGAGCAGAAAGTCCTGGTTGAAGTGGACATTCATCACTATTCATCTTCATTTGGTTGTCTCTCCCAAGTCAGACCTTTATGGATGTGCAGGCTTTATACTCCTGCACCTGAACCCAAGAAAAAAACAATTATTTAGTTCAGTTATTTGGATACAGGGAACTGGTTGTAGTCCCTGGAGCAATAAGTGGTAGGTCGACCTTGTATGAGGATACTGGAGTGGAAAGGGGCCGACATTCTTCCTACTTGTATGGAATTCAAACCTACAACCCTTTGATCTCAAGACCAACTCCCTAACCATTAATCCATGGTAAATGGACTGCCTTTATGTAGCGCCTTTCCACTCCTTCGAGCACTCAAAGTGCTTTGCATTATATGTCTCACATTCACACATGTTGGCAGAGGCTGCCACGCACCAGGCACCAGGCACCAGGCACCAGGCACCAGGCACCAGGCACAAAGTACCTTGCTCAAGGACACATCAATGGGGTCAGGCAGAGCTGGGCTCGAATCTGCAACATTCTGATTGCTGAACAGGCTACTCTACCATCTGAGTCACCACCACCCCAAAGACTGAAGGAGGTGATCCTGGACTTCAGGCGGTGTGGCCAGGGCAACCACTACCACCAACCCATCAACATCGGAGGGGAGCCAGTGGAGGTTGTACAGAGCTTCAGATTCCTGGGTGTGCACATCAGCGAGGACTTGTCATGGAGCGCCAACACCTCTGCAATGGCTAAAAAGGGATCCCAAAGGCTATATTTCCTTCGCACTCTAAAGAAGGCCCAGCTACCACGAGATCTGCTCACTAACTTCTACAGGTGTACAATTGAATCAGTAATTACATACAGCATCACATCTTGGTACACCAGCTGCACACACGACAACAAGAAGATGTTACAGCGCATCATTAAAACAGCAGAGAGAATCATTGGGTGCCAACTACCCACACTTGAGGAGATCCACCATACACGCTGCACAAACAGAGCATTAAACATCCTTAAAGATCACACACACCCTGGTCACAGGCTCTTCACCATGCTACCATCTGGCAGGCGCTTTAGGACTCTGCGTGCCCGCACTACGAGAATGAAGGACAGCTTTTATCCAACTGCCATCAGACTCTTGAACGCAATACGTCACCTGCCCCCCCTCAATTCTTCAGGACTATCGATAATGTGACATGCACATGGATTTTTATGGATTTTTATATATTATTTATTTACTGTTTAATCTTTTATTTTGTGGGCATTTGTGGGTTGCTACTAAACACAATCTCGCTATATTTGTATAGTGACAATAAAAAGTCTACTACTACTACTGTTTATGGCCAATTGTTGCTTAACTTATTAAATTAAAGGTTATGGTGATATTACATTACATTGCATTTGGCAGACGCTTTATAACCAAAGCGACTTTCAAAAGAGGACATAATCAAGCCAACATCACAAGCAAATACAAAGTGCACAGGAGATATACAGAACAACAAGTGCAGTTGCAAAGAGGGGTTAGTTTTTTTTTCATATAGAGTAAGTAACGAGTACACACACACACACACACACACACACAGACAATCTAAACTAAACTAAACATCATGTCAGGAGTCTGCCCTGGGGCAAGGCCAGAATTAGTCTAGTAGATACTATGGTGCAGAGGGAGTGGAGGGGAGACAGAGAGCAAGGGGAGGGAGTGGAGGGGACATTCAGTTGAAGGAGAGGATTGTGCACATCCCAGGGAAAGGTGCAGGACGAAGGCCAACTGAAGTTTTCAGAGTGAGAAGTCCGCACACTTAGAATCCTTTTTGTTGTATTTTATTTTTTCATGACAGGATAACGTTTCGACCTCAACTGTCTTCTTCTGTTGAGGTTGAAACGTTATCCTGTCAGGAAAAAATAAAATACGACAAAAAGGATTCTAAGTGTGCGGACTTCTCACTCTGAAAACTAAGGGAGTGGAGGGGAGACAGAGAGCCAGCCAAAGGAGCCAAAGGAGCCAAGGGTGAGTCCAACGTAAGTCAGGTGTGTGTGGGAGAGAGCATGAGTGTAGTGTGTACACAGCGTTCATGTGCTGTGCTTTGTCACGCTGATATTGTATTCCTTACTCCCTTGACCTGGAGCAAAGGTCTCCCATTCATACTGGAGGTGTCATGTAGTGTGAAGGGCAACATTTTAATCAACTGAAAAAAATATGTTCTTGGCAAACATTGGCTATTATCAACACATTGTTGTGCAAGCCTATTAACAGCCCTCACACTCATTCAGAGGGATTAAGTGCTGTGCCCCTTTAAGCTCCACACTTAAATACTTTCACAAAGAATCAAACAAACATATACACACATACAGTACATATACAGTACAGTACATATACACCCCCACACACGAGCACACACACAAGCATCAAGAGTACAAGCGTCAGCAGAGTGTATAAAAGTAACACTAGAAAAAAAACTTTTAAGAATGTTCCTCCCACCATAGTTGAATTCAACAAGTGACTGGCCTACATTTACTATATAGTAGACTACAGTACAGTACATGTCTCATGTTAAGCTGATTCTGAGCTGGTTAGATCAAATTTGAGGCAGTGCTTTTTGTTTTTTTTTACTGAAGGCTATTCATTATTTTCAGTAACAATGCAGTCTATCTATCTCAGGTACAGTGAAATAACCTGACATCATAAATGTACATCTACTTTTTGACAACTCATCAAATACTGTACAATGTACTGGCAATAGATCATTATTAAATACAATAGTCAGGAGGTGTTGTACCTTTAAACCAGGGCAGGTTGAAGATGAGGCGAGTGTGACTCATCAGTCATTATGCTTGCACCATAACAAAATAACTAAAAAGTATCTGAGGGCTCCAGTCATCCCTGACCTAGTCTTTTTGAAGTAGATCAGTTTGCTTTCCATTAAGCATTTCAACATGACGGGTCTTAGTAATACCTTATTATTAAACACAACAGACAGTAGTGTACCTTTAAACCAGGACAGCTTGAAGGCGAATGAAGATGTTCATGAGGTCCATATCACACTACTATGACATTACGCATTTCAACATTACAGGTCTTAGTAATATATTATTGAACACAATGGGCAGACAGTACCTTTAAACCAGGGCAGGTTGAGGACGAGGCCGATGGGCGGGCGTATGAAGATGTTCATGATGCCCAGGATGGAGAGCAGCAGGGCGGCGTCACTCTGCTCCATGCCCGAGGTGGTGGCGTAGGGTACCATGTAGACCAGCGGCACCACGAAGCCCAGCATCATCCAGGTGATGCCCACGGCGTAGATGCGGTAGCGCACGTTGGTCAGCAGCAGGTCGAACGCCATGTTCTTGTGGAGCGTCGCCAGCGCTCCCTTCAGCCACGATCGCACCACGCTGCCGCGCTTACCGGACGGCTCCGTGCCTGTGCTGCTGAAGCGGGAAGGAGGAAGAAGGAGAGAGAGAGAGAGAGAGAGAGTACATCAGTAGTTCTTAACTGGAATAGACCTGGGATCCATCATTTTCCACTGGCATTATATTATGCTGTTTTTACACTACAGCTCCACGACCGACCCTGGACCCCTCCGCAACCTAATCTCGGGTCCCAGTACACCAGTTAAGAAACACAGATACGTACATAAATAGACAAGTGGACAGATGAATATAAAGATAAATAAATCGATCCTTCACTGTTCCCAGAAGAAAATCAACGACACAACGACACAAGACACTTTCAACGACACAACACAACTCTGTGTCCTAATTGCAAACGTGTGAATGAGACAAAATTGGTTCCCTATCCACAATGTGTAGATTCTACATTTGCGACGTTAAGTATGCCAAGTGCAAATACATTAACTGTCAGTCACAATGCGACTTTTTAAATATAGAAACGTCAGCGCAACCAACAAACTTTTAAAAAGTTGCATATGCAGCGTGACTTGTCATTCCTCGTTTGCCTCATTCAGTCAGGACAGTCCAAGAAAAAACAACGGAATGGAGCGGATTTTGTCACTCTCAGTTGATTGCTTCTCTTGCAGTTAGGACAAGATAGGACATAAGACACACAGCAAGGAGACACCATACACCAACACACACAGCACCATTGTAGCCTCTTTGTGCAGATGGGCCTGCTGACGGGCCTTTTCACACTTTGCTGCAAAGACTCAACTAAATCATAACAATACACCAACCTGCCAAATTCTGTTTGGCTGGTAGAAAATAAAACTTACTAGCCACTTTGACTGATATTGAGTATACCCATGTGTGGCTAGTAAGATTTAACATCCACAAGCCAACTTGTGCCATCTCCTGACAACATCGCTATGACGTTACGGAGACTAACAGATAGGCTCTATGCAAAGGGGTAAAACCCACCATGAGGGATCTGTCGCCGCCTTAGGCGGCTGCCTCCGTCGGGGCACCAGCGGTCTCATGACGGCCCCGCACACGCAGCAGTTGAGCAGCACTCCCCCCAGCACCAGGAAGCTGCCGCGCCAGCCGTACTCGCGGTGGAGGTAGTGGCCCAAGAAGGGCAGCACGGACAGGCCCAGGGCTGTGCCCGTGGAGGACAGCGCGTTGGCGAAGGGACGCCGGCGCACAAAGTACTGGCCCAGGATGGTGACGGCAGGCTGGAAACTGAAGCAGAAACCCAGGCCTGAGGAGGAGAGGAGAGGAGAGGAGAGGAGAGGTCAAGTTGAGAGAGATATTGCGTTTCAAGTTGCATGCACAACAGGATTTCCTTGTCGTAAAGTTTTTTTGTAAAGTGAACTTCTAAGAAATTCACCTTTGGACAAGGGCCAAACTTGCAAGCAATACATAAGCATATAGAGTATGCATGCATGCAGACATTAGCATATCTTTATATTTAAATTGTATGTGTCCCAAGCCACAGGACTGTTATGTGCAAGAATGTTTTTAAAGCTTTTTTTCCAAAGTGTAATTGACACATCTTCAATGTAGATACAATTACTGTATTTCGAGGCAGAATATGAAATACTGTAGTATTAACACTGCATACCATAACACAGCAAAAATGGTCACATTCCCTAATGGGCAGCTTTGTTCCCATAGGAACTGGGAACTAAACCTGAGGGTGAACGTAGCCAAGCTGCAGTGGGATTACATGCTCTACTGAACATGTCCTATACAACATCGTCATGTGATCATCATGTGTCGCCATAGCTGGAGACCCACCAGGTAGGACTGGACACGATTAACTTCCGCCAAAGGGCGTACATGACGTAATATGCTTTTATTGTTTGGTTGAACACTGCTGCTGTAACAACAGCGTCAACAACAAAATAATAAGATATTATATATGACATTACTAAATAGTAACATTACTAAACAATAATGCAATTATAAATAATATTAAGCGCATCATTATTATTATTATTACTATTATGTAACTGTAGGAACTTCTTGTTATCGCTCTTCTTCTTGTAGTTGGTTCTATATAAATAATATATTATGATATAATTATAACATTAAAATGTTAATAACTATGAGATTTGTATTATTTCAACTTACTTTAGTTGTAGTTACATCTCTAATCGCTATCGTTAAAGCGAATCGTTAAAGCATATCATCCATCTGAGTTTAATACATTCACACATGCTAGCACGAGTAGCCACTTCAGCTGTGTTCCCTGGGGCTGTGGTGTCTCTTGCTAGGGCACTTTGGCCCATGGATAATGAAGTAGGAGCAAGTGGCCCTACTTCACTTTCTCTATATGTCCACGGCCAACCATGTAGAGGGGCCTTGGAAGGCTACACTGTTAAAATGCTGTACTGTAAGGCAGTGATGGGCAACTGGAGGCCCGGGGACCACAAGCGGCCCGCCTCCTCACTCAGTGCGGCCCCTAGATAAAACATAATTAAAAAGAAAATGACCAGATATACTGCTGAATCAATCTGTTGTAATTATACAGTTCCTTCCAAACAACAACCTTTTGGATTTTACGAGTTGCAAGCTGTCAGATCCATGGTTATGTGACCCTCTGATCGTGACCATGATCAAAATGTGGCCCTCCTTAACATGAAAGTTGTGCATCCCTGCTGTAAGGCTACATTGTTACAATGTTGTACTGTAGGGCTACATTGTTACAATATTATTGCCACCTTAACCCGTTAAAACATGACGTTATACATTTGCTGTTACCAGAATGGCAATGACAGAGTCATAGTGTATCACTTAAGGGCCTGTGTTATATCATAGTGGAGTAGTGCTATGTTAATTAACAATTCAATGACAATTACAGTGTGCCACTGGCGGTACTGTACAGTGTGCATTGTGGGGCTACTTTCCCCAAAGATTAATAAAGCTTCTAAACTGTACAGTACATATTTGCTTGTGCACGCGTGTGCATGTGTGTGTTGTCTTTGCCATATCCTTTTTTGCTTGAGCTGTGCACTGTCAGTGAATGTCTAGTCACTGTGATGCTATTTTGTAACATACCCATGGCTTCAAAGTGACCACTATCTGGTGTGCTGTAAAGTACAGTATAACACACAAAGAACAGGACGCCTTCTTCGTTTCCTGTGAAACCTTGGAGATGTGTGATCAGCACTTTATTCTGTGTGCGTGCGTGTGTGCGTGTGTGTGTGTGTGTGTGTGTGTGTGTGTGTGTGTGTGTGTGTGTGTGTGTGTGTGTGTGTGTGTGTGTGTGTGTGTGTGTGTAACGGAGTAGTATCGGTAGCGCTGGGCTATCGGACTGGTCCTCAAGCGGGATCGTGCTGTGACTCCCAATGGCGTGGTGGCCAGTTTGCGGGCCCAACGGGGAAGGAATGCACTATCATTTGTCGGGTTACGTGTGTGTGTGTGTGTGTGTTTTGTGTGTGTGTGTGTGTCCTCTGACCTGTGATGACTCCAGCGGTGATGTAGAGCTCCTCCATGGAGTTGACGAAGGAGCTGCAGACCATGCCCATGCCACTCATGACGCCGCCAAACATCACCGTGGCCCTGCAGCCAAACCGCTCCACCAGAATACTGCACAGCGGACCTGCAGAGGGAATACAAACATGCACGCAAACACGCACGCACACATGCATGCACGCACGCACAAAATAACATGCATATCTATTTACATGTGAACATTTCAGAAAACATCCTTCTCTCTATCTACTGTATCATTCTCTCTCTCTCTCTCTCTCTCTCTCTCTCTCTCTCTCTCTCTCTCTCTCTCTCTCTCTCTCTCTCTCCTCCACAGAACAACAGATTAGAGGGTATTTTTCCATACCACTCTCTATATACCGCTAACACGCGCCCCATGCGGCCTGGGGCCCCCCTTACACACAAACACACACACACACACACACACACACACACACACACACACACACACACACACACACACACACACACACACACACACACACACACACACACACAAACACGAGCCTGTCCTCACGCGCCGCATTGAAAATGGCCCAGAGCCATTTTATGGCCCCGATTAGCCCGTCATAATCTGGAAGCCTTCTTTGCCTTGGCAAATACCAGTCTTGAACAAAGTGCCGTCTGTGCACTCATGTGGTGGAAGTTCATAGGGCAGTGTGACTCACATCCATTGTTGGGTTTCCACACACACACACACACACACACAACAAACACACACACACACACACACACACACACACACACACACACACACACAACAAACACACACACACACACACACACACACAACAAACACACACACACACACACACACACACGCACGGACACATACGCAAGCACGCACACACACACGGACACGGACACGGACACACACACACACACACACACACACACACAACTTTGGCACACCAACAGTTATGCACTGATATGGCGTCTATACGCAAAGAATTTACATCCCGACATGGTAGCATGGCTATACGCATACCTCGATACCTTGCTTATCGCAAGAGCAAACAAGAACAGATGCCGCCCCTCGTAACCTTATACCTGAAAAGCCCAACGTGTGTACTCAACTCTTAATGGCCTGAAAGCAAAGCAAAGCAGCACATTCAGAAGTTCCTAAAGGACTTTCGATATCCATGAGGAAATCTTTCAAGGTGGGCTGAGTGCCGCAAGAGCTTGGGTAGCCTCTTACTGCAGCAGGGGTCGCCGGCGGGCCTATTCACTTTTTGCTGAAAATACTCAACTACATCATAACAACATTGCTACTACAGTGCCGAGAGCCTTAAGTAACAAGATTAAGACACATAGACATTACAATTTTGGTGACAGTAAGGTTATAACATAGGTGCTGCGCTAAGTGGTTAAACTACAAACTGAGCTGGAGATCATTTGAAAGTAATCAGCCACAACAGCTTGATTAGACTACAAAAAAAAACCATTTTTGAGACCCCCAGACATCCCAATATGAAGAGAAACAAGAGTTTGCTTGGAGTACAAATACTGTTTGAGATCCCTGGCATCAGAAAGCAAAGAATGGGAAATAAAACAAACAGTGCGGTTCTTCTTCTTGTGTACTTAGCACAGGTGTTTTCTCTGGCTGCCAGCTGTCAGGCATCAGCTTGTTCACAATTTGTTTGGATCAAAGATGAGGCAAGGGTTCTGTTCTCTGAGGCCAGGGTTCAAAACCTCTACAGGACTGCACAGGTCTGAACACGCCTGATGTGCGACAGACATATTCAACATCAGCATTTGTTTGCCGTCTGGCTGATAACAGTGTGTCAGTCTTCTCATTTCACTGAACGAGATAATGGATAAGACTCTGGCAGCGATAGTCACAAGCTTCCTCTTTCAGAACAGGAAGTTGAAAGAGTGAGGTGACAGTTAAGTTAGGGGTGGGCGATATGACGATATTATATCGTGAATCGCGATATTGAGTAAAATATCGTCTCGAATCTGCCAAAGTGGAGAAATCGTATAGATCGTCTTGCAGTGAAGATGTTTATTATCCGTATTAGAGTGACGTTTTCTCACTTGTGTCGTTGTCTTCACTTTATTCTTTACATTTTTTTATTCATCTTGTACACATCATCAGTGTGTTAACATTTTATTGACTGCAAATTACAAATTGCAAGTATATGAAAGTTGTTTTTTGTAGTTTTTATTTTTTGGATGGAAGATCATGATAAAAAATCGATATCGTGATTTCATGTTAAAAAATCGTGATACAACATTTTTGCCATATCGCCCACCCCTAAGTTAAGTGTTGCATCCAATCTCCCTGTTTATGTAAGGATAGTTGATTTTGTTGAACCCTTGGGTTTCTCTTTCTGCTTTCTTGCAACAAATTAACCTTTTACACAGCAAACATAGCTGAGGGTCATGTCTGTAGTCAAATGCTTGTAACATGCTCTTCCTTCTGAATATTACAGTAGCCGCTTTGATCAGTCTACAGAATGCTGTCTAGAATAACTCAATCTGTAATATTTCCCATTGCATCTTGGTGGCAGTAAAAGTCTGAAAGCACACACGTGTTTGGATGTAGACAAACATAGTTCTAATCTCTACCACTTTACATTAGTACTTCACAAACGTTTTTTTGTATGGTTAATTACAACTATATTGCAACTATGTCATATCAACATTGCTATGACATTTGCCAAGAGTAACAGATTACAGATTAAATAGATTAACAGAAACAGATTAAGACTTGGCCATTACCGTTGTGGTAACAACGAGCTAATACCGGTAATAGAGGCTCTACAACTAGTAAAATCTGACTCAAAAACTCAACTACATAATAGCATTTCTATGACATTAAAGAGTTTTAAGTAAGAGATCAAAAAAATGTAGGTAATGGTAATCGTATAATACTATGAACTACTTGTGTAGAGCCTGTGTTATAACACTGTTATAAATAAAAATAGGAATGAGACAGTCTTAATCTGTTAGTTTCGCTCTCTGTGTAATGGCATTTGTCCGATTATCGACTTTCAAATCTCATACCTAGATGTTGGTCTAACCAAGAAGATAATGAATAATGCTTCCCAAACTGTCTGGTTAACCCGCCTCCCTCGGTTTGCTACTGGTCGAGGCCAGAAAAGGCTGTGTCGACGTTTAAACCAAACATGTTCTTAGTCCCAATAGAACGTCTCTGCTTAAACCACGTCACTGCCTTGAACACACCTCTACCCAGGGCCGTTGGAGCTGCTACAAGTTGATCGCTTCCCAACAAAGTAGGTGCAGTTCCAGGTTTCTCCGGAGCTGAGAAACGATATTTTTATTGCTCCTGGCCTGACTAGAAGCAACGCCTTAGGTGTTCCATCACAAGGAGGGGTGGCCTGGCTATAATGGCATTGCAATGTTGTTATGATGTAGTTAAGTCTTTGCAGAAAAGAATGAATGGGCTGACGGGCATATCTGCACAAAGAGGCTACAGTAGACCTCTTTTAAATGGAGGAGCTGCACTAAGGCGCCATTAATAAAATATACTGTACCTCCAGCATGGAGGACAGAGGTCATAATGGAGGGCACCCAGGATGTCTCGCTGTTGGTGGCGTGGAACTCCGCCTGGAGGTCCGTGTAGAAGATGCCCACGCAAGACGGAAAAGCCAGCGTCAAGGCCAGCACCAAGATGGTGGCAGCCAACACCACCCAGCCCCAACCTCCATCGGGTGCCTCGATGGCTGCTGGTGGGAGTGGGGTCCTGGTGGATGGCGGTGGGTCCGGGTCTGGGTCCGACATATCTCCCCCACCACCACCTCCCTCCTCAGGGTCAGCTTCCGTGGATGATACTCTGGTCCCATGGAGGTCCAGGGTGGAGGGATCCTCTTGATGATGGACTTCAGCACTGTCGCCCTCCTCGCTGCTGGTCATCATCTCCACGGACTAGTGGCCAAAGGCCCTCTGCTGCTCCCACTGCCAGTCGGTATCTGCGCGGGCTGCGATGCACGCCGGCTACAGCATTCCATGTCAGTCAAACTGACTGTTCTTCATGGGCTTGTTCTGATACAGCAGGAAAAAGGCATTACATATAAGAATACAACACCTATCCTTATGTACCACATGTGTGATGTGTAGAAACAGACTAAATAAATTGAATAATTGACAGAAAATATAGGCCTACTGTGAAAGTTATTCTGGGTTATACAAAATTATGAACTAAAAGCAGCACCATTTACTGGCCATGTGCTCAACCATAAATTATTCTGAGAAGGTGAATATGGCAAGTACTGTATCGTCAGTCACACTCTGCCAACTTTTAACTCACTGGCATCAACCAGTTTGCGTTTAGATCCAAGACAAATAGCCTACCGGTATTACAGGTAGCCAACAGAAAGGATGTGCGCCCATGGCTAGACCTGTCAAAACAGCGAACAACGCGTCATTTGTGCAGGACTTCCAGACTTTTTCAATTTTTTTTTTTTTTTTAAAAGAGAGACTCTAGGTTGATGGATCGTCTTCACTTCCTTCCTCTCCATATCTTAATGTCTACAGGCTGCGCTGTGACCACTCAGGGAGGAAAACATGCACATGAATAACGCAAAACGCAGAACTATGAAATGTCTATGGTTCGCCAAACCCCAGACTTAAAGATAGCCTAAACAAAATAAACAAAAACGTACAAGACTGAAAAAATGTAGCCTTGGAAATTAACGTTTGGTTTCATCACCCACAAGGCAAATGTTGTACATAGTACCCTGAACAACGTATAGATTTGGGTGGCCAACGCTTAAAATATGACTTTCAGAGGCACCCATTCTTACGGAGTATGCCCACAAGAACCGACAGAACTAGAAATTGCCGTCATGAGATAGCCCCAGGCTGGTACCTTTAGCGGTCAAGGGAAGAAAGCGCATTTCGACTAATTTCAGCCTACACCACTATACATGGAGCCATAATGTGGTAATTGATGGTAGCTCACCAATACTGGTCTGTTGGTATATTTCCTTGCACAGCCATTTCTTTCTTTCTCTCGTCCAGACTTCCATCTGGGGTGCGCAAGCGCTCGTTCTCGCTATTAGACAAGAGGATCATGTTCCCTTTAGTGGGAGGAGAAAAGACGCGAGGTCCGATAGACGCAACGATATTGGACAAAAGGTGGGAAACGTTATGTGCAGTCATTACGCCATTGCCCACCGCTGTTGTTTTTCTGACGCCGGACGAAATATTAATAATAATTTTAGGTAGCCCAGTAGAACGGCGCGTCGCAGGATTACGCGCGAGTCGACAAACGGACAGAAAACCCGAAGACACGCCTGTGCCACGCCGTGGACAGTAGTAGCCACAGGACGACATCAATAATAGAAAAATAGACAAGTGGCATCATGTAGGCCCAATGACACCCCCAAATATCTGGCTAAGGAAGAAATGTGAGCCATAAGTTAACATTAAGATCAAGTTAATGTGATAACAATAAGCGAACCCTTAGGCTATAATTTAACTGCCTATGAAATCCTTTCTCGTGGAATTATGTAATGGAATTTCTAAAAGGCATTTTAACTTGGAATTAGGCTATGCATATTCCAGTGCAGACAAAACTTTTGCTTATTCAGCACGAGACACCAGTTAGTGGCATGGCATACGCTACCCAGAGGAAAGGCCCTAGGCCTACAGCATTGTTCTTGCTCTTTGAAGAAAATAATCTTAGTAATGATCATAAATTCATAAACTTGGACTTGGATCGAACTTTGGGCTTCACCTCAATATTTACAGGAAGTAGGCTGGAGATACGGGGCAGAGGGAACACCATGCTGTATTGCTTCTCCTATGCCCTCTTATGATAACATGAAACCAACTTCTAGAATTTTACATGACATTATCCTTAGCTGAGACTTATCACAAGTGACTTACAAGTAGTTCGTGACAGAGTAGTTTACAGTCTCTGTAGCAATGTGAAGTTGGCTTTTTTCATTCCTACTTTACTCACTACTCATTGCGAGCACTGAGAGCACTGATGATGGCAACAGCCTGAAACGTCTGCTCTACCCTGCTCTAATNAAAAAAAAAAAAAACTCCTTGTGCTTGACCTTTGTGTCTTGTTTAGTGTGCGAACCTGCTCCTACGTTTATATTCTACTTCTTTTGGGTCCACGCACCTAGTTAATTTTTGCAACATCTAGAGCGCAACAATACTCCTACCTTCATTCCTACTTTAGCCATGCATGTGTAACAGAGTTGAAAATTCTCTCCACAGCATTTTCAACTCTGTTACACATGAGGATGTGGCAGGGGTGGGGAACCTATGTCTCGAGGGCCTTGAAGCCGTCTTATCCGACCCCCAACAAAATCAAATTTAATGTTTAGCAGTTTCACATGAAATATGACACATTTTGTAAAGAAATTTTAGAAATTGCATTTACAATACAATGACGTTAATATTTTCAGGGGATCTTGTGAAAGTAGGGTCTATTGTAAAGATGGCCGCCCTCAATATACAGCCGTCTCCAAAAGAGTTGTCGACTATCCATCTGTTTGGAATAACAGCTAATAACCTGACTTTCAATTAATCACTTGGCTTCAGAAGTCACTCATATGAAAGCTACAACCCTCCCTAATGAAAATGTATGTACAAAAATAAATTTCATGCACCAAAGAAAGATTGACCCTTTAATGAACACAGACAGGGCAGATTTTCACAAGACAAAAGTTTTGTCGCCCATCGAACATGATGTGAAAATGAGCAGATAAGTCACTTCAAAACACTTAAAATACGCAGATGGGGTGTCATACTTAATCACTGAATCACTCTCACCTCTTCAAAAAAATCTACTTTGGCCTTAGGTTTATGTTCAGGGTCATTGTAATCATGGAAAGCAGCACAATGAAAAACAATGAAGATCAATGAGAGATGGTGACATATTCGCTATTCGCAGAGCAATACATGTTTAACTTCATGATTTAATCAGTGATAAAAGCCCTCAAACACCTGCAGCATGCATGCAGCTCCTCATAAGAGCTGTATCCCTACCATGTTTGACTTTAGGCACCATTTTTCTTTTTTCCTATTCTTCATCTCCAACACCATGATGCTATCAGTTCTAAAATGGTTGATCTTGGGATCTTGACTTTAGAGTATGAGTCCCATTAGCCTTCATTTTTGTCAGAATTAGGCCTGACATACTCTTGGCTGACTTTTTTGAGACAGAACAGTGTGAGAGACTTCTTTGGTGTTTAAGGTGAAAAATCTGGAAAAAAATACATGGTGCCTAAGTCAAACATGGGAGGGATACAGCTCTTATGTGGAGCTGCATGCATGCTGCTGGTGTGTGAGGGCTTTTATCATTCATTAAATCATGAAGTTAAAAATGTATTGCTCTTCGAATATCAAATATGTCACCATCTCTCATTGAACTCCATTGATTTTCATTGTGTTGCTTTCCATGATTACAATGACCCTAAACATACACCTAAGGCCAAAGTTGATTTTCTGGAGAGGTGAGAGTGAATCAGTGATTAAGTATGACACCTGATCTGCGTATTTGAAGTGTTTTGAAGTGACTTATCTGCTCATTTTCACATTACGTTCAATAGGCGACAAAACTTTTGTCTTGTGAAAATCTGCCCTGTCTGTGTTCATTAAAGGGTCAATCTTTCTTTGGTGCATGACATTTATTTTTGTACATACATTTTCATTCGGGAGGGTTGTAGCTTTCATATGACTTCTGAAGCCAAGTGATTAATTTAAAGTCAGGTTATTAGCTGTTATTCCAAACAGATGGATAGGCGACAACTCTTTTGGAGATGGCTGTAGGCCTAAAGTGCAGGAGGAAATCCTAGTTTGTGTTCATAGTAAGGCCCTTGGAATCTTTACAAAATTTGAAGTGGCCCCTCGAATGAAAAAGATTCTTCCTACCGGAGAGGGGTGAAGCGGGAATGAGTTAACCAGGGCCCCACATTTGGGCAGAGGCAATTCTAGTGTCATGGGGGGCCCCCAAGCAAAAATCCAAAGGAATGAACATTCGAAACAAATTGCTGCTATTATAGTTTGAAGCTGAGCGTTTTTTCACCATCTACTGGCTGGGGGCCCCAAGTCACGTGGCTGCCTGCCTTGCCTGGTGACAAGATGGGCCCCCCCCACAGGAAGTCAGTTTTTAAAAAAATACATTAACATAAAATGGGGGGAGGGTCCCACTGAAGCAGGGTCCATAGGGCCTAGTACTACCTATCCCTCTAAAATGATGCTCAAGATCTAATATCTATGTACAAAAACAAGAGGCAAACATTTCTTTTAAAACACAAACACAATTTATGATAAAAATCAGACTTTGATATTTCTGTAGTTGCCATCTCAACGCTGAAGGTATCATCAGAATTCAAAATAAAATTTAAAAAATAGAGAAAGAAACAAAAACAAAACAAAAAGAAACAAAAAGGAGAGGACAATCTGACCGAGACTGGTCGGCTCTGCAACACTTAACTCCGCAGTCTCCAAACGGACAGAAATTCACATTTGACATCAAATACTGATCAAAAACTCAACACACTCAAAACAACGGTATTTTAATGAATTCCCACTTAATGTTCGTAATGCTTTCTGGGAGAGAGAGAGAATGTATACAAAAGCATGCAGATGTATTACGGACAAAAAAAAAAAAAACTTCTGGCAGATTCCAAATCAATACCCCTCTGTCCTATCCATTTTATCATTATGCATGGAATTTTGCCATCAGTAAAACATTAAAGGTCACAGCAATGATAGACCCGGTCCTAGTATGTCAAAAGATGCCAACAACATCCAGCCTACAGTACAAGCCAAATTTCACAAGGGCAAAAACTTCAACTGGGACTGTGAAAAGTATTTTGCTTTTAAAAGCCAGCATCATTTGATATATATATATATTTTAACTAGACTGGACAAAAACGTTTTTGGAGTGTGGGGGAGATTTTTGTTTCCTTGGGACAAGAGTTGCAGAGCAATTCCACATTAAACACCAAGTCTCGCTTTTATCCGCTGACAGTCTTATTTCCATGCACCATTTAGACTTAACAGTGATAACAAAGGCCACACATATCCCCAAACACAACATTAGAATCTCTAATACAACGCATGCTCCCAGGTTTTTTTTTCTCGTGCCAAATATTAGATTGTTAATTCTTTTTTAAAAATAAATCCCCAGAGTTTCGTAAGAGAGTACATAGTATAATAATTACGTTCATCACAGAGAAAACAGTACTTTTTTGCCTTGACATCTTTTTGTATAACATCAAACAACTGAAGGTGAAGGGGAAAGTGCATGGCAGAGAGACAGGGAGGATGAGAAAGATTGGAGGGGGTTTAAATAATGGTTCAGTGATCTGTTCTTAATGTTTTCAGGGAGGATGACGTAGATTCAATAATGTTTCAGTAACTTTTTCTAAATGCTTTCTATCGTCTTTACAGTGTTCCGAAAGGTAGGCGTCAACCAAACAAAAACACAGTCTTGATTAAATAGCATCCACCCATTTTCCTAATAGACAAGTTATTGATGCAGGCCTTCATCCGGCAACAACTGAGATAAGTTGCCATCTCCCATCTGATAAAGAAGCATCAGTGGCGCCTGACCTGATATTTCTTCAACATTCGACTTGTCTGAACAATCTACAAGTTCAATGTTGCGTAGACCGACGCAGGCCAAATGGCACGATATACCTTTACAAGTAAATGGTATCAGCTTTCAGCTTTGTTTTTGTTTCAGTTTGGATGTGCAGGGCTAAAAACATAACACGCTTGAACGCTTATGCATTACCCATCCCATTTTAAAGAGAGAAGGAGGCAGTGACAACCTTAACAAGCAGGGAGAGTGTGAAGAAGGAGGAGGAGGAGGGAGGGTGGTGGCACAGTGACAGAACACAAGTCAGTAACAGAGGCAAAAAGATCAAGTCATCTAGACTAAATGTACACACACACACACACACACACACACACACACACACACACACACACACACACACACACACACACACACACACACACACACACACACACACACACGACAAAAGACATGGGCTGTGGCAATACCCTCACCCCATATAGTAAGAGGCCTGCGGAGACACTGTGGTCCCCAATCAAACAGCCCCTCTACTGGACATGGCCAGCAGGGAAAGTAAACTGGACGCAAGACGGGGCCAAAAGGATCAAAGGCACAACAACACTGGACATACAGTACAAACAAGCATACAGACACGCGACACAAGCACTCAAGCACACACGCGGCCACACACACACTCAGGTCAGTGAAATGGCAGAGAACCCTGCGGTTCAGCCACACACACACACTGCCCTTCCGGTCAACCTAACACATTAACTCCAGATGGGAAGAGAGAAAACACCAATGGGGGAGAAGCAAACACACACGCAAACACACACACACCCACACACATGCACGCACGGACACACACACACACACACACACACAAATGCACGGATGCACAAAGACGTGTGACTGACAATAACAGAAAAGTCCAAGTCCCGTTTCTTCCCCATCTCTAAACAGAACCCACTGTTCCAAAACACTTCACAGAGAGGAGTGAGCAGACACTGAAACTGAAGCATGCGTGATGATGGCATGGTTAGTTTTCTCAGCCGACTAGTCTGGGAACAGCAGGTCAGAGAAGGGACATGGAGGAGCAAGCTTACCAATAATAGTGATGGGCAAGCTGCAGTTATTAGTTACTACAATCCAGTGCCACATATTTAAAAAATGACCTGGTTTTACCAGTCCGATTCAACCAAGGTGATCATTCAACAAAGCAACTGCCTGGTTAAATTGGAATATGTGGCACTGGGTTGCAAAACGAATGGATCCAGACTGCCGATCACTGACCAAAATGAAAGTCAAAGAACCACCAACGTGTGTGTGCCGGTGTAGATCTGTACCACAGGTGGGTCAATGAGATGGGGGACCTAAATTTGAACACACTTTGGTTTGGCCTCAGAAAACTGGAGAAATTTGAATGATGCACAGATAACTTACCAACCCAAAATAAAGTAACTGAAAGTGGGCTGCAGAGCTCCCGATAAAAGAGTGTACTTTTTTCCCCTCCAGACAGAACAAAGCCTGGAGGCTGTCTTTTTTCTTCAGATGTAACGCTAGCGCTAAGTCAACATCGCCTGGTAAGTGGCTTAACCTGTTTTCTGAAGTAGTCCCCTTTGACTAACTTCCTAATGAAAACACACCCTACTGCTCTAAAGTAAAGACATTTCAGTTTGCCATAAAAAATGTCACAAAGTTTAAGAGAATCTGAAGAGGAACAAGGAGAAATGAAACAAAACCATGAGAAGGAGGGGAAAAAATCAAGGGCCAAACACGAGAACTGATATGCAGAGAACAAACAAATATTAATATCTTAAAAACACACACAGTTTTAAGTGACTGGGTAAACAAGGCAAGATGGAAAGTATAACACAACGTTGGAGAAGCTTATTTTGTTTTCGGTCACAGAATGTGTAGTTAGATGCGCAATACAAGATAAACTCACACTTTTGTTTGTGGGTTAAACTGGGATGGGGGTGTGTTGGGAGTGGGTGGTGGGGGGGGCAATACGCTGACTGTTCTCCCACTATACACAGAGTAACTCAGTTTTGATACACGTATGACCACTATGGTACAGATATTAACAGTTACGTTTGCATTCAATCTTTTACATTGTATATATATTTATATATACTTCTGTGTTATTATTATTAATAATAATATCAATCCACATTTTATAATAATAAATCTCACATGCCTCACAATTGCACATATTTTTTTAGTTTCCCCCCTCCGATTGGTTCCGTGTGATCCTCTCAGTGCTGTTACTGAAATGTCCAGTGGGGGGGTGGGAGGGGGCAGGTGAGATGCAGGTTAAGCAGACCATGTTGCCATTGGAGACAGACACGCTGACCTGAGTGGAGGGGGAAAATATATATTTTTCTCCCTTTTCGTTGCCAGCTCTCTTGCTTTTTCTTTTTTCATCGGTGACTAGTGACAAGTGTCCAGCAGCACGAAGGAGTAGGAGCACTGTGGCAAGATATCTCCTCCTACATGGATGAATTCAGTTTTCCAAGGCAAAGTGAGAAGTGTGAAGAGTCCTTCAAAATCCGTTTTTCCTGTCTGTGAGAGAGGGACTGCTGTCTCTGTGTGTGTGTGTGTGTGTGTGTGTGTGTGTGTGTGTGTGTGTGTGTGTGTGTGTGTGTGTGTGTGTGTGTGTGTGTGTGTGTGCGTGCGCTGGGCCAGCAGTCAGTCGTGTTCTGTGTCCGTGCCAAAGTCCTTAGGGGGACACAACGGTGGAGAAGGCCGTGAAAGGGGACAGAATAGGAGGAGAGCAAAAATGAATGTCAGTGGACAGAGAAGAGAAGAGAAGAGAAGAGAAGAGAAGAGAAGAGAAGAGAAGAGAAGAGAAGAGAAGAGAGAGCATTACAGGCTAACTAGTCAAGGTGAGGTGTGAGACGGGAGGGTGAGAGAAAACTCAGTTTGTTCACACACTCATGCGATCGGATACACACACTTGCACACTCGCAAACACACAAGAGCCACACTCCTCAGCAGAAGTGAAGTGGGTCAAATGGGAAAAGTAAAATAAAATATGTCAGTTGTATATCCCACGATGCCACCTCTGCTGGGAGTGATGCGAAGGCTCCTCTCTAAACGCGGTGATGATAAGAGATGAAGATGATGATGATGATAAGTGACCTTTAAATTTCCTGGACATGAGTTCCACTTTTAGTTACATCGTGCACAAACACAAAACAAATGCAAGTGTATGTGTGTGTTTGTGTGTCCATATACTGTGTATCTCTGTGTATGTGCTGAATATTGTCTAGTGCTGATGGTGGTTGGTAGGTGATGACAGCAAGATGTTGCAGCACTGCAGAGAGGGCGGGCGTTTTTTTGTTTTCTTTCTTTTTTTTGCTCGGCCCCGCCCACAGAAAGGCACAAGGGGGTGTGGATGTGTAAGTGACGTGTAAGTGTGTGTGTAGTAGGTGTGTATGTGTGTGTGTGGATGATGATGATGATGATGATGATGGGGAAAAGGGGCGTTGAGAGAAGACGTCGGGGCATGCATGAAGGCAGGGTGAGCTCGAGGCTCCGTCTAAGGGCAATGTGATGGTGGTGTAGTGGGGTGGGGTGGGGTGTGGTGTGGTGGGGTTGTTGTAGTGGGGTGGGGTTTTAATTTGGATCAGGGCTTTTAGGGAGGCAGAGGTGCGCGGCTCCTTGCTGTGTTACTCCTCACATCCGAGAGCCTCTCTCCTGAAGGATCTGTTGCAAGACAGGGGACACAAAAAGACGACAAATATCATTCAGATTTTTTTTTTTTTTAAAGATTATCAACTGATGCTTCTAAGATTGGCCGACTACTGATCACCGTCAAGTGCAAGAGTCAGAGGTGCAGGTGTAACAACAGAGCAGTTCCTTGCACTGATTGGTGAAAATGTAGTACCATTCCCTCTCATGCAGAGGGATTTGAAAGATAACCTTTTAACCTGCTCCACCTGCCTGTGCTGCCTTTCTAGACACTGCCACATCTCTTTTTTGTGTGGCTTTTATGACTTAATTGTACAATATTAAGGAAGAAAAATCCGCACTCACAAAATGCGTCTCATTATTTATTTATATTACCACCATGTGCAAAAAGCAAACGCGTTTCGGCTATCAAGCCTTCATCAGTGCGTGGTTAATTGTACAATATACATAGGACAGTGAAGGAGTGACAGGAAACGAATGGGAGAGAGAGACGTGGGGAAGGATCAGCATGGGGCTCGGGCCGGAATCGAACCCGGCTCACAGGCGTAGCAGCTCAGTGCCTCTACCGTTAGAGCCATGGTAGGGCCATCCGCTACCTCATCTTAAAGTGGGTCTAATGCATCTAGGGCTAGATGACAGTAGCGAACTCCCAGAGGCAGCAAGACTAGGCACATCTCTCTCAACCTTCAAGAAGCAAGTAATGAGTCTTCTCATTCATGACTATCTACAGCACTAATGCTTGAGCAGCCCCAGTCCCGGGTTAGACTCAATGGCATGCTGTGTGTGTGTGTGTGTGTGTGTGTGTGTGTGTGTGTGTGTGTGTGTGTGTGTGTGTGTGTGTGTGTGTGTGTGTGTGTGTGTGTGTGTGTGTGTACTCTACTTCTCTACTATTCTTTTTTTTTTAACTAAAAAAACAAAAGAACTAACCCTACTTAGCATCTGCACTTGTTCTATATATTGCCTGTGCCCTTTGTATCTACTAGTGTTCTTGACTATGGTTATATCCTCGATTGTAAGTCGCTTTGGTTAAAATGTGTCTGCCAACTGCAATGTAATGTAATGTAATGTAATGTAATGTAGGGAAACTCTTTTGTGGCCCCCTAGTTAAAGCTTGTGAAATGCCAATGTCATTTAGAGCACCAGCAGAGGACACTCTCCTGACGGTACACACGGTGAACTCAGGTTTCCTCTGCAGCCACTGCACTTCTTTTCAACACAATCACCTGATGTTACTGTGTAAAACAATGGTGAGCATTGAGACATGAAACTACCAGGATGGTGCTTCCTGAATAGAAACCTGGCTCAACTGACTGATTTTTACAAAAAGCCCTAAAAAAAGGATAAAGGTAACGCAAATCAAAGTGAAATGAGATGTGCGGTTCCTCCCAGGCCCTGTGTGCTGTACCTTAGCCTTCTCGGTGGGCTCGATGACGATGCCGTTGGTGGAGTTGTTGAGCTCGCGTGACACCACGCACAGGAACTCCGCCTGGTCCTCGTTGCCATAGTTATAGGACGAGCCGATGCTTATGAGCTGTGGACGGCAGGAAAAGAACAAGTTCAAGTACACCTTGGTGCATCATTCACTCTTTTTAAACGTAAACCGTAAAACCCTTGCTGTCCGATGTGCTGAGCACCTGTGTACGCCTGTTTTGGCCATGTTTGCTTGCCCAATATCTGCTGAGCACAGCAGACATCAGACACAGGGATATCAGACAAGAATCAACAATTTTCATCTACCACTCATAACTAATGTGAAAGCGTAGGTAAGGTTTTTTTAATCAAAATTTTATTTAATGTATACTAGACTAAACCAAACATTTTACACGATTGTTTCAGTATAATGCTTATTATTTGAACATTCATGCTTTTTTTCCTTTACATGCAGTCCTTAGGGGTGTGAAGGACATTGACTTGTGAACTATTGAACGTGTGTATGAAATGCACAATTCAAATGAACTTGCTAGAGGACTGAGGAAAAGGGAACATGAAATAGATCTGCACTGCAACAGAGACACTCTACACGAGACAAAACACTTCAGAAAACGTCCATAGAAATGAATGGGGACGATTTGTGCGGCAAAAGGAGCCAACTGCCTACTGAGCAGCGCTGTCAATGATCCAATCATCTCCAAGCAAATGTTGCTCATGAGTAGTTGAAAAATATAGAGAAATATCAGCCCTAAGGCTTCGCCAAGATGGCTGCCAATTAGGGCTGTAACGATATTGTATCGAACAGAGAACTCGTGATACACATTGTCACAATACTATATCATGATGCAAGAAGGCAGCATTGTGATTCATCCTTTCAAAGGTTTGTTACCCTTCAGTCCAGAAAACAACCTCAATATGATGCTTTCAAATCAGTATCATTATTCTTTTTAAATGTTTCACATGTTTATTTAAATGTTTATTAGCAGCATAAATGATCATCACAAAGATACCTTAAAAAAATTGTGGGGTGTATCGAACTGTAGGTAAAAAAGTGTGATATGAACCAAATCGTGAGTTGAGTGTATTGCTACAGCCCTACTGACAATTGGAGGGACTTATACAGACAGACTTTGACATGGGGTACAGCCTGAAAATAGCCACTGACTAGTACATACCTACATTCAAATGACAACACAATCAACAGAATCCTTCCTATTCTGTGTACTGCTAATAAAAAACCTGTGTGATTGAGGGTCAACTATTGTTCTGCATTGAAGATATCCATTTGACTAGCTTTAGACTGGGAAATATACCAATCCATTGAATGTGCATGGGCAGCATGTAAATGTGAATGTGCAGCATGAATTCCAGACAAACTGCTAAAAAAATATTACACAGTGCACCAAACAGCTATTGTAATGTAATAAGTGTTCAAATAATCAAAGTAATAGTTGGTCTTATTTCTGAACATGTAACATAATACTTGTTTTACAGACTGTTACCTACTTGACTGCCTCACTTCTATCCTGCTGAGCGGTATTCACAATGTACTTACAAGAACACTTGGTGAGTAACATTGTGTTCTGAATGCAATGCACACTGGTAAACCAATGAGGAAGTGTGAACTAATCTTGTGCATCTGTCTGTCTGCCTGTCGTAGTCTATTCAGGTCACAGCATAGACGTATATACAGTATATACATATCTATGCGTGGCCACAAGTCACAGGCCAAGAAAAGGACGTTTGTGGTTGAGGCACAAGTGTGTGTGAGGAGGTGGCTGGGGGCCCCAACCTGTTCGAACTTCCAGCCGTCCGACATGGTGGAGACCATCTGAGTCAGCTCCTCCTCCTGACACTGCAGCACCCGGTAGACGTGCTTCACAGGGCCCTGAGAAATGCACAACACACACATGACCACACCGCGTTCATATGACTTTGAGTGACGATTTTGGAGCAATAGGTACAGTATGTACAGAGTGAGCCAAATAAAATCAAGGCTTATATTTTTGGATCTGAAAATCATAGAGAGTAACAAATGCATTTGAGGTGAAGCTGCCATTCAGAAGTCTGTACACCTTGGTATGCTAATTACCATGGACTTCGCCTAAAGTGAATGAATGAAACATGTCTGAGGTCAAAGTTACACCGTGTACTAATTGCATACAACCCCACATAATCCGTTCCATTAGATTATTTTTCTTTTGGACTGTCACAGAAACAGAAAAAGAAGCACAGCCAAGGACATTTAACTAAACTGAAAAATTAATAAAAAATAAACATTTCCCTGTTAAAATACATGTAAGTTGAATGTAGAACGGCGATAAAAGACTTGCATTTGCTTTGTGCGCAAAGACTTCTGCAGGAAGAATTCTGGAATAAGAGCAAGTTTAGGCCTGCATTAGCAAGCCACACAGAGAGTACCATACCATAAACTTCAAACAGTGACGGCTTTGCTATGTTTCACTCTTTTGACAGCATAATGTTTAAAGAACTATTCATAATTTACTGGCTATGGTCCTATAGAAAAAATATTTCTTAAACCCACTCATAAATTTAACTTAGTTCAGCTCCACAGCGCCGACCAGAACAATTATGCATCGTGAACGTCTGCTTTGCAATGAATGTATATGTTACTATAACCATTTGATCCCAAGGCACACCCTGTAAATATTCTCAAAAGCAGTCAACACAGACCCCAAACTACACTGAAGCAACAGATGATGCTTCAGCTCAGCAATTAAAAAAAATAAATCATAAAAATCATATAATAAATGTCTCACAATTATTATTTTATTATTATTATAACTATTAGATTAATATTATTATTATCAATAGACTATACACAACGTTAATAAGAGTTAAAACATTAATAATAATAACTATAGTCTGTGTACCTGTGACGTCCTGTTTTCGTTGTCTCGTATCCTCTCCTTCACCAGTCTGACCAGGGATGCGATGTTGTAGAACTCCGCTTCCTCCAGCACACCTGGAAATAAAGAGCCATACACACATCCAGATGCTCAGACACGCCCCCCTACCTGAGCCCTCAGGTAAACCTGCTACACAACCACAGCTAATCACAATCATTTGCACACCAGTCTCCGTGCCACTTATCCCCTGAACCGGACCGCTGTTTATCCAGGGGAGATACTGTTACACATAGGGCTGGGCTGGCACCAAAGCAGGCCCAGGCATGTTTTGTGTCGCCCAAATTGTGGGACATTCTCTAGGAAATTGCAAAAAAAAAGTAAAAATAAAAAACCAACAACTGCATTGGCTCCTGAGGACCGGCCGGCCCACTTGGCAATTCCCTGTATGCCAGATTACAAGTCCAGGCTCTGGTTACATACAGGACACTTTGCCTCAGGGACAGATGCAGATGTTTTATGTTTGCTAGTTTATTTACTTGTTTTCCCATAGAGACCGGCCACAATTCAGACGGGTGGCCCATTGGTCTATCTTTAATGAGACAGTGGACTGAGCACATAACATCGTTGAGGAGCAAGTTGATGTGTGAGGAGCTGGTTTATGAGAAAAATGCCCTGGCTGTTTGTGCGTCCCAGTCCAGGCCTGATTACATCAACAGGAGCATTTGATCACCCGTGCTGGGCTCACCTTCCTCCGCCAGGTTCTTGTTGATGATTAGCTTTCCGTGCCTCAAGTAATTCAAGATGGGGCCGAAGTATGTTGGGTCTCTGTCTATTAGGTAGGCTCCTGTCTCGTCCTAAACGGCAGAGGGAAAGAGTGCAGTTCAGAGTTTTTTTCTTTTAAGGCAAAGCATGGCCATCTGTCTGGATGAAGACCAGTGCTATATATTACAAACTTCAGACAAAGAATGTGAAGGCATGAGAGGGAGAGTTGTGCATGGAATTTAATACACTGTAGCAACTGATACAGTGATAGTGCACATCTCAGAGGCAACAAATCATTATTGAAAATGAGAGTCATCCACCAAGTTATCATATTACTTCCCATTGTAGAAAATAAATTATATTAGTCTATATATGAAATTAGGTCAAAGTAACTGTCCCCAAAATGAACGACACACTGGATTCAAGCAGAAACATGACAACATGGACGAAAGTAAAATCTACACTAGCCTACAATTGCAATTGATTAGTTGAGAGGAATTGGTGGAATTTTAGCAAGGTAGTAAAACTTACCTTGTCAGAATCCAAATCTGGGTCGTCTTGACATAATCGATACAAGAATGATTTAGGATCTCTACATAGTGTCTGTTTTGTAGTGACGAAGTAGGTTCCGCCGACGTTCAGCCTGACCCATCGGGATCCCGGTTTCTCTGTCTGATCTGACGGGGTCGTAGGGCTCTTCATGGGGTACCCAAACACAGCTCTGGAACTGGACACCCCTGGACTGGACGAGCCGCTCCGAGGGGGAATGACGAGAGTGGGCGATGGAAGCCTTACCGAGCCGCGAATTTCACGGTGCTCTGATTGTTCTAGGATGCCAGTCCCACTCGGCTCCACAACGTGTAACTCCGCCATACTTCTGAGATACAAAAAGTCACAGTTTTGCACGGCAGGTCACGAATAATTCTGTTCCACAAAATTGTAAACAGAGGCTAGCTAGCTGGTTGTCGTTTCCTTTACAAGGTGGCAGTCGATGGGGCGTTGCTGCACGCATCAGATTAGATTTACACTGAAAAGGGTGAACTGCACCGAATTTGAGATATGTAAAAACCATTAGTAAGAGGCGACATTGCTCAAAAACCTCATAAAGACTAACATAATCTATCTTGTTTATTCAAACGACCTATATCTGGCCATAGATATTACGGGAAGAAGAAAGCTAATCATCATTTCCGGGTCAGATTTTGATATTCATGTCACAGTAAAAGTCCTGTCCAGTCCACTGCTGCCACAACGGCAATTATTCAGGTCATATACGTAGGCCCTATATAAAATAGCATAGACTAGGCCTAATAGCCTTCAGGTATACTACAACAACTACTACTAGGCTGTACTACTACTACTACTACTACTACTACCAATGTATTACCTCCGCAAGGGAGGTTATGTTTTCGGTCGCGTTGGTGTGGCTGGCTGTCCATCTGTTTTTCTGTCTGTCTGCAGGATAGGCCCAGCCGCCCAACTCAAAAAGTTATGAACGAATTTTCATGAACTTCAGTGGAGTTGTTGGAAATGACATGAGGAACAAGTGATTACATTTCGGTGGTGATCTGGATCCAGGATTTAAAAAAAGATTCTTCAGGGATAGGGCGAATTTAAACAGCTTCAGTGGAGGTCTGCACTCTCAGAGTGCACTTCTAGCTCGGAGGCTTGTTGTGTGTGTGTGTGTGTGTGTGTGTGTGTGTGTGTGTGTGTGTGTGTGTGTGTGTGTGTGTGTGTGTGTGTGTGTGTGTCTGTGAGATTAAAAATAAAATAGTACAACAATAGAATAGGCTAAGACAAAAAAGAAAAGATAAAACAATCAGATTAGGCCTACAATGCATACGCGCTGCCGTTAAAGTATATACGTTTAGAGAGACTGTTTCTGTAGCATACCAAGTACTAAAATGTATACATAATACTACGGTAGGCTACTGAAGCTGCTTAATGTCAATTTAACAAAAAAATGTTCTATCAAAAAGCCTCCTTGGTGGAGTTCTGCACTCTCTGAGTGCATTTCTAGTTATGATTATTATTATTATCATCATCATCATCATTATTATTATTATTATTAAGAAATTAGATATGTTGGAACTAAAATCTATTCCTTTAGCACAACACCAAAAATAAATATATACAAGTAATAATGAATAATCACCCAAGTTATTATTTGGAATTTATTTTGTACACATTGTTACAAATTTGATAAAATAACAAGAAAGACAGAAAGACATTAAGTAATATGTTATGGTTTAGTTTATATTCCTGTGAGGTGCACCCAGAGATTTGATTTTACTTACTCTAAACACAACACATTGTACCAGTTTTAATACATCTTGAGCAATAAAATACAATGTATTACATACATCAAGCCAGCTGTGAGAATTTTATGGCCATAAACGAGAAAGTGCAGCTGGTCCAGTTCAACCTCAGACTTCCAGGGCAACAATGGCACCACCTAGTGGCCCCACTTATTTCACCCATTAAGAACTAACAGGTCAAAAGAATAAACAGAATTGTCAACACAGTTTTAGGTAAATGCACATAGATGCAGCCAGTCTTAAAGGTTGCACAAGTGTATTTTCCCTGGTCTTAAACCGCGAGTTAAATCCAGTAACAGTGACAGTAGTAACACAGGCAACAGTCCCCTGGTTTCATATGTCTCCTTCCATCTCTACCAGCCACTGGGTGGCACAGGTGCGTGTAGCCCCATGTCCTCCATAGCCAGCTGCAGGTCCTTCAGTAAGCTGTGGAGAGGAGCCAGCACTGCGCTGACGTGCTGCTCGGCCCACTCCTCCACCGTGGCCTGGGGGTACAGCAGGCCCATCTCCTGCCTCACCTCCTCCGCTCTAGGCTCCACGGCCTGGAGAAGCCTGTTGGTACAGAGCAGGGGTGAGGAACCTTTTCCATTCGACGGGCCACTTCAAATTTGATGCTATTGGACTATGGACACCAACCAGGATTTCCCCCTGCACTTTGGGCCTATATTGAAGGTGGCCACCTTTACAACAGACCCCACTTTCACTGGGTCCCTTGAAAATATTATTTAAATTATTGCAAAAGTAATTTCTGAAATTGCTTTACAAAACACATCATATTTCTCGTGAAACTGCATGACATTAAAATTATATCGGAGGCCGGATAAGACGGCCTCATGGGCCGTAAAGGAGTTGGAAGTTAGCTAAATAATTTTAATGGGACACTGTGTGAGATTTACAGTTGTTTATTTCCAGAATTCATGCTGCCCATTCACTAATGTTATCTTTTTCATGAATACTTACCACAACCATCAAATTCTAAGTGTTCATTATGACTGAAAAAATTGCACTTTTCATACATGAAAAGGGGGATCTTCTCCATGATCCGCCATTTTGAATTTTTAGCTTCAAAACTGACTCTACTTGGACCATACAAGGAAATATGTGTTTATTACTTAGTAAACTTTCATGTAAAGATCAAATTTGGCAATAGGCAGCCCAGTTTCAATGAGCAGCATAGTTGCAGTACCTTTTTTGACCATTTCCTGCACAGTGTCCCTTTAAATTAATTTTAGAAAAGGACCATGATAAGTAAAGGGGAAGTGGCAGAAGTGGGAGGAGTTTTCTGTATAGAAGTCAATGGGAGAGAGTGAAACTACGACACCTATAAACCGATTCCCATGAAACAAGCTTATGAACCCTCTAGATACTGGAGCCTCTACAGTATGATATACTAACAAAACACTAACCCATAATCGGTCAGGGTGTGGGGCCATTCAAAGGACAAAGTAAAATGGATATACCGTTGCAGTGACATGCATATCTTCATACAGTATAGAGCCGAAATGACGAGAATCCCTACTAAATACTCTAACAGCACAAAGCAGTGTGCTTATTATTTGAAAATTAGATCTATCATTCAATACACTTGTCTGACTATCATGCAAAACCAGATCAGGTAAACACAGGTTTGGTAAACAATGAGCTTATGCTTACGCCATCACTTGAATCTGTATTTGCTGTGCAATAAGTGGATGTGCAATTTTCCGTCGTCTGTGGTATGGAGTAAACCAGCCCCTTACATACCTGTGGAGATACAGTTCATATTTTAGCTATTCAACATGACATCTTACGGTATTTCATTTGAATGACACCACGCAACAAAACATCCAAATATTTTAAAGGAGTGATGGCAAGTATTAGCCCTTTAGCACAGAGCCTATGTTATAACCTTACTGTCACCAAAATTGTAATGGCTATGTCTTAATCTGTTACTTGAGGCTCTCGGTGCAGTCATAGCAATGTTGTTATGATGTAGTTGAGTATTTGCAGCCAATAGTGAATAGCCCTGTCGGCAATCCCATCTGCAGTAGGAGGCTACGGACTAAATATGATTTAAATTAAGTATACACTTAAATTCTCAACACTATTGACAACACTTGGTTAGTTTAGGTCTGTACTCAACTTGTATTCATTATGCAAATACATCATAACTCAATGGCATTTCTCTTACATGTTGCTTTCAAAGAGGCGTAGATCCTCCGACTGCAGTAGTGATGTCAATTCCACCATTGAGGCAGCAAGCTTTTGGCCAGGAAAAGATGTAGAATTTTCAGGTGACAAACTAATACAAAAAAGAAAAGCAACAATTAACACCAGCGGTTTCCTTTCAGTAAGTATCTCAATCTATGTACAGGTAAGTTTGGCAACACACCTGCTAATGTCCTCCACTTCTGTGGGGGTTCCAAGAATCTCTGTCACTCTGGTCTGAGCTTCTGCTGAGAAGCTTCCTGTAGAAGACAAAAAGATTTGCACATGGCTGTATATAAATTTGCAGAGTAAAGAAAATACTTGTGAAGTGGTTGTGTGCCCAATGTTCACACAAGTGCTTGCATGTTGACAATAAATACATGTACACTAGAAATGATAATTATTTTGCACCCACAGCTGTAAAACAAAGCCCTCTCCACTAGACCAGGGGAGTATTCCAAGAACCTGACTTCGTAGAAAAATCAGGCTAACTTAACCTTGAGGTAGTGGTAAATCATCTGGATGCCTCATTTTTTTTAACTAAGTAATATTATGTTACTAGTAATAGGGCAGTCATGGGTAAGCGGTTAGGGCGTCAGACTTGTAGCCCAAAGGTTGCCAGTTCGTTGGTGGGGGAAGTAATTATCCAGTGCTCTCCCCCATCCTCCTCCATGATCGAGGTACCCTGAGCATGGTACCATCCCGCCCCACTGCTCCTTGGGGCACTATTGGGGGCTGCCCCCTTGCACGGGTGATGTATAAATGCAATTTTGTTGTGTTCAGTGTGCAGTGAACACTTGTGTGCTGTGGAGTGCTGTGTCACAATGGCAATGGGAGTTTGAATATCCCAGTTGGGCCTTCACATATGTGGGCTACCCTTCGCAGGTTTACCACTTCCTGTAGGTCAAATTAGCGAGGTTTCTCACTTAACCATGTTTATGGAGTACCCCCCTAACTACATACTACGAATGGGTCCTGTGTGAAACTGACCATAAATGGGCCCTGCCGTGGCCAAACTGTAAGGCACTCGTCTACCATGCGGCTGACCCGGGTTCGATTCCCGGCCCGGGTCCTTTGCAGGCCCTTCCTCATCTCTCTCTTCCCACTTGCTTCCTGTCACCACCTTCACTGTCCTATCATAAATAAAGTCAAAAAGACCAAAAAAAAAGAATAGAAACTGACCATAAATGAGTGTCTGAAGACAGGATGCCAGAGAGGGGAGGGCCACTGGCAGCAGCTCACAAAGCACTGATAGGTGGTCGTACCTGTGACAATGACATTACACAGGGGACAAAGGCAACCTTAGGCATGCACTATTACAGCAACTGTTGACAAAGCTATCATTATAGAAGGTCTGCCATAATAGGAGGAAATGGATGGAACATGCCCAGACTATACAGTAACACAGACGGGTCATTCCAGCTGGAATCAGCAAATTTCTGAAAAATCTCCCACTCGACCCCCTCGGATTTGCCTGAAAAAAATGTATGTGATGGCTTAAACATCCAATAGATCATATCCACAATATCAGAACTCAGCTCTGGATACTTTTGGCACAAAAAATCTGTAAATAAGTACACCCCCTACGCTTGTTTTAGCGACATTACATGAGTGACCATGTTCAGACTCAATTATCTCCAGAACTATTTGTGTCAGATTCATTATATTTTCAGGGCTAAGAGTCCCAGACCTGAATATCATATATTACAATTTGCAGCACTGTAAGTCAAATCACACCGTAATAATGTGCCTCTACTTTTTGTAGATATCATATGTTCTAGGGTTTCCAAATGTCTGTAAAAACCTCAAAGTTCTACATGTAAGGTTCATCCTTGGTAAATGGTCTGATATGTACCATGACTTCCACATCATAGTATATCTAACAAAAGGCTCCAATGGTTGTTGAGATACAGAGGTCCAAAGATGGGAACAAATTAATTTGCACCAATGTTTGGAGCAATATTTCCAATCTATGACACTAGTTAGGAACTTTCTGTTTGGTGTTTCTGAAAGAGGATGTTTTTTTTAACAACATATAAAAAAATTGGGATGGTGTTTTGCCTCATTCTTTTTATAACGGACTTCAAAATCTCAATTGGCTACAATTACTTGAAGCTATGAGGACCATGTCACCAACCGACTTGTCGCAACTCTCAAATCCATGGCTCTGATGTCACCTTAATAGTGAAAACAAGATGGCTACCCTGTGAATGACAAAGCAAATTCTAGGGAAACCATAACAATTTGTAAATGAATTGATTGATGCCACACAGCAAGAATAGCACATTGCACATGGCTTTGATAGACATTAATTATTTTAATTGTAAAATCATAATAATAATCATCATCATCATTTTAGTAGTAGTAGTAGTAGTAGTAGTAGTAGTAGTGGTAGTGGTAGCGGTAGTAGTAGTCTTGGAATAAAGTGATGAAATAGGAGAGGATTAAAGAATTGTAGCACTCTTGTTTGCAACAAGGACTCCCATCCTAACTAGTCTTTCAATCAGCACCTGTAACTTTATATTTGCTATGAAACTTGTGTCTTACTCGTTAAGTTATCAGCTGTATTGCAAAATAACTTAATTCATACTGGCTAGAGATTCCCTCAGACTGTTTTGACAGCATGGTCCTGGAGTTTTAGTTAGAAAAGTTTGCTTGCATGCAGTATTCAATATCTGGTGAATAGTGAAGGCACAGAAGTTCATATTGGCACCAGACAACCATGTGGTTCTTGTCGCATTGTTGCGATCTAATTCAGCTGCTTGCAAAATTATAATATTATACCACTGCAATGCTGACAAGTGGATTGCAGGTGAACAGCAGTAATTACAACAATCATGGTTTGGATATGTGTAGACAATGTTCATTACTTGTAAAGTTCAACATCACATTGATACAGGTGAAATGACGGAAGCCGAAAGGAAGCTTTGCAGCATGCAAAAGCGTTCAGATATGGTGGTGGATTGGGGGCGGGGCACAGTTCTACAGTCAGGGTACCTCTGTCGTGGTGACTGTTGGCGGGGGTGGGACTGTTTTATGGTCGCATAGGAAAGTAAAAGTTGATTAGAGATGACACATGGGAGGAGACGGTTTGTAAAGAGGTATCCTGATTGTAGAACTTCCCGCCCCCCATCATCCTCCCCTGACCGAAGTGCCCTGAGCATGGTGGTGGTATCCTTACTGAAATCAATACCTATGTTGTCATTGTCCTTCAAGGTACCAATTTCGTTGTACCTGTACAATGACAATAAAATTTCATTCAAAGTTTCATTCAGGTGTTCCTCATTGAATTGCCAATGATGGATGGTTGCACACAACAATATGAATGCAGATACCTAATGCACCATCAATGACAATGGCAAGCTACCTTATAAAGTCAACTCATAAGATGCAGCTAGTGATTGAAAGTTAAGTGTGTATAAAATCATTTGTCACAGGCCAGAGCATTGAAAGTTCCTGACTTGTTTAATACATTTCATTTTTTTTTTCAAATATTAAATCACCATCAAGGAAGTCAAGGTTGCATCAAGGAAATCATATCAACACCTTGTTTTATTTCCAGAGGTTGTTTTTTTTATGACTTCTCTCAAAATGGTACTTCTCTCAACCATCTTGAATTTATTGCTAACGTAGCGCCAGTGAGAACATGTTGCGTAGTCACTTGATCATCTGGCCGATAGTACACTTAAAAAGATGAGGCCAGAATCCCTGAAAAAAAATCAGAAATACTGAGCTGAACAAACAGCTTTGCCTGGGCCCGGGATAAAGTCGTCTGAAGAGACCCCTTCCCAATACATGCAATGTAATGAGTATCCAATCTTGATTCCCCCATGTCCTTGGCCCAGAACAATTCACCACTTCCGCTTCCCTCTGCACTATTTGATCACAGGCTTATGTCACACCGCAATGCGCTTTATGATCATTAAAAGGAATGAGGCAAAACACCATTCTATTTTTTTGCTATGTTGTTAATGAAAATATCCTCTTACAGACACAACAAAAAACAAGTTCACAGCTGGTGTCATACTTTGGAGGTATTGCTCTAAAAAATGGTGGGGGGGGTTTTCATGACGCCACTTTGGATGGATTTGAGGGATGCATGCCACACTGCATTGAGATTTGAAAAGGCATTATACAAATAAAGGGGCAAAACACCATCCCAATTTTTAGATATGTTGTTAATAAGAATATCCTCTTCGAGAAACAACAAACAGCAAGTTCACAACCGCTGTCATATATTGGAAATATTGCTCCAAACAATGGTGTTTTGTTTCCTTCCCTTGATGCTGACTTCCTGGAACTATTTTGGAACTATGCCATTGGCTCCATGAGCCGCCATCTTTGTGTGAAAATGGAACCGGAAAATCAAGGGGATTGGCCACCTTCTTAAGATGGAATTGAGGGTTAAGTGAGATATACTGAAATACTGAGCTGAACAAGTATAAAATCACCTATTTGGTATCAGAGATTTTAGGTTTTAGTGTACACTGACTTGGCTATTCATTTTAGGTGTAGTAAACCCAATTTTTTTCTAAGGTAACAGGGCTCCTAAGGTACACCTGCATGTCACACAGGAATGAGTTTTTAAAATTCATTATAAAAATAATGGGGCAAAACACCATCCCAAATTTTAGATATGTTATGAATAATAATATTATCTTTCAGAGACACCAAACAGCAAGTTCACAACTGGTGTCATAGATTGGGAATATTGCTCCAAATAATGGTATAAATTAGTTGTTGCCCATTTTCAGACCTCTGTATCTCAACAACCATTGGACCCTTATATCAAATATGATGTGATGTGAAAGTCATGGCACATATCTGACCATGTACCAAGGATGAACCTTGAATGTTGAAATTTGAGGTTTTTATGGACATCTGAAAACCCTTGCAATTTTAATTTCAAAGAAAAGTAGAGGGTCAGTATCAAGGTGTAATTTGACATACAGTGCTGCAAATTGTAATGTATTTTCATCAGGTCTATGACTCTTAGCCCTGAAAAAATAATGGACCTACCACAAATAGTTTTGGAGATAATTAAGTCTGAATATGGTCACTCAGGCAGTGACGCCAAATCAGGGGGAGGGGGTGTCCTTATTTACAGATTTTTTTGTGGAAAAAGTATGCACAGCTGAAATCTGCAATGGTGTTCTATTGGATGTTTAAGCCATCACATATATTTTTTTCAAGCAAATCCGAGGGGGTCGAGTGGGGACCATTTGCTGATTCCAGCTGGAATGACCCAGACATGTAAGGACAATTTTGGGTGTGCACACTGTAGACAAAATCCTCTTCAAATGTGATGTGATGTTCTGGGTGTTGTAAATGCCGCAGTGAACCCTACTACTAAAGAACTTGATTTTAATTCAATTTGAAAAGTGTAGTAGTATCAATTTATTTTACAGTGTGTATTTACATATAATATTGTGTAATTTGATAACACATACAAAACTCTAAACCTACGGTACATAATAGTGCATGCTGTTAAATATGTCCTAACACAGCATCTTATTAATGTATCAGAGACTAGGGGTATAAATAATAATCGATATGAATCGATGCATCCATCCTACAGCCGACGATCGAATCGAATCTTATTGTATCGTATCGTGGGGCATTCTTAAATATCGAAAATAATCCAATCGCTACCTTATGAAATCAACATTGAATCAAAAGCATTACCTCTGCCAGCCAGTGAGGGCGATGCCCTGCAGTGTCACCGCAGCTGGCCGGCTGGACGCCACCTTCAGCCACTGCAGGTGGTTGTCCACATGTCTCTGCGTGGAGGGGACGCAGGTGTGGACACACGTGGAGCCTTTGAAGGAGCTGGCTGTCCACAGCTGAGAGAGGCCAGACGAACTGTACTTGTCCATCAACAGCACTGGTGGAACAAGAAGAAGAATGGGAGGCTTCAGTTTAAAATGCAAGCACAGGCTGGTGTTGTGTTGATATGAGCCACCCTGTTGAGCTGAGCTACCGTGGGTCCATTTCAGTCTTGTACCTTCCATCCTCTCTTTTTTGCTTGTGGCCTCGAACTTCGCTGATGCCCCCTCTCCGTGGAGAAAACCAAGTTGAACTGCTAAAGTTAAAGTCGAACTGCTGTCAGCCTTGGCACGGGGCTTTTCCTCATTCAATAACTCGATTGGCAATGAGAAAATTATCTTTAAATTGTGCTTATATTGTCCGTGATGCACTGCCTGGAATCACAAGGTCACAAGCAAAATGAAAGGCCAGGAGGTACTAGACTGAGTTGGACCCCGAGCCATTAAAATGCATTACAGGCCCTCAGGGTTAGGGTTAGGGTTATGGTTTACAGCTATGTTAACAGCTGATTGGCAGGTCATCTCAACGAAGCAGTCCTATCTCGACAGAGCACCAACATTATGAAGTTCTTAGTAAAACACTAGCACCACAAAAAAATAGCCAGTCCGGCAAAATGTGTGTCTTCTTAACATACAGCATATCCACCTGTGTTTTCCACATCCAAAACAGGACTGTAATCCCAAATCATCGGCTGGACAAGTCCCACAAGACCGCTCTCTGTAGTCAGACAACAACAAGATATTTTTAGATACGTGTTCAGACTCCTGATGTGCTTTGAATTCATATGATGACATTAGTAGATCATCTGCAATGCAGACACTCCTTCATTTCCCTGGTACCTTGGCACATTCCACAAATATGATCGCCTCTCTTGAATTACATCGAAATAATTTATTTTCATAAGATGGATAAAGAAACCCTTACTTTAACTAGTGTTGCACCGATACCATTTTTTGGCCCCGATATGATACCCGGTAACCGACTGTGCAGTATCGGCCGTTACCGATACCATACCGATACTACTCTGTTTGAAATGTATATATATGAAAAGTTATATAGGCTACTACTTGGATGTAACATCATTGCTATTATGGCTTTGTCAGGCTGCTGTCTACTCCAGTAGAACTTTTTATACCTTTTAAATACCTATGATATAAAATAACTAAGTTCAAGGCTGTGTTTAAGAGTCATACGAGCATCTGTAAATGGTATCGGTGCCCTATTTGTTGGTATCGGCCGATACCGATACCACCATTTTAGTGCAGTATCGGGGCCCCGGCCGATACTGGTATCGGTATCGGTGCAACACTAGTTTTAACAAGATAATTTCAGATATGTGTTTAGAGTTCTGTTGTCCTTTGAATTCACTTGATGGCATTTGAAGAGCATCTACAAAGGCAGCAGCTCCCTCTGTTCCCCGTTACCTTTCAGCGTCTCCAGGCTCATTCCTCGGAGCATGTCGTCCCACATGATCAGACTGAGGTCCGGGTGTCGATCCCGCACCGCCTTGGCCACCCTGGTCACGTGACCCAGGAAGAGCTGGTGCACGCTGCGGTTAGGAGAGGTCAGCCACTGCCGCGACTCCTCTCCCTGGCCCAGCAGGTAAACCTGCAGAATTGTATGTGTTACTTACATGTAATGTTATCTATGGTGGTTTGCAGGGTCTACACTTTACATGAAGAAGGTTATGAAATGTCTCAAAATGGCATTTTCTTTTCATTTGTTGTCTGCTTGTGTAATTGTCCCACTACTAACATAACAGTCTGTAAATGCAGGCAGTGTCTATTCTGCTGCAGGGATACCAACATGAAACACAAAAACACAAAAACTTCTTGTTTTTGTGTTTTGTTTGTTTGTTTGTGCTGTTGTTGTTTTTTCCCAGAAGAAAACGCATATCATGAATATCCTGCCCTGCCCACATATGGTTCCATAATAAAAGTAGGCCTACAGCTAATGATAACACGGATAGGCTAAAATGATGCTGCTCGTACCTCGTCCGCTCCCAGGTGTAGGCTGCTGCTGCCGGGGTGGAGCTCCATCACCTGTCGCAGCATCTCCAGCACCAGCTGCACCGCGCGTTCCTTGTGCGGGTTCAGCGTGCCGAGACAGTGGCCGACCTCGCGCAGCTCACGGAACGCGCCATGCTTCAAAACAAACTGAGGACAGAGAACGTCATGAGACAAAAACAAGTCTTGGTGGTGGAGAATTATCAGGAAATAGCAGAATCACCCACCTCCATGTGTCCAAATGTTTGGACCAGCGGAATGACTTCCAGGTTTCTGGATTTGGCAGTGTCCTGCAAGATAGCGATCTCTTCTCGGCTGCATAAGACAATTTTATGATGCACATCTTATGAGATAATAATGAGCTGTGCGACCCTGAGCTACTAGGCTAAGCCAGAGTGGGGTAAATGAGACACTTATGAGACTTTGCCGTAGCCTACCTGTAAGGTGGGTGTGCCGAAGCTCGGATGCTCTCCAGATCTCCCTCGTAGGGAAACATGTCCTCATATTCAATTAGCAACCCATTCGCACCCAGGTCAGCAAATAAGTGAATGAGCTGTTGACATGAACACAGTTGAGAATTAAGATACAAATGACGGAAACGGGCAATACAGGCGAGAGAAGAACCACTGTACAGCTGTTGTCAAAAAAATGGATTAATAAAAGTTCATACCTTGAGCAAATAGTCAAATTTGGGGGGTGCGCCTTTCAGATCCAAATGCACAAGTTTTTTCCCCAGTGGCGACATGGTGTCCGCTGGTGATGAGGTCTGAGACTGGGCTCGGCTGCTCCTCTGCCTCAGTGAGATTCAGCTGCTGTGGCCAGCTTTCATTATACAGTTGCCTACTCTACAGACAGGCTGGTTGGCTGATGGTGCCTGTCACAGTCCACAAGAACTCCCCTTCTATTCAGTTCGTGTAGCCTACAGTCAGTACAGGCTGTAAGTGCAGCCGGGGTAGCTATACCCATGTGATGTTCAAAATAAAAGCATGTATGTCTCCATTCTATATCACACGCTCTGTTTTAGATCTACACTAATACATATTCACATTTTTTTTTAAACCACACCATAACAACAAAAGCTATGGTGGGTGCGTAATATGTCAACAGTCTACCCGTGTACCCAGGCTATTTTAACAAGTTTAATGCCAAGGCGCAACGCGAATATCTCACTTACCATTTTCTCCACCAGAGGGCCCGGTTTTTTAGTAGGCCTAACTACACTTTCACAGTGGATGAGCAATGATAGAAAACACAGAGAACACACACAAAAATCTAATCTGAATGCCACCTTTCATCCGATTTGCCTGTTCTCCAATAAGCCAAATGAAAGCGATCAGCTTTTTTTTAGAAGTGTGGAGACTGATGAAAAGTGCATTTTCCAAAAGGCACTATTGGATGTGGATGTTGAATATCTGGTGGAAAGGCCTACTTAATGAAAACAAAATGGCATTGAATAAGGCTTACATTCCCATTGATTGTTTTAATATAAATCACACAGGATATGCAATCATATTGCTCAAGTGTTTGAAGATTAAAAAAGAATTTAAAGGTGCACTGTGTAATGTGTTTATTTCCAGAATCCATGCTGCTCATTCACAAATACTTACCACCACCATCAAATTATATGGGAAAATTGCACTTTTCATACATGAAAACATGGATCTTCAGGTCTGCCATTTTGAATTTCCAGAAATAGTCATTTTTCTCTGATTGAAATTTTATGACTTACACTTTGCAAAATGTACCCAATCAACTTAGGGTGGCCAATCAGATCTATCCTTTGGATATCTCTTGAGTTAACGCCAGCAGTCACCGACAGTGCCAAAACCTTTAGTAGTTGTAAACTGGACTGCGTTTCCCAATAGGACTCAAGTAGTAGGCCTATGAGGCATGAGGTGCCCCATAGGCAATATATCACATCACTATGTTTATTATACATAAAATTATTCCAAAGGCCAATTTTTTTAATTGCATATGCAAATAAAATGTGTGGGCAAAGAGCATGTGTAACCGGTAGGAATTTCACTCTGCGTTGTATAAGTTGAGATGTAATAAAGACTCCAGACAAGATTGCAGATCCAAAGCTTTAGTGATGTGATCTTAGTTGCTCCTGCAGTCTCTGCTTGTAGCAAAGCATCTTCTGTGTTTATCTCATCTCGATAAGCATAGAAATATGAATCAGACAAACGGAAATATTAGAGGGGGATAGAAGGAGGGGGGCAGGAAACTCCATAGACACCCATGACAGGGAAGAAGGCTACTGTAAGTCTACTGTAACCAAGGTGTGTCAAAATAAAAACCCATCTTTGTGTAATTATACTAAATAAAGAAAGGGGCTAAAAGCACACTGTTACACATGTGTGTGGTAAAATAGTGCACCCCCCCCCCCCATTTAACCATCTGAGTACTCCTGATCCATGTTTTAATTACACATGCCCATGTTTGATACACAGACCTGAGTGGTGCTGAAGCTTTGACTGTGCACTGGTAATGAACCAATCTGAGACTCTGTAGAGTCCGTAGCACATGCACAACTCGTGAACACAATCAGGATTTTATGTAGATTGCATGTATATAGCACATACATGAAAAACATGGGTTAAAAAATCAGCACAGGGACATCCAATGCCAAATTGAGACTTTATTTTACATGGTGGCTGATACAACACTTGGAAAAGAAAATGAACACTGAGCACTAACACAAGCATACTAGCACAAATTATAAAAGTAAGTCATAAAAGACAACAACTGTGATATGGAAACCAAGAAAAACTCAACACTATACCGCTGATTCTGATGTCTCCATCTTCAGAGTTGGTCATCTTTAAAGGGTTAAGCCACTGGAATTTCATCAATTAACGTACCTTTTATAGTGTTAGCACACAAGATTTGGTGAAAATCCATTCACCTGCTCAAATGCAATTTCGCAACCATAGCCAGTCAACGGAAAATATTCCTCTGGCCCACCAATTATACAAACCCCAACTCCATAGAAGTTGAGACACAAGGTAAATTGTGGATAATATCAAAATACTGCCATTTTCAAAACAGAAGAACAGCACAAAGAAACACATCATCCATCGAAACTGACCAAAACCATTGTTTTGGGGGATATTCATGGCTATGTAAAAACAACACATCTCAAAAGAGTTGGGACGGGGACAATAAAAGGCAGCAAATGTCGAGGAAGACTAAGTACAAAACAAAAGACAACACTTAACAGTTAAATACATTAACCGATGAGATGATTTTATATAAAAAACAGTGTTAATTCCTATCTTGGACATGATTTCACCAGCTTAAATGGTGGGTGTATTCCTTGTAATGCTTTGCAATGTTTTCTTTTCTGTAGTGCTTACAGGTCTTGACCAAAAGCCCACCATTTTATCACCTGCTGGTCCTTATGATGGAGCCAAACTGTTAAAACATAGTAGAGAATGCAATTTGTCCTTACTATGTGGCAGTAATCGAAGATCTCCCTTCAAAATATAATGCATGAGTGGCTTTTCATGCTGTTTAAAACCCATTTATACCATTCAGCACTGTATTTAACTCTACAGATGAGTGAGAACATCCTAACCAATGCACTACTGCACCCGCATGCCATCATGGAGGCTGACTTTTGAAGCTAGCACTAACACAAGTTGGATGGTCCATTTTCACTGTAGCACAGGATGTGCAATACTCTATTATTGTCAAAAAGAATTGACTTCTACAACTTCTGTAAGCAAAGGACAGTTTCCCATGTCTTCTGGGTCTATTTCAATTGAGCTCGGGTGCATAGGAGAATGTTACACCCCTGTATTATTTGCACACATGAAACATTCTTACTATAGTCAATTTTCAATAGCTGTAGAGTGCTAGAGTGAGACTACAGCCAGTATATATTTAATGATGTCATGAACCTATACAATGATTTTAATGACAAAATATGTCTTATATACACTCAATCATGGTAAATCAAAGGGAATTCAAAAATGTATGTAATAACTATGGTAATTATTCCCTCTGCATCTTTAATTCTGAGTGACTCAGCCTCTCTGTGATGATCTTATACCTGGACACCTATATTGTCCGTCAGTACAATTCATTTTGAAATGTTCTTCTTTGTTGTTTTATCTTATTTGGATGTTTACTACACTTCACTGATCCCCGTCCCAACTTATTTGAGACGTGTTGCATTTATCAAATTAGAAATGAGTACATATGTCCCCTTAACACTTAATATGTTGTCTTTTCACTATTCTCCATCTAATGAATAGATTGAATGTTTTGAAAATGATAGCATTTTGATTTTATTCACTGTTTACCAAACGTTCCAACTTCACCGGAGTTGGGGTTTGTAGATAAAGATGTAAGATTATAGATATAGATAAAAGGGCAAGTCGGAAAACATAACTGCTCACCATTTAATTTTTAGTCACATTATATAGTATCTAAACTTAATATGCTTAATTCCTGAGATGTACAAAGTACTTTGTAGACATACTGTTACATATGTAAATGTAACGCCAGTAGTAGGATATTAGTTGCAGCCATGTAACATAACATCATACTACTAGTGTTGTATTTGCATTTCAAACAATATTTCTACTTCTACTTCAAGTCTGTTTACTTCATTGTTATTATAAGCCCAACTTCTGTACGTTTTCAGTTCCTTATCTTTAGTTAAAACTTAAAGTGCATTAATGAAAGCTAGTCAGGGAAGTGCGAGTTGGAATTTGTGGGTGTCAGTCCTCCCAAAAGCCTCTTTTGTGGTGCAGAGCATCAAGGAGCCTGGATCGCAGAGTGTCCTTGCACTCGTAAGGGTGAAGCATTAGCAGGGAATGGCACGTCAGAGCTTCTGGGAGGTGATCTGGCGAGGAATCTGGAAGGACCTGCACTCGCATCCTAATCTGCTTCATACCCAATATAGGCACCCGGTCAAAGCCTGTCAAGAACACTGAAGAAAGGTGAAGAGTGAGAGCTTATTGAGCATTTCCTAAATGGGTCTCTATGAGTGAAATGGGGCTGTGTCTATGAACCATGCTCTGGTCTTCTGATGTACCACAGGCCTCCTCTTTTACAAAACACGTGTGATAATAACAAGGAGAACAATTTTAACATCTGTCAGTACTCACAGAGAAATGCTATTTTGTCATCCTCAGAGAGCTCGTTGAACACCTCCCAGAACAAAACCATAGTTGGGTGACTTTCATTGAATCCATACTCGTACTGTGCATTCTACAGACAGATTCAGTAACATGTCAGCAACAAATGAGAAGTGACATCTCAGTGTCAACATCACCATCTCAATGAGTGAAAACAGAGAATACAAACTGATATCATATTAACTCTAAATTAATCTCTAATGAATATGGGAATGAATGGAGATATAGCCGAGGCCTGACTCTAACCTGGGTCCTCATGGGCAGCTGTTGTATAAGTGTATTGGGACACTGCACCCACAAGACCCCTCCATTCCCATTCATTTACATGTTAACAACTCCCCTTGTAATGTTTTTACCCTCACCTGTCTGAGTATGTCCCAGTCATAGTCCTCTCTGCCCACCAACATCTCCTGGAGTTCCTCGGGGTGGAACATCTCCACTGTGTCTCTGGCACACACTTTGAAGAAACCCCTCTTGAACTCCTCAAACACCTCCTCCACTGACTTGCTTAACGCATAGTCCACGTAAGCCTGCACAAACTGCTTCCTGTCAAATATCAATCAATCAGTATTATTATAGCATATTATCATACATAACTGTCATTCAATGTGCTAAAGAGTAAAAAAAAGAGAAGAGAGAAGAAGAAAAACACATTGTAGAAAGTATTATAGATAGCAGATAACTATTACCAAAGGCAGATGAAAATAAAGCTCTTTTCTTTTTAAAACAAGATTCGGTCAGTTTTGATTTGGACAGGAACCTGGTTCTAACATTTGGCAGCGTTGCCTGTTGTTGGAAAATCACAAAACCAAATAAATCTCATCCTGCTGAATCTTTTTTCTTTCAGGAGGCTTTAGGTCTCTGTGTTGTGCACTGTGATTTACTCACTTGTTAGAATTGGTGACAGGTTTTCCAGCTTCCTGAGGATCTAGCTCGACCTCTTTGTTATCCCAGATTATCTGGCAGAACAACATTAGACAGTTTGGAAGGAAAACACATATTGTTATCTACAGAGCCCGGCACAAGATGCGTCGTGTTTCCACGAAATTAAATTAATCTATAACGGTAGTGGTGCCGTCACGATAAAGCCCCGTTTTTCGTGGTTGGGCCACACTTCCGCGGCCAATGCATTTGAATGGGCTGTCCGACTCGTGGTTGATTTACGATTGATGGACCTGTCAAGCCTCTGGTGGCAAGCCACAGGGCCATTTTGGAAGACCAGGAAGATGTAGGTACGGTGTAGAGAAGCGAACATTGCATTGGAAAACACACTGTCCAACTTAATTGGTTTTACTTCATAGTGTGATGGGGCATACATGCTAATGTATCCCTTCACTAATAATCTTTCCCTAATCAGTCTTGTGTCGGAATTGAGTCATCAATCGTAAATCAACCACGAGTCGGACAGCCCATTGAAATGCATTGGCCGCGGAAGTTGGCCCAACCACGAAAAACGGGGCTTTATCGTGACGGCACGACGAATGTTATAGATTTTAGATCCGTGATTCGTGACCACGTGATGATATAGCGTGCAATAAGGTTATCTACACAAGGGTGAGCAATCGCGTGCCTTGTCCCCAACTCTAGTAACGCTACACTTGGCGTTTCTAAACTACCCAAGCAGCTCGCAGAGCATTGAAAGTCAGTGACAAAAAGGCAAGGCAGTAGCTACCCTTAGAACCTAGATCATACTAAGAAATAGGCAGTTACATTTTTTTAAAAATTAATTTGGAATTCGTCCTTTTGAAGAGTCTACTACGATACTGCAAAACACCTTATGAACAGTGGCAACAGTATTACCTGTAGCCCCTTAATGCACGCCGTACCTCCTGTGGCACACTGTAATAGACATTGAAAGTTAACTACTATAGTACTACACAACTATGGCTGTGCAAAGGGCCTTTGGTGATACATCACAACTTGGTCATTGCCATTCTAGTAACAGCTAATTTATAATGCCGCGCCTTAAGGGGTTAAAAAAGAATTTAAGCACTTTGGTCATTACTTACAGAGAAGACAAGCTCCGAATCTTCCACATCCTCATCTTCCAAAACATGCTGAAGACTCCTGGCAAATACAGCTCAAGTGAGTTTACTTTCATAACTGTGGAAAATTACTCATTCAGAGCTCAATCATTCATTGTGATCATTTAATCATTGCAATTGATCAAGTTTGCCTGGTTAATAAAGTATTATGAGCTTGACCTAAAACACTTACTTGGCAACAGATGAGTGTATTTCAGCCAGATCCTCCAGGGTTGGTGGAATATTTAGGAGCTTCCGGAATAGAGCAGATGGAAAGGGCAGGTGCACCAGGCTCTTATTGTACAAAGCCAGGCCGCAGAGGACACCGAACAGGAAATACATCTCCAACTGAACTGTGGGCTATTGGGAAAAAAAGAGTTAAAGGATGGACAGATTTTGATTAAAAATGAGGTTACAGTGATGGCGAACAGTTTGAGAATCTTGTTGCACAACTCCTTTTGACAGGTGTGTAGTAGCCACAGGGTCGTATATTTTACAAAGCAAGCTCCTGCACACCTTCCTTGATTGCAATTAGGAATTACTAGTCTACTTTTGTACTGACCACCATCAGGCAACTTTTAAGCTAAGCATTTCAACTGCAAATGAGGGCAGTGTGTGGATTCTTGCTATGTGAAATTAGTTATATAAGGGAAAGCAATATTAAACATGTCAAAATATTTGAAATACCTCAGAAGGGAACCAGACCAATGTTTCTTGGTCGTTTTGTGTAAACATGTTTGAGCTGTACAGTTCTCTAAACACATTTAAGAAGAAGTCCCTCTTGTCGACATCCGATATCTTCGGTTGCATGTCTTTCTCCATGAACTGAACCTACAAAACAACAAATATCTGTCACAAAGTATGTAAACTAAACTTCAAGTCCAGGATGAAAATTGCTCAGTGCTCCTATTTCATCCTGTCTTGGTAGATGTAGAATGGCCAGATTTAGGCTAATCAAGGCCCATGTATTTGTACTGTAGTTAGTAAGCTAACAAACTATTGACATAATACAGTCAGAAAGCAGAAGCAAATAATTAATTCAGCTTATGTAAGAGTCAAATCCTGGCAAGGCTGAGTCTACAGACACTAATACGCCTAGGAAAGGATTGCTTTACCAAAGCAGCCAAGCAGCGCTTTGTAGTTTCCCCCTTCAGTCATTCTACTTGTACACAGCTTGGACACACCACAGTCTCTCTAACCACTGTAGAGACAGACAGCCTGCTCCTAACCTTCTAGTGCTGTTACATCTTATGGATGAGGCAATTTTTTTCAGCATTTAATAGATTTTTTTTTAAATTACAGTATATGAAAGATAAAAACTGTTTAGTGTTGCTTTAAGATATAATGAACTGTCTTACCCCCAAAAATTTCCTCAGGTCACGTGAATTTGCTAGTTTTAACTGACTGAGGGCATCTTCCAGGAGATGTGTGCGTCTCAGATTAAGCACAAAGCACGATTCATTTGCCTGAAATTAATTTAAACATAATATTGCCTTATTTTTCCAGTCACTTTAATAATGTTTTTACAAAGGGTGGAAGAAATTTTACATTTTTAAGATATATTTTTGCAATAATATACCATACTATTTATACTAAATACAATATATACAGTACATGATAAAAGTCTACCTTGCATTCTGTATCTTTGATTACATTAGAACAGATGTAAAGTATGGATGTACTTACGCTCATATATTGAGGACGAAAGTCTAAAAGAGTTTGCTTGTCCTTAATATTAAAAATGCATGGGCTGGACATCAAGCGAAGCATATTGTTCTGAAATGTGGTAAATATTGCATTGAAAAAAAACGTTTCCATTGTAATAATATTATAATAATATTCTTTAATAATATAGTACCTATGATAACTGTTGAACATTAAAATCAATCAGCCTACCAGATATGAAGCCATCATGTTCTGTACTGAGACAAGTTCATGTTGCCACCATGGTAACATAAGATGAGCTTGGCAAGCAACCCATCTGTCTGTCAACTGGGAGGATAAACAACGCTTAAACTACAACCCAGAGTATTTTAAAGGCAAGAAAACCCAACAGCAACTAAAATGTGATTCCCCTCACATTACAGGTTACTGGTTGGCATGGTATTGTATGACATGATATATGGGTCAGTGATGTTTCAGCAGTAGCACATGTCAGGGCTGCGCAACAGCCAGTGCCACTACTGTATGGATTTTGTTTGTCTGTTTTTAGTGGACTATCTAAGAAGCATATTCATTGCAGCATATCAACTAGTAATTCATTTATGGGCATTAGATGCCGTTGCGCCACCTGACAACTGAACCCAAAAAACGCCTTTGACCCATATGCAGTTTTTAGAAAATGTAATGCATTGAAATACATTTAGCAAATACTTGTTTTCAGAGATTAGTAAACTCCTCATCACAGAGTAGGAATAAGTGTATTGTTTCGTAATGTTATCAAATCATATCAAATTACCTCTTTGCCGAGAGAGCTAAATTCCTTGACACGGAAACACTGATCTTCAATTCTTCTCTTTCCTCTGCGCACTGTCTGTTTGAAGTTGAAAATGGGAGAATCATATAGATTACCAATTACCATTAAAGCAACTAGTACTTTAGCCTAGTAAACCAGCGTCACCCGCTGGACGCCAAAATTGTTTGGCTGCGAGTGGTCTGGCATCGCATCGTTTGAGTGGTCTGCCAGGCTTGCCAAGAATCTGGCAAACCAATCACAACACAGAGATTTGTTTTGAATTTGTTTTGAATCAAAGCGGGCAAGGTTTTGAGGGAGTGACGACGAAGCTTGCAACGTTGGGAAAGCACATCAACGAGAAAGATAGCGCTGATCGGTCAGAGCGCCGGCCTATAGGCACAGGCACGGTTTGAAAGACAACGGGTTGTTGTCATCAACAATCTTCGGATGTATCGTTCATCGGGGCCAGACTAAATCACACATCCAATCTCACATTCAGGCTGGTTTATCAAGCTACCAGTACTTGTCATTTCTGTTTTTCATTTTGTTAACCCTTTTTTAACACTATTTTCCAAATAGAAATGATACAAGTGCATAGGAATCTATGCTTATTCACCTCATAGACCCGCTGTAAGACAGTTACTGTTGGTTGTAATGCCAGTATGTTGCTCTGGGCTTGTTTTACCCCGTCTTCAAAAACTTTTCCTGCCACTTTTCGGAACACCTTCAGCAGTGTTCTAAGGTATGACCCAGGAAGTTTGGACCAAAGCCTCTCTGCAGGAGAAAAAAACATTGTCCTGTAAGTGGTGCATAAGCTGTTTGTTTGTTTGTTTGTTTGTTTGTTTGTTTGTTTGTTTGTTTGTTTGTTTGTTCAAAGACATGTCTGAAGGTTAGGTCTAGTTTGTGATGTTGACATTAGATGTAAACTTGATGATGACTCAAGCCTGAGTCTCACAGAAATCTGAACTGCCATTCACCAAGAGCCTTGAGCGAATCAGGATGAAGCCTGAGAATGGCCTCGGCCAATGAGACGGCGAGCTGTGTCCCCTGCTGCTGTTTGAGCAGCACCCTGAGCAGTTCAGGGAGGATGAGGTAAACCCTGAGGCCCTCCACACCTGCTGGCCTGGAGCTCAGAGACGGAAGCAGATCCTGACACACCACCCGCTCCACCTGACACACACACACACACACACACACACACACACACACACACACACACACACACACACACACACACACACACACACGTACACGTACACAAACACACACACACACACACGCACACACGCAAGCGCGCGCAGACACACAGCATTTGTTAGTAAGCTGTAATGCTGAACCTGCGCTAAGCTGGTCATAGAGATTGTATGCGTGTGTGGACACCTACTTCAGTCAAGACATCTTGCTTTCCCCCCAGTTTTTCGAAAGCCAGGCGTGCAATGGACAAGTCCAGGCCAGAACTGTCCTTATTGGTCAGGAAATGTTTGTCAAAGCTAAAGAAAAGGTTTACTTAGTTTCAATGAACTTGACTTGGACAACAGATTAAAATAAATTAAAATATTTCTTTGGCAAGATCTTTTGCAATCCATTGTTTGTACCTTTTTTCCACAAAGCTTCCATTTATGCATGATGCGGACGAAAATACATTCCTTATTTCCCTGAAAATGAGGAAATCTGGGTGAACCTATTGCACTTCTGAAGAGGGAAATCTTGCATTTGTAAAGGACTTCTTACAACTGCAAATACTTATCAGGATGAACTTACTTCATGATTTTCTTCCATGTCTGCAAATTAGTTTCAGAGGTCCATCTTGTAACTATTTGCTCATCTAATGTCAGCAAACATTTGCTTTCCCAAAGATGATGAGATTTAATTGGGCTTGACTGAAAAAAAAGAAAAAATATAAAATGTATTTTATCAACATGGCCATAATTTGGGAGATATGCAAGACCCCCACCCCCGCGCCTCCTCTCACACTTCTAATAGGGTAGTTTATTACCATCCAAAAACTATAATGATTAAATCCTCATAAACACACCCCAGACTTCCCACACATTCAGGCCATGCTCTCCACTCACAGTGCTGCATGCACACAATACATGGGTTCTAAATGTTTGTTTTCTCCTGGCTGCGTGACACTAGCTGCGCACAATTCAATCTCTGATAGTTGAAAACCACTGTCGGTCAAAAAATTAGCTAACATGGTTAACTCAGGTTAACTCACGTGGTCAGCGTCTTGCCCCTCCTCACAATATTGTGTTTATAAACACGGTAAACCCATGTATAGAGCCCAGCTGTCTTAGGCCACTTCACATCACATACCGATACCGGTATACAGTACACACAGTACACATAAGCTTATAGCCTTATCACAACCACCATCTTCACAACACTCACAGTACTGAACACATTCTCCCACAAAAAAAAATAATACATATTTAGGTCCTACCTTAGCGTGGCAGAAGGCAAAGGAACAATCCCCTCCAGCAATAACTTTCCCAAATAATTCAGTGTGCTCTGTTAGATTTGAAATAACAAAACGAGCATGAGGTCCATAGCAGGTTAAAGTAAGGACAGTAGGGTTTCCCCCAGCACTTTATAGATAAGGTGGTCACCTTGACAACAGACACTGTGCCTACCACACAAATCCTCCCCAGGTCCCCGAAATGATCAATATTTTATATGTATAAGATACAACTTTTGCATTTCTGAAGTAAAAGAAAATCTCAAGTGTGAGATAAATAGTTTGTATTGTGAAGGTCATTGGTCAACAAAAATGGCATTTGTTTCCTGGGGTTTTCCCATCATGCTGAATGTCATGAAACTGCACAACACAGGCTTTCCAAAGTTGATTAGGCCTATAAGTCCAATGTCTCTGGTATGTGGAAAGAGCAAAACCATCCACAGGTTTGGGTGTTAGGTGAATTATCTGTAAATGCGCTGCCCATATCGCTTGTCGTGAGCAAAATGAGAATTTTTCATTAAGAGAATGCTTGTCAGGCGGGCTATCTAACAATGGACTGACTTCTAAACATAAACCACATAAACATTGGTTGACAATAACCACAAATGAGATAAACATATATATATGATATTTGTTTTTAAGTATATTTCCCTCGGACTAATGAATGATACTCTCCTACGGTCTATATTCCAAGAACGCACTTACCTGGGGGAAAAGAGACATACTGAGGGACAGAACAGGTTGACCCCAGTCCATATCCAAGCTGCCCCTGCTCACCACGCCCAAATGTGAGGATGGAATTGGTGTGTCCTACCACTGCTAATGTATGGTGCCTTGGTGGAAGAAAGAACATTTAAAGATCAGTTTCAAAACTAATATTTCGGTACAGAAAAGAAATGCACTGGAGTGAATACAAAAGCGGATTCCAAAAAAGTTGGGACACTTTGTATTTTGTGAATAAAATCAAAATGCTGGCATTTTCAAAACATCTAATATGTTAATAAGGTATAGCATTATGTACAGACAACATATCAGTTGTTAAAGTCGAGCAGAATTATTGTTTTGAGGTAATTATGTGATCATTTAAAATTAGACCCATGCAACAAATCTCAAAAAAGTTGGGACAGGGCCAAAACATGTTGTAATAGTTGGATAATTCTAAAAATTACACAAGGAAGAATATTTTAAAAGGAACTATATTGACTGCCAACATGAATGCACAAATAAAATACCATCACAGAGACGCTGTGGCACTCAGCAGCAAATATTTTGAGGGACTAATTACTTATCTATTACACAGAAAGATTGAATTATCAAAATTGCAGGCATATAAGGCCTATTTCCATAATGTAGAGTTCTGTGTAATCATTGCACGAGTTATGAGATCATGACATACTTGTGGTAAATAAGCAAACTATGACACTCCAACAATGACAGCTCTCGAAAAATTGACCATAAACACAACACTTGATTAATGCACATGATGCAGACATCAATGAGTGTTGCGTGCAGAAAAGTTCATTCTATGGACCTAGTAGACATGTGAAACTGTCCTCTGATTACAGAATGGAAAATATTTAATCCTTTTTGAAAATTATGGAGTCATGCACCCTCCAGGTTATATAGAAAATGAATACTTCAGCTTGATTTAGTGGTCAGTCTGAAAGACAGCAAATATGATGGTAAGGGGGTGCAGAGGTGACTTGGTTAGGGTCTTCTTACTCATGTAGAGCATTAAAATGAATGTTAAATGATACATACAGACTTTTAACAGCAGACATAGCTACCAAGGCATTATATTTTTAGGCACCGCCTTTAGATATTGCCCCATAATGGTGGCAAATTTCAATCTCTACTATGTTCCAACAGTGTGGTTCCATCATAAGAGTAAACAGGTCACAAAATTGTTTTCTTGCGGTCAGGATATGCCACATATTAAGCATAACAAAAAGGTAAACAAGTTGAAGAACACACCTATCAGTTGAGCTGCTGAAATCATGTCTCACATATCAAAATATCTAATTTTTGAATAAAATTATGCCATCAGTCAAAGTATTTAACTGTTCAGTCTCATCCCTTGTGTTGTGTTTAGTCGTATCCAATATAAAAAGCATTTTATTGGCCCTGTCCCAACTTTTTTGGGATTTGTTGCAAGGGTGAAATTTCAAATGATCACATAATTACCTCAAAACAATAATTCTGCTCGACTTTAACAACTGATATGTTGTCTGTACATAATGCTCTACCTTATTAACATATTAGATGTTTTGAAAATGCCAGCACTTTGATTTTATTCACACAATATTAAGTGTCCCAACTTTTTTGGAATCCGCTTTGTATATTAAAAATGCATTACCTGCCACAGGCAACCTGGGAGACCTTTGCACCCCAAAGTTCAGCCACCAGCCGTGGCCGCAGCTCATCTCGGAGGGAGTTGTGGCCCAGCTGCCCATAGCGGCCTGATCCACACGTAAACACTAAGCCATCCTACACACAAAGAGATATACGAACACAATAGTGAAGTGCAACTTTGTTCAAATTCACTAAAGGAAAACCCCCATCACAGACAATTAGACTATTTAAAGCAGCGTAAGTCAAAGGGCCTACCTTGGTAAGAACTGCTGTATGCTCATCTCCACAGGAGATGTGGACAGTCTTCTTGCAGTTCAGACTTGTTACTTGGACCGGTTCAGGGACGTCTTTTAATTAGAAAACAAAGTCTTTAAATGTGCAAATAACTGATAACTGATAATTGATTGTTAACCGAAACTGATGTCTCAAAAATAATAAGTCCACAATGGGCTATCATCAAAAAGGATTTCACATCACATGAGTTGACAAACCATTTTTGTTGCCCAGTCCAAGCTGCCCAGCGGAGTTCTTGCCCCAGCCAAAGACGGCTCCTGAGAGGGAGAGAGCGAAGCTGTGGTCCCCTCCAGCGCTGATCTGAGACAGGGGGATGCCCGCCAGAGAGTTGAGGGGCTGGGGGGACAGCGTGCTGGGCTTCCCCTTACCCAGGCCCAGCTGACCATTGGAGTTGTGCCCCCACGTGAATAACTGGCCATCTGAGGAACATAGATCACACAGGCAAAATTGTGCATTGTGGAGGGCTTGTTTTATTTTTTAAAGTGCAATATCACCTTACACTTGATCAGGGTATAAGGGTGGGTAAAAGGGTGGGATCTGTAGGGCCTACTGTCAAAACCATACCTGTACAAAGAGCCAATGAATGGTGATTTCCACACACGACCTGAGCAATGTGTTTATTGTGTGGCATCGCAAGAGGACTGTAATAAACAAACAAACAAACTATAATGAACAAACTAGGTCCACGTGAGTCCATGTGTAGTCATCTGGAGATATAGGAACTAAGTAATTCGAACCTCAGCTTATTGTTGATATCCAACGAGATCATTCTTCCTCCCCGAGCGATCAAAACAGCAGTGCGTTCCCCACAAGATACATGGTCAAACATCTCTTTGAAGTCATTGAAGTTTTCTACATGATTCAATTAGCGTAATTAGCAATGGAGCAATAATAGTCACAATGAAGAATTGAAATGTTGAAACGTTGGCTTGAAGGTAGGCTACTGTGTACTTACTCAGCTTTCCTGGTCTAGTACTTCCATCATCGAGTTCCTGCATTCGTATGATTGACAGTTTGCCATCACCGCGTAAAAACGCAGTAATCATCTTGCCAACTGTCACAGACTTAATTTCATTTTTGGAGCGAACAAAGTGAATAGCGTCATTTGTGTCCAGTTCGTCTGACCTCGTAAGTCCACTCAGTGAGTGCAAGCCCCACGTCAATAAAGTCATGGTGCGTGCGGAACGACGCGCAGCGCAGACGACAGACCTCTGTGTGTGGCATGTCAAGCTGGCTGGCAGGACATGTCATTACATTCCAACAAATACTGCGTCAGGTGCGTGACGCGCGGCGCCATCTAGCTAGAAATGAAACCGAAACTCAAATGTGGAAAACACCCTTGATAAAACAAAATCGAAACTGAAGCACTCAGAGTTAGTCTAGAGGATATGTCAGGATTTTTGGTAAAGATGTTCACTTCCGGAAGAAAGCATGAAAATGTGTATACAAATGTTTTCAGGTATGCTGATTACGATAAGAAGCGGCTCCAAGCTCAAAAATCAAGGGATCACCCTCAAAATGGACAAATCCAAGATGGCCGCCAAATTAACAATTCTTCATTACTTGGGTTGCATATGTCATATAATCCTGACCTCTGCGACTAAATGTGGGTTCTTGGGATTGCTGAATTAATTCATGAGCCATTTAGCTTTGCAAAACCTAGGTACCACACTGAAAATCGAGAAATCCAAGATGGCCGACATCTCCGATGGCCAAATTTATAGTTATCCACAACTTTGGATGAATATGCACTAGAATAGTGATCTTGACGACTAATTGTAGGTTTTGGTTATCGCTGAAGTCATGAGTAAGCCATTTGAGCTTCAAAATATTAAGGATTCACCTCAAAGTTGAGAAATTGAAGATGGCCGCAATTGCGATAGCTATATTTTCATACTTGTAGATCCTTTTAGTGGGGTCGTATTAGGCTCAGTCATTTCAAATTGGTGTTAAAGTTTTGTTTTCACTTCCAAGTTGAAGTTTAGGGTCTATAGAACAATTTGAGTTCGAGTGTCAAACACACAGATAACAAAATGGCCTGCGGGGGGCGCTCTAAAATATATAAACTGTTATTACTTTTGATTAGTTAAACCAAATTTAACATATGAGATATGTATGGATTCAGCATGAAGAGGAGAAACCGGTGAGCTAAGTATTTGGTTACCAGATTAACGACACACTATGTAATAAACACACTTTTAGCCAATGGACAGCTAAATCCTGACTTTTTTAAGATAAAGGGTGGAAATGCCCTCAAAGTTGCAATGAAACACAACTTATTGTTACAAGTTATTGTAAATAAAGCCTGGGTTATCACTTAACTTGATTTGTTCAGAATATCCCTGAAGCAGACGGATACTTAGGATAGGCTACCTATACACAAATATGGCTGCATAAAGCCGATGTGATATTTAGCACCCAACTTGCATCTTTGAGTTTATGAATTTAGGATCATGAGTACCAGCTTTTTTTTCAGTCAGTCCATCATTTTATTCACAACTTAAAAACTTTATATCTGGAAGAAATCAATAATAATAATGATGATGATGATGATGATGATGATGAATACTATGGGGAACATGTTTTTTTTCCTGCATTCAAAAAGCAAACAGAAGACCATAGGGCTAACACGTAATAATCCACTCTACAATAACTATGACAGATGCAAAAACAGTCAGTGGTCAGTTTTAGAAATTGCATGTGCACTTGCACAGACGTGCGCACTTTAACTCTGCCTCCATGCACTTGCACCGAGATCTGGCAGGTCTATTTGTACAAGTACTAGTACAGCTGCACTTCACCTCTAGTTGGAATACATCTTTGGAAACTGCATCTTTGGTAGTGTAGTCCAAATCTGGGAACTGTTCATTTGTTACCAGATTGGCAGGCATTTCTAGTAAATGCAGAGGACTACGCTGGTAACAAATGGAGAGTTCCCAGATGACAGAGATGTCCTCATAACAGCAGATGATTGTGTCTACCATGTATGAAATAGTCCTATAGTATTATTTAGTATGCTTGCCAAAGGCCTCTGCTTGCCCCCAGCAAGCATACTAATTGTTCTCCAACAGTTTATTTAGTATGCTTGCGGGAAAGCATACTAATTGTTCATCAAGAGTTTATTATTATTATACATTTTCCCATTCACCTCGGCCTATGGGAATCGCCATTCATTAGTATGGCGGCTTTGAATCGTTGCAGCGTTCGAGATAGAGACACGGTTCGAGTGCCAAAACGAACGGCTCGAAAAGGGCCCAGGGTGGAGTTTTTATTTGCGGGCCTACCCCCTTTCATTTGTTCACCAGACTTGTTTTTCCTCAGTTTTCTCTCTGTTTTCCCCCTCATTGAAATGAATGGTAGAATGGTCAAGATGATGTCACAAACTGTGGCAGTTAGAGTGAGAGGTGACCTGTGCTGGGGTTTTTAACTAGGTATCAACTAGGTAAAGGCATTGTCAGAGAGGTCTTGGCTCTGAATACAAACTGTGTGAAGACACACACACACACACACACGCAGCCTTGTAGAACTTTAGACCTCTGCTGTCACCTGGGCAACCGTGGCCTAATATGCTGCTGTGGGCACTGTATACAGTAAGTGGCAGTGGCCTAATGGGTAGGGTGTTGGTCTGTCACAGGGTTGCAGGTTCGAATCCCACCCTTACCTCTCCCTACCCACCCATTGCTGAAAGGCACCTGAAGCATGTCCATACATGCACACACACACACACACACACCTCTCCCTCTCTGTCTCTCTCTCTCACACACACACGCACATCTCTCTCTCTCTCTCTCGCACTGACAGACACACACACACACACACACACACAAACAGACACAGACACACACACACACACACTCAGACCTCTCTTTCCCTCGTATTTCTGTGTGTGTATACGACAGCTCTGTGTGTGTGTGTGTGTGTATGCATAAGCCGCAAGCATACTAATGACGTTACGTATGACGTCACAGCATCATGCATGCAGCGCGAATCTCTAGAAAAGATGTGTGCACGGCTACGCAGAGCTGCAGTTATGTTGAAAAACAATGATTTTGTCACTTAAATGAAGAGTTTTTCAAAGTAGCCAGATTCACCAAAAAGTTGCCAAAGTCGCCAGATGTGGTTTTTTTTGTCGCCAGGTCCAAAAGTCGCTAAATCTAGCGACAAAGTCGCCAAATTGGCAAGACTGTATTTGAGTCCAGGAACATGAATACATACTTACAAATCCCTAGTACCTTAGAATAGGATACACCAAGCCTAACATAAATCATCATGCCTCGCTTTCTTAAATCAGCACAGTTCACACAAATGCGTCAATGTGATTGCTGCAAATGTTGCACCCTATATCTTTGTCATATCTTTAGTTAGAGGCTTATATTGCCTTTAAATGAAATTATTGGGCCACAAAACCTACATTTTGACACCAAGATCATGCTCATATAACAACCAGATCCAAAGTTATGGCTCAAAACAAATACAGTTTTTTGCGATGGCGGCCATCTTGGATTTCGTGTTTTTGAAGTAGATCCCTTCGTTTGCGAGCGTGGAGCCGCTTCTAATTGGAATCAGCATCCCCAAAACCCCCTATATACCAATTTTCGTGCTTTCTTCCGGAAGTGAACATCTTTTCGACATATCCTCTAGACTAGTGGGTTAGGCTGACGAAGCAAAATGAAACGATCATAAAACACAATATAATATAATATAATATAATATAATATAATATAATATATTGTAATATAATATAATATATTCACTGTTGGGTGAAAATAAGTAACAGCAGCTGATATTGATTCACATTCAAAATGTGTGATTGACGAGATCATCCAAGTAGGCTACTTTATTTGATTCAAAATTTCAATAGAGTTCTTCAGTAACGCGGAAGCATGTAGTAGATTGTAGTCTTTCATGTTAGCATTTAAGGACTTCCTGGTTCATATCGGCTTCCGGCCTCCATTGGGAATGAATAGGGGCCAGTTTCAAATAAGCTCCGAGTGCAAGCACGCGCTTAGCGAACCCCCGCAAATAGGGGTGGGCGATATGGGCAAAAAAAGTTATCTCGATAATTTTTAGAATTTTCACAATAACGATAATTTGACGATAATGCTGTGCTGAAGAGCTTTCACTTTTTGAATTTAATAATATGCATATGCTGGACTGTAAAGTAATACTTCATCACTTGTCATGAAAACATATCCATGTAAATAAAAAATAGGTTTATGATGTATTGCTAATGATTCTGTTAGAGGACAGTCATTTTTGACATTTGTAGATCTGTGCATTTGTAGATAGGAATCAGAACCTAACTATGGCAGCTGCAAATAGCATGTGTTGGATTTCACACATTGTAATTTAACTCACTGCGCGAGTCTAACTTAACATTACTTGTCCACCTAAGCAGTTATGATATCTATACATGCAGGTGGGTGTTTGAGTAGTGAGTAACAGCCAATCTAGTTGTAGAGAACAACATTGCTTAGCTTAGTTCGCTAACTAGCATGCTAACGCGATTTCTCAGACCAGAGACAAAGCTATTTCTCTTCCTAACTATTTGGCTTTCCATAATCACAGACAGTTGCTGATTAAAGCACATAGTTCCAAAACGCCCTCAGCATCATGCAATGGCTGGTTTAATGGTTGAATTCCTCATGTAAATCCACCATTTGGATAACAGCAACTCTCCTTCACTGCCCAGCAGCAGAAGCGCTGCACGAGTGACACGACGAGACCTCTCTCTCTCCGTCTGCTGAAAACGCTGCAGCCCGCCCCCTCAGCTCATTGGTTCACAGACTTATTCTCCAGTTCACAACAACATTACTATTGGCTCAAAGGCTTGGCTGTTGTCGCTGTCTGGAGGAGTCCTGTCACAGCGCTTTGTTGAGTTTAGCGTCTTCATAAAAATATCTCGATATTGCAAAATTACTCATCGTCAAAACAACATTCACGATAACTTCGCAGACGATATGTATCGCCCACCCTTACCCGCAAACTGTCGAGGGTGTTAAAAATAGGCTGTAGGTATTACATGGTTGATCATTTTGTGTCAAACTTCGACATAAATACGATGTTGCGTCTGTTATATACTGGGAAATATTGGGGTAGGAACTTATGTTAAATTGGGGTTGCCCCACCGGGGCTAGTTAGTGTGGGACGTCCCAGTTTGTCCTGTGGTTTTGCCGGTTTACTTTTCTTCACTAAAAGAATGACTAAACAAGTGACATGTCTCCGTCTGGATTAATTGGATGTACACTACACACTCGGTTACTACACTGGCGACGAGGATAAAACTTTGAAGCGGACAGAGCAACGCATAAAAATGTCAACTGTCGGAACGCTCAGTGAGTATGTGGAGACTGACGGGGATTGGGTGGAATATGTCGAGAGACTGCAACACTTTTTCGTGGCAAATGACATTAATGACCAGTCCAAACAACGGTCAGTTCTTCTCAGTGCATGCGGTGCCAAGACCTACAAACTCATCCGTAACCTAGCGTCCCCACGGAAACCGGGAGATTTAAGCTTCCAGGACATAGTTAAACTGGTGCAAGACCACCATAACCCCAAGCCATCAGTGATAGTGCAGCGCTTTAAATTCCACACGCATTCACGCAAGCAAGGAGTGTCAGTGCCTACGTTTGTGGCAGAACTCAGGGCATTATCAGAGCACTGTGAGTTTGGAGATGTACTAAATGACATGCTGCGCGACAGGTTAGTTTGTGGAATTAACGACGACAGTATTCAGCGTCGGTTGTTGAGTGAAGCCAAGCTCACTTACAAAAAAGCACTGGAGATCGCGCAGGCAATGGAAACCGCGGCAAATAACTCCAAAGACATTCAACAAGCCAGTGGGGCGGCACAATCTGACGCTGTTCATCACGTGGCCAAAGAAAGGAAGGGTAAACAACAAAAGTCCGTGGAATGCTACCGTTGTGGGGGACCACACTTTGCAAGTGACTGTGGTCTCAAAGACTCTGTGTGTCACAACTGTCAGAAGAGGGGCCACATAGCCAAAGTGTGCAGGGGCAAAAACAAACAAAAGAAGGAATGGGGTGAAAAGCCAGGCAAGGCTACACATCACCTGCAGGAGGAGGAGGAGCCTCAGGAAGAGGAATGCTCTTTTAACATGTTCAATGTCCATGCCATCAGCCAGCCCAGAGCAGACCCCATCTATGCTACATTGAAAGTGAATGGTGCTGATCTGAAAATGGAAGTGGACACTGGGGCTTCTGTGTCCGTGCTGAGTGAAAATGCATATCACCAACTGTGGAAAGCAACAAAAGCACCTGCTCTTAAAAAGTCAGCCATAAAACTGAGAACATACACGGGTGAGTGCATTCCCATCATTGGGGCAATTGAGGTGGACATTGATTATGAAGGACAGAAGGCAGCAACAAAGCTGTTAGTGGTCCAGGGGGAGGGGCCTAGTCTGCTGGGTCGAGATATCCTACAAAAAATTCGCTTGCAGTGGGGGAACATCTGGGGAGAAGTAAAGCACATGACAGCAGTGCAAGACATAATGGCCAAGTACTCAGATGTTTTCAAGGATGAGTTGGGCACCCTCCGTGGCACCACAGTGAAATTATCTGTGGATCCCAAAGCTCAGCCTCGGTTTTACAAACCACGTCCAGTGCCATACGCCATGAGGGCTAAAGTGGAGGCAGAGTTAGAGCGGCTGCAACAAGCGGGGGTGATCGAGCCGGTGGAATTCTCCAACTGGGCCGCGCCCATAGTACCGGTGGTGAAGGAAGATGGTGGAGTGCGAATCTGTGGAGATTACAAACTGACAATTAACCAGGCCTCCCAACTCGACACATACCCTCTGCCTCGAGTCGAGGATTTGTTCGCCACATTAGCGGGGGGTCAAACATTCACAAAGCTGGATATGAGTCATGCGTACCAGCAGCTGATGCTAGATGAGGAGTCAAAACAATATGTGACCATTAACACACATAAAGGGCTATTCAAGTACAACCGCCTGGCATTCGGGGTCGCATCCAGCCCAGGTATCTTCCAACGCACGATGGACAAATCTGCTTCGAAATCTCCCGCACGTAGCGGTGTACCTGGACGACATTTTGGTCACAGGAAGTACAGAGGAGGAGCATTTGCGGAACCTTGACCAGGTACTGAGGAGACTGTCTGAGGCAGGACTGCGCCTCAAGCGTAGGAAGTGCGTTTTTCAAGCTCAAAGTGTCACATACCTGGGGCACCGGATTTCGGCTCAGGGGCTGTCTCCAGTGGAAGAGAAGGTGAGGGCGGTAAAGGAGGCCCCATGCCCGAAGAATGTAGCAGAGCTCAGGTCCTTCCTGGGGTTAGTGAACTATTATGCTAAATTCTTACCTGATCTCTCCACTGTGCTGTCCCCGCTCTACCAGCTGCTGCACAAAGACAATTCGTGGAAATGGCAGCAGGCCCAAGCGGAGGCATTCCAGCAAGTAAAGAGACTGTTACATTCAGACCGACTGCTGGTGCACTTTGACCCTGCGAAGGAGGTTGTCCTATCTTGCGACGCGTCCCCTTATGGCCTGGGGGCGGTCCTTTCACACCGACTGGAGGATGGAACTGAAAAGCCCATTAGCTATGTATCACGGACACTGACCACAGCAGAAAAAGGGTACTCACAGTTGGAAAAAGAAGGACTAGCTGTAGTATTCGCTGTGAAACGTTTTCACCAATACCTCTATGGTCGCCGTTTTTCGATTTTCACAGACCACAAGCCCTTAATGGGTCTGTTCAGTGAGTTAAAAGGCATTCCCCCCATGGCATCTGCAAGAATCCAGCGGTGGGCACTGACCCTGTCAGCATACCAGTACCACATAGTGTACAGGGCAGGTAGTGAAAATGGAAACGCTGATGCTTTCAGCCGCCTACCACTCCCCGAAACACCCAGATACACCGGTTTTCCACCAGAAACAGTTTTCCTGTTGGACAGACTGGCAAACTCACCAGTGACCGCAAAGCAGATTAAAACATGGACTGAGAGAGATCCGGTGTTATCACAAGTAAAGAGGTGGGTGATGCAGGGCTGGCCGGAAGCAGTAGGGGAGGAGAGATTCAAGCCATATGCAAAGCGCAAGTTAGAACTGAGTGTTCTGGATGGCTGTATCCTCTGGGGCTCCAGAGTGATCGTCCCCCTACCCGGGCAGGCACAGGTGATGGAGGCCCTGCACGATGCCCACCCGGGAGTTTCTCGAATGAAAAGCCTCGCCAGGTCATTCGTGTGGTGGCCTGGGATGGACAATGCTTTAGAAGAGGAGGTCAAGGACTGTTTTCCGTGCCGAAGCAACCAGAAGATGCCGCCGTCGGCCCCACTGCATCCGTGGCAGTGGCCTGGCCGTGCTTGGTCCAGGCTCCACCTGGATTTTGCAGGTCCATTTATGGGCCAGACCTTCCTGGTGCTGGTGGATGCACATTCGAAATGGCTTGAGGCACATATCATGTCAAATATCACAGCGGCCTTTACCACTGACAAGCTCAGAGGCATCTTTGCCATACACGGCTTACCAGACACAGTGGTGACAGACAATGGTGCCACTTTCACCAGTGCCATTTTCAAAGAGTTTATGGAGAAAAATGGGATCAGACATGTCTGCTCTGCCCCCTATCACCCCGCCTCAAATGGACTAGCTGAGCGAGCTGTGGGAACACTGAAAGATGCATTGAGAAAAATGACAGGACATTCTCTAGAAACCAAGCTCTCTCGTTTCCTTTTCCAGTACCGGATCACTCCACACACCACGACAGGGGTATCCCCAGCAGAGATGCTTTTTGGGAGGAGACCAAAGTCACACCTCGATCTTCTTCATCCAGACATCGAAGAGAGAGTGGTCCGGGGGCAGGACACACAAAAGCTGAGGCGTGATCAGCACGCAAAAGACAGAGTCTTTCAGCCAGGCGATCATGTTTATGTCAAAAACTTTGCTACTGGTCTGCCCTGGCTGCCCGGGGTTATTCAACACCAAACAGGGCCTGTGTCCTTTGTAGTGGATTTGCTGGATGGCAGGCAGGTGCGGAGGCACCAGGATCACCTACATGATCGCTATGATGCAGGAGGGGAAGCGCGTCAACGTGGGGCACACAAGGACCGTGCATTCAGCCCTGCAGGCTCAGTGGAAGTTCCTCAGACACCGGAAGAGGACCAAAGCACGCCTGAAGAGCCAGCAGCTCCGGGCACTCCGCTGGCTCATCCAGCAGCTCCGGGCACTCCGCTGGCCCAACCGGCGGCGCCGGGCACGCCGTTGGCCCAGCCAACAGCTCCGGGCACTCCGTTGGCCCCCAGGCCAACCCAGCTCGGGGGAGCACCAGAACCGAGGAGATCAATGAGGCCACATAGGCCTCCAGACAGACTGACCTGGTAACGCCGTATGGTGAATTGAGAAAAATAAGTTTGTGTCAGGTAACTGCCAAGGCACTAAGTTTTAAACCAAAGTTAGACAGAGAGGTACAACTTTTGTTGTGTTAATGTGTGCCATAATATGTTTACAGTTAAAGGGGGAGAAGTGTTATATACTGGGAAATATTGGGGTAGGAACTTATGTTAAATTGGGGTTGCCCCACCGGGGCTAGTTAGTGTGGGACGTCCCAGTTTGTCCTGTGGTTTTGCCGGTTTACTTTTCTTCACTAAAAGAATGACTAAACAAGTGACATGTCTCCGTCTGGATTAATTGGATGTACACTACACACTCGGTTACTACAGCGTCCATATGCTAAACCCGGAAACTTTTGGCGACTACAGAAGCGGCGCCGGCATGTACGTGCGGAGAGTTGTACCCATGGCAACCAAAGGAAAGTATGTAGTTCGGAAGTTTTAATGATCAGAAAGGGGTTAGCAATATTGAATTAAAATCATCATGATTTAACATGTGAATACACCAACATGATGATACGATCCGTTCCACTAATGAGAAAGGGATGCGGGGACACGCTAATGTTCGTTGTTGGCGTGCAACTTATATTTTTGCCAAACCTGAATCTCTATGGCGTTTTGCAATGTAAAAAATCGCCATGGAACCGGAAGTCCAAACGCCGCATACAAGTTGACGTCAACGCTGAAGAGCTCTATCATGGCAAACAAAAGAAAACAACATGCCCCGGGTGGATGGGGTCAGCCCAATGTTCCCACGGCCCATTGGTCCCACAGCCCATTGGTCCCACATTGCTAAGACTTTTGCATTTTTTCAAAATTAGGCCCAATGGTCCCACAGCCCATTGGTTCCACAGCCCATTGGTCCCATATCACTAAGATTTTTTAATTCAATTTTAGGTCCGTTGGTCCCACAGTCCATTGGTCCCACAGTCCATTGGTCCCACATCACAAACACTTCAATGGGCTGTGGGACCAAGGGACCCACTAGTTTGACGCCCTCTCGGTACTTCACATGGTAATCAAACATTTCAAACAAGCAATTTAAGGTTAGGTTTAGGGTTAAGGTTAGGGTTAGGTTTAAGGTAAGGGTTAGGTTTAGGGTTAAGGTTAGGGTTAGGGTTTAGGTTTAGGTTAGGTTTAGGGTCGTATGACGTAAGCGGTAAGTACCGAAAGGGCGTCGAATTAGTGAGTTCCGTGGGACCAATGGGCCTAAAAATTCAAATAAAAAAGCAATGTGGGACCAATGGACTGTGGGACCAATGGGCTGTGGGACCAATGGGCCTAAATAATGAAAAAAAGTCTTAGTGACGTGGGACCAATGGGCTGTGGGACCAATGGGTTGTGGGACCAATGGGCTGTGGGACCAGTGGGCCGTGGGACCAATGGGCTGTGGGACCAATGGGGCGTGGGAACATAGGTACGCTCCCGGGAGGATAACTTTGTAGCATTATTATTATTTGTATACATACAAATACTGATATATCACCGGTAAATATTGAAGACAAAATCATTCCATTACAGATTTACTGTTGTTAATTTCTCCACTTCCAAACACACATGTACAGTTCTATTGTGCTGTCTGAGTAAAATGACTTAATGTCTTAACATGAGTCTTGTGTTTGTGTGCCAGCACACAATCCCACATATTCATCTAAATGATGACTACAAACATTGTCTCACCAGAAGACACTGCAGTGGTTCTTAAGTGGGGTCCATTAAGAACCACTGGCATACGGCACTGTACAACCAGTTGATATGGGCTTTAGTTTATGGGTATAGTATGATTGATTGAATGAATGAATGAAAACCTTTATTGCCCCGAAGGGAATTTGTCTTGCATTTTGGGAGTCATGCAATGAACACTTGGACATACAGACAATTACAACAGTATAAAGACAAGACTAAAAAGCATACAGAGTGGACAAAGGGGACGACAAAGGGGTATGTTGTCCCGGGCCCATGGAGATAGGGCATCCCATTACCATTACATTGTATGTATTGGGTAGGGGGCCCTTTCAGATGAATTTGTCCTGGTCCCAGCAAAAGCTGTCAGCGGCCCTGTGCACAAGGCACAGGCTTTTGCAGCCTGCGCCATCACAAAAGAGCTCATTGTTTCCTCCACGGGAGGAGGGCCGACACTGATGCTGTCTCTCAGATGATGCACTTGTGCACTTCGGGCACAAGGAAATGTATACAAGCACGAGATGCTGTGCAATGTAAACAGTAGCCAACCGATATTTTGGCAATGCTATGTTCACCCGTCACTTCCAGTGAGGGCACAGTGCATAGTGTTCAAACATATTTACGACACAATGCACTAAAGACCTCAGTGCACTGTGTGCACTATGCACTAACCGCCGGTGCACTGACCCTAGATGGTGCACTTGTGCACTTCGGACACTATGTTTCAGTGCGTAATTACAGTAATACACCATACGCACTGACACATGAACACATTTCAGACATAGCATGAGGCACACGGCCGGAGGACATAACGGAGAGGCCGCCATGGGGGACAACTAGGCGGTTTGACTTCCTGGGTCAGAGGTCATCAGTGAGGGTTTGGCCACACTCCTGCGTGAGATGGACATCCTGTTCCCATGCTTCATCCCAAAGAGCAGAGCTGCCCCTTTATCGGTCAGAGGCTGAGATAAGACAGACAGGGATGCAGAGAAGAAGGAGCATTATTACATTACATTACACAACACTTAGCTGACACTTTTTTATCCAAAATGACTTACAGTTATTTTAGGAACAGGGTATTAGTTACATTCCCCGGTGCAATGTAGGGTTAGGTGCCTTGCTCAAGGGCACTTCAGCCATGGATGAATGTGCTGGTAATGGTGGGATTTGAACCTGCAACCCTCTGATCTAAAGACCAGAGCTCTAACCATTGAGCCATGGCTGGAGCAAGTGCTAGAGCAAGTGCAGGCAGAAGATCAGGGGTGTTGAGAGTGTATTGGAAGAGATGTATATTAATATGACAGCATACTAAGAATGCAACCTAGTTTCACATGTGTGTTTGTATTATTTTGCATTTTGCATTTTACCTTTGAGTTTACACTGGTTAACACTGGATTTCCCTGTGAATGAGAATGTTTGATATCAGCAATTCAATGATGTACCGGTACGTAATTTCACAGTGATCAAGCATTTTGACAAATTTGGTGTAAATACTAAATACACTTAGTATACTAAATGCAATACTAAATAGTATGTATATGATGTATATTTATGTGGATAGATTATGCTGATTACAGCATCTGTGTTAAAACTTGGAAGTCTATCATACCCGTGTGTATTTGTACATGTTGAACAGAGGATCTGAAGCCTTTGTCCATTCTGTACACACCAGTTCATACAAAGAGCTTTGTTGATAGTCACTGCACAAGAGCAAAATCAAGTTAACACAAATTTTACTGAATCTCCCGTTAAACTGACATTACATAACTTAAATTAAATATCTTACAGTAAAAGGAAGCATAAACACTGAAACATATATTTCATACGGAACCATTTGCTCTCACTCTTACTTTTAGTTAACTTTACTTTTCACACTTTTACTCTGTCAATTTCTCTCGCTCGCACGCGCAAATGCATACGCACTTGTTGCACATATACGTACACTATATAATAATACTCACGCAGCTTGCTGTATGAGCTGTGCCTGTGTTTCCTTCTCTTTCTGGGCGTCCCTCAGTCGCCCCCTCACTGCCAGAGCTGCACTGCTCTGAATAGAGTTCAACTGCAACACACACAGACTCAGAGAAGACAGCACCTGGCAACTGAGAGAGAGAGAAAGAGAGGGAGAGAGAGAGATAGATAGAGAGAGAGAGAGAGAGAGAGAGAGAGAGAGAGAGAGAGAGAGAGAGAGAGAGAGAGAGAGAGAGATTTTTTTTTGATTTTTAGGAATACTTTATTATAAAACAATGAGTTATCTTACAGGAGGTTTAAAAGTATTCCAAAATAAAAAGTATAAAAAAACAAGGTTATTCATGATAACCATTGTGACAACACCAATTCATTGTTTACAACAGAGCAAATGGCATTGCCATAGCACCAAACACTTTCGAATACATCAATAGCCTTTGTAGAACTGTAAAATAAGAACTCCATTTGTATTCTGGATTTCACAAGTCTCAAAAATATGTCCAGTACATTATAATCCATGTCTTGGTCGATTTTGTTTTTTCTGCTTACATAGACAGCCAGAGAGAGAGAGAGAGAGATAGAGATAGAGATAGAGAGAGAGAGAGAGAGAGAGAGAGAGAGAGAGAGAGAGACAGAGAGAGAGAGAGAAAGAGAAAGAGAGAGGGAGAGAGGTGCTTTCATTGATAGTGTGAGCTTACACATGGCACTGATCATTCTTTAGTAGTGATGTGTGATTTAAATATGAAGAAACACTATTGACTTCATTGTCAGGTAACTGGGAGAACTCATTGAAGGAAAGTCAGGACATTGGCAAATATAAACATATAGGATCACAGACATCTGCACACTGTTCAGTGTCGTATTGCATGTATCTTCATCATTACTGTACCTGTTGCTGGTGACATCTCTGTAGGCGGTGATCACTCTGAGCATGCTCAGTCCATCCCTCGTTCGGTACTTCACCTGTAGCTGTAAAGATACGCCCCCTGCAGAGAGGAGAACTGACACGCACAAACATGCCATGCACGGACGGCCGCACGCATGCATGTGCACAAAAGCATGCACACACGCACGCACGCACGCACGCACACACACACACACACGCACACACACACACACACACACACACACACACACACACACACACACACACACACACACACACACACACACACACACACACACACACACACACACACACACACACACACACACAAATGATACTGTACCATGGGACTGCACCTTACCTGCACTACATCAGTCCTGGAACATAAGACAATACAACATGCTGCACACAATGTCTACTGTCTACTTGCTACTGTCACTGTTATTATTCTATTATTGTAATGTCTACATTATTTTTTATCTTTATCCTATCTTCTGTTTACATGTTCAATGTTAAATGTTGAATGTTAAATGTTAAATGTTCACTTGTACTGTATTTATTATTGACCAGTCTATCACTGTTACCTGTCCTGTCTTGCACTTTATGACAGTCTGTAAAATGTCAGTCTTGTATATGTCTATGTCCTGGCATGGTATAGAGAGAAAACGTAATTTCATTTTCCTTGTATGACTTGTGCCTATGAAGACAGTGACAATAAAAGCTGACTTGACTTGACGTGACGTGACACCTGTACATGCTTATCTGATCGCTTGTCAACGTACAGCATGTCTCCTCTCTGCTCTGTGCAGTGAGTAGTACAGTGTCATCATGCTATAATGCAAAGTGACCCTCTATCTTAGCTTACTCTGGCTGTTCTCTCTCTGTTCTCTCACTCCGTACTGGAGAGTGAGCTCCGTGTGAGGCATGATATTCCCCACCATTCGCACTGCACGGTTCCCCGTCTCTCTCTCTCCCTTCAGGCACCTATGGGACGACAACACAGGCAAGTAGGCTACACACACTCATGTTCAGTTATACAGTGACATGATTGAACAATGTACCAATCTATCAACCAATCCACATTTAATTGACTGACTGATCAATTTATCTGTCCATAGTGCAATCATCCATCACAAACCAACCCCCCACACACACTCACACACGCACACAAGCACACACACACACACACACACACACACACACAAGCGCACACACACACACACACACACACACACACACACACACACACACACACACACACACACACACACACACACACACACACACACACACACACACACACACACACACACACACACACACAAACAAACAAACAAACACAAACACAGGCACACAAACACACAAGGATTGAGGTGTGGTGGGATCAGAGTGGCAGGCTGTCCAGATCTTACATTGTGGTGGGGAGCAGCAGCGTGACAGAGCAGTGTGTGGCCTTGGTTCTGCTTTCAATCATTCCCTGGAAGGCACTATACAGTTTGTCAGGGCTGGAAATAAACACCTTACAGAACAAAAAAAGAACAAGGACAACACACACAACAGAATGGCATTAATGGTACAGTATAATCAGGGCTGGATTATCCATAAGGGCCAGGGGCACCAACCATTTCTGATCAGTGAGGGGGCACCACAAGACACAAACGTAACAAATATTGATTATAAGGGGGACACCAGTGAGGTATAGTGCCAGGGGCACCACATTAGCCTAATACGGTCCTGGGTACAATGTAATGGTGCTACTAATAGCTAATCAACAGGACTAAATGACAAAATCAGACATAGAGATTGTACACCCATACCCACCCCACCCAGCGCCCACCCACACACCTCTCCTCCTGTGAAGTCTGCCAATCTCCCCAGCTCATCCAGCCGGCAATCTGTACCTTCCAGAGACATCACCGAGACAGTCACCCTGGGAACACGAGGAGGAGAAAGAGGAAGAGGAAGAGGAGGGGGAGGGGGAGGAGGAGAGGAGGAGAAGGGCGGCACGGAGGAGGGGGAGGAGGAAGAGAAGGAGGAGGAGGACGAGGAGGAGGAGGAGGAGAAGGAAGAGGAGGAGGAAGGGAGGAAGGGAGGAAGAAGAAAAGGAGGGAGGAGAGGAAGGGGAGGAGGAAGAGAAGGAGGAGGGGGGAAGGGAAAGAGGAAGAGGAGGAGGAGAAGGAAGACATACAGTATAGCATGATGGCACTGTAATACTCACTGCACAGAACAGAGAGGAGACATGCTGTAAGTTGACAAGTGATCAGATAAGCATGTACAGGTGTGTGTGTGTGTGTGTGTGTGTGTGTGTGTGTGTGTGCGTGCGCGCGCACATATACGGTATATATCTGTGTGGGAGAGAGAGAGAGAGAGAGAGAGAGAGAGACAGGGAGAGAGAGAGAGAGAGAGAGAGAGAGAGAGAGAGAGAGAGGGAGAGAGAGAGAGACAGCAAGAAAGAGAAAGAGAGAGATTTTGAATTGTACCAACCCTCTGTTGGCCGCGTACTCTCCCAGGTCCCTGTAGAAGATGGTGGAGGAGACGCTGATGCAGGAGTCCTTGTCCTCCGCCTCCAGATCCCCTAGGTCAGTGTTGGCCCTCCCGTCCGTACAGATCAGCACCTGCTCATCGCACAGGAAACAGGTTAACCCATTAAAGGGACAGTTTGGTCAATTTCAACATGCAGTTGTATTGCTCACGCTTCCCTTGACTTGTCAGTACCTGGTGATGCCACATTTTTCGGCTCAGCCCTTTCCGAGATATGAGCAATTCTAATGGGGGCAGCGTTTGTTTACATTTTAAAAAAATGAAACATAGGCCAACTCCAAATATTTTCCCAAAAGGTACTGCTGTTTGCTAGTTGTCTGCTGATGTTTTATAACCTTTTGGATGTTTTTGGGAATAAATAAAAATGTTTTTTTGAAATGTAAACAAAGAGCTGCCCCCATTACAATGACCAGGATCTCGGAAATGGCTGAAGAAGAAGAAGAAAAAAATCTCAGGCACTGACAAGTCCAGGGTAGTGTGAGCATTACAACTGCATGTTGAAATTGACCAAACTGTCCCTTTAAGACACGGCGTTATAAATTTGCTGTGACCAGAATGATGTGGTAGCAGGTTCGCACACTAAACTAAACTAAACTAAACATAAACTAAACACTAAACATCTAGAGCGCAACAATACCCTTGCCTCCTGTTACCAGAACGGCAATGACGTTGTTGTGCATTGCTGAAGGCCCTGTGTTATGTCATAGTAGTACTATGGTAGCTAACTTTTGGTGGGTTGCGAAAATATTGTTAGATCCAAAAAGCTTTGGAGCCACTGGGTTAATGCATGTTGTGACACCACAAGAGGCTGCGTCCTGGAGGGGCGCTATGTTCCACATAAATGGCTCCAGTCACAAGCAGCTTTGGCCCCATCTGGTGGTCAAGTTTCACCACTCAACACAAGGATTATTTAGAGAAGAGGATTCCCTGTGAATATCTGTTCCTGTAAATACTTACCTTTGGACCGCCTTATTACTACTGCTAACTGGACTAAGAATAAGGTTGAACATGTCAGTTTATTTTAAAGAGGATGCTTTTGTTGAGGAACACTTGCCAGTAATTGACTGTGAAAGAGACGACGGCCATTGTTTGATTATTGAAAAGAAGCCTTAGTTGAACTTTTGAACCTTGACACCGAACATTTTGTTAAATCCTCAATACCTAATACATTTTTTTGATTTATTTTAAACTTGTGTCCTTACACTGATTGAAATGTCCCGCTTAGAACCAGTCAACATCGGGGGCGCTGTGGCGCAGCCCCAAATTTGGACTTGCATTACAGTTTTTCTCGATTGGTTTGGCTAATTTCTTGAAACCGAGATGACATTTCTATACATTTTGGGTCATTTGGCTAAACATTCTTACACTTCTGCACAACAGTTCAGATAACTAGCAAAATGTCATATACCTCCCAAAACAGCTAATTCTTGCATCAGCACTAAACCTTCTCCCACACAAATAGTCAGTACCATAAAAATTGCATATATCCTTCTCAATTGGTTTGGCTCATTTTCATTCATTTAGTCATTCTGTGAAAATAAACTGTATGGTTCAGCATAACGCCATGGATCCTCATCACTTGCTCATATCACTCCAAAAACAGTTTACCCGTGTGTCGAAACTAAATTCCTTCCACAGAATGCCGTTTGAAAAAATGTCAAGAAATTAGCCAAATAACAGAGGAAACTGTAGTATACATGGTGGTAAAATTATTTTCTACAAAATAATAAAGTTACAATACCATCTGGCCTGAAATTCTTAAAATATTATGTCCTTGACTGTTTTGACAATTGTGTAGACTACTTTGCATATCATGACTCACACAATGAAATCATGCTGACATGTTTTGGAGAGGGCAACCATTAGACTGAGAATTGTCTAATTCGTTTAGATAAGACAGGTCAATTTATTTGGAAAATGTGCTAAATGTATGCTCAATGTGTCAACTATAGGGTACTTGTATATAGCCATCTGCCGAGATGTACTAAACTTTTGAGACATGCATAAAGCATTTGAAATTTGATGAAAGCAATGAAAAATGCCATTCTGTTGTGGGAAATTGCAAGTTGGTTTGGGGATTTGTCCGTGTTGTTTTGAGAATGTCATCTCAGTTTTGAGAAATTAGCCAAACCAATTGAGAAAAACTGTAACGTGAGTTAATTCTGAATTAAATGTCTCATGTAAACGTAGCAAATATGTAACAGATGCCAACTAAGAGTTCGACGGTAGAATGTTACTAAACCTTCCCTTACTAAGCCTCATACAGGTACGATAGCACTGAGCAATCGGTCTGGACCTTTATCTCAGTGGTATCGTGCTGTGTCTTCCAATAGGGGAGACTGGGGTAAGATGAGACACTTTTTACATTTTTCCTCACAGCCAAGCGACGAAGGCGTAGTTGGTTAAAATGTTCACATCATACCAAATTTCAAAGTGTCCTGTTACTATGTTACTGTCATGGTTAAAATTATATTGCCTTTTCAAAATATTTTTTCAAGATGAGCCATTGCTTGGGGTAAATTGAGCCCAGGCAAAAATCACAGATAAACAAGTTTCATTTATTATAACAAATGTAACTAATGAATCTGTGAAATAAAACAACTAAAGCAACAGAACTATGCCAAAAAATACATATTGTGGACCTTTACAGCTTTGTTTGAATACAGTGGCAAACAATGTAGAGTGCAATGTAGAAAAAAAGTAAATATTATTGTTTGAGTTGGCTGAAACATGCATAAAGTCATTCATCTCAACTCACCTGGGTATGATATGAAAGAAATTATCTGGTTATGCTCAAAAATCATAACATGGTGTTCAACCATTATACATCCCATTAGGATAAGCGGCTCATCTTCCCCCATATCGAAAGGCTCATCTTACCCCAATGCCAAAAATATGTAAATAAATGCTTATAAAATTATCATAAAAGTGCCAAAAGACTTTAAATATCACTCATATAGTAGCTTATTAAGTCACATTTCAGATATGATGAGACCAGAAATTGTTCTATTTTTGTTTTCTCTAAATCATCCATGTTTTCAATATACATGGAATTCACTTAAAGAGCAAAAAAAACACATTTTCACAAATATCTCTCTTGCCAAATTTGGAACATGCTTCCCTTTTTCACAGGCTTTAGAAAAGGATTTCCACCACCTTAGAATGTGGTGACATGTTAAAATTTATTCACCATTTTCGAGAAAAAGGGGGTGGCTCATCTTACCTCGTGGCTCATCTTACCCCGGTCTCCCCTACCGAATTGGAGCGTTCATGGGCAAGTCGCGGGTTCGAGCCCTGAGTGGCAAACTAGTGCAGGAGGACACTCACACACTGCCACATTAACGCAAGCTAGAAAAGCTACTTAGATGCAATTTAGAACTAGCTTAGCCTAATATTATCTGATTTTGCCCTTACCAATTTCAAATTACAAACAAGTGATTCACAAAAAAAGATATATTCATTTGGATTGATCAGCAACGGACAGCACCTTTGATCCTGGCAGTTGAGAGGCCATTCCTATGGCAACGACAGCTGCAGGACCTAATGCCGTGGCTCCGCCCTCTTCAAGGCTGCAGTTGGATGATAACCATAGCGATACAGACTAATGAGTATGTGGTCAGGCTACTATCTGGAGGATCAGAGCAATAGATCCATAATTCAATAGAACACACACATGTGCTTTCATTGCTATGCTACACATTGTTAAAATCATAGACTACTGAAGTCTGCATGATGTATAATATTGTGAACTTAATCAATTTCATGTTTAAGTCGTATCATGTATATATTCTATATGACTGATGCAAAGTTCTTGTATATACTGCATCCATGGCTTTTGGGTTACTGCTCCTGAAACTCAAACCCAAACATTTTTGCTGAGGAGTAAGATCATGATGAAAATGATGCATGTATTTACATTTTGTGTAGTGGTAAGTAAATGTGTTGATGTTTTAAACTCAGAATTGTCAGAGGCTCAGGCCAGACCACTGTTTCTGGGTTTATTTCCAAAATATTCCCCTGATCAGCTGCTACAACCAAATTAAAATAGCCTACCAGGGTATTTTGCTACGATGTTAATCCAATGAGCTAATGCAAAAGATCTACTTTCCATATTGAATAAGGGCTGCTCACTAGTTATTCTGAAAATGCACTGTATAGCCTCTTTATATGATGCCATTTTGAATAATTCTCTGTCTCTGTGAGATCTGATTAAGCTGCTGGAAAGAAGCCATTAATCATTCTTCACATGCCCTCTGGCCTGTACCAAGTGAGCAAGTGATGGGGTACGTTTAAAAACCAAAATGAACCCAGTGTATATTAAATCAAAACCCAAGAGTGTTATCCATTAATGATCTATTACCTGTATATTGCTTGTTGAAGGTAGTCTTTTGTTTCACTGACTGGGGGTGGGACTTCGAAATTCAAGCCTGCGTTTTTCAGGAATTCAGCATCCTTTAACTCCTCCCCGCATATTCGCCAGGATGCCACCTCTCCATGTCCATGCAGCGTAACCTAGCAACAAAGACACAGGTAGGCCTTTAGTTTGTTATCATGTGGAATTGTGACAAAAATACTGTAAATCACGGTGAGGAGCAATGAGTCATGCAAGTGCTACAATAAGCCACTTCTGTTCTTCTATATATCACATTAGATACAGCAAGTTGACTTTCACAGGGACACTATGCCGTGGATAATGGCATATGTGCTGAGGTCTATTCATAATTAATGATAATGTTAAATAATTGCACAGCCTGTGGTAAAGTAGCTCACTCCGACAATCCGTGGCCGATTTCAGAAATGTGGCTTCAAGAGCACTTTGCAGCATTTAACACTTTGGAGTGTAGGCCTACTAACAGAACAGTGGCTACGGTGCTATGGCATATGACCATGTACTGAAAGGCTAACAAATCCATGACAGATTTCATAATGTGTCACAGGGGTATTTAGATGTAGCCTTAGATGTAACACTTTTGAATGTACTCATAATGCCTATGTTGATGATGATATGTGATATGTTTCAGCCAGGGGTGTAGCTGGCAACGTTGGGCCCAATGTACAATCAGCTGCAATGCCCCCCCCCCATTCTGTATATCTTCGCAAATCAGACTGTGTGTGGGCCCCCTATACATGGGGCCCTGGTGACTCACACGTTACTCCCCTGAACCACACCCCTGTTTTCAGCTGTACAGGTATGCACCAACTAAGTCACTAAGATCAATGGAGAAGAACTTGCTGGTAATGTCAAAGGTCAAAACAAAGTGTGGACTGGCAGCCTTTAGCTGCTACGCTGCAAAGCTTTTGAACCTACTTCCAGATGATGTAAAAAATGCACACACTATTAAATCCAGACTGAAGACAAAGCTGTTCTCAGGTGCTCTTGTTCTCCAACCTTGTAAACTCCAAACTGTAGGTGCTCTTGAAGTAAGAAGATTTAAGTCCTTTCATTCGAAGCATGGTGGCACTAGGGCCAACTTCAGGCAACTCCACAGGTCGACAAGGATTGTCCTTATTGTCAAAAGCCCTTTATTTAGTCTGGGGCATTGTTACAGGAGTAATACACCCTGCTGAAGACCCAGTGAGGGTTGAAACCAGCTGGCGGTTTTACTCCTGTAACAATGTCCCAAATGAAACTTGCCTTGCCTTGCCTATGTACTGAGCAGCAATAGAGGAGTATGGAAAAATCACCTCGTTGTTGAATGTGACGAGGGCCACTCGAGCGCTGGGCTCGGTCTGACTGAGACTCTGGACACACTGCAGCACGGCTTCCTGCACAAACTGTTGAAGATGGAATAGCAGAAGGGTCAAAAGTAAAAGTAGAAAAAACTTTCAACACCGGTATAATTTCTGAGTAACCCAATAGACCTGTGTACTTGTCTTATGATAAGCTGTCTCTGAACTTGTTGGATCAAGTTTGTTGGGGTTCATTGTTATGTTTTTAGGGTTTTTCAGTAACAAGTCAGTGTATCTTGCCCAGGAAATCCCATGCCGCTTAGCACAATCGCTCCGTTCTCACTTATGATTAGGTCTGGGATAACCAGGCAACAGTTATCTATCTCATTAGGTACAATGGAGTAATTGGTGTAACAGCTATGTTATATCATGTAATAGTGTTGTACTTACACTATAAATTTACTTTTACTTTTGACACCTCTGTGGACTACAGGCATCGCACGTGTTGTTTAATATATTATGCTACATGGCATGGGTTTGTACATGGACATCTAGAACAGAGATGTTATACTGCACACAGTAACAAATGCAGTCTTAATTCATTTCTTGGAGAGTAGTCTGGGACCAAATACACTGTAGTACAGGGGGGGAAATGCATTCGAAGGGTCACCTCAGATTTCTAAGGGCTGCACTATGAACACAAACCAGGATTTCTCCCTGCACTTTGGGCCTGCATTGAAGGCAGCCACATATACAACAGACCCCATCTTCATTAGGTCCCTGGAAAATATAATTTTAATTAATTGTATTGCAAATAAAATTTCTAAGATTGCTCTACAAAACCATGAATCATATTTGTTTCATGTGAAACCGCTTAACATTAAAATGATATCAGGGGCCAGATAAGACAGCCTCACAGGCCATAAACGGCCCACCAGCCATAGTATTCTCCCCCATGCTCTAGAACAGTGTTTCTCAAACTTTTTCAGATCGAGGACCACTTTGTCCCCACAAAAATGTTCACGGACCACCTTCCTACTGAATTGACAGTTGACGGGTGCTAATTTTTATGCAGATCACTTACTACTTATTCACATTTACAAGCCTGGCTTATTGTGGTGAAAATGAGATTTCAACTATGTTTAGCTTTGTAATAATATTACAAATATAGTCTACTACTTGCTTGTCTTGGAAAAGTAGAAATCCCCTTGCGGACCACCTGAGCTCGGTCGCGGACCACTAGTGGTCCCCGGACCACACTTTGAGAATCAATGCTCTAGAAGACGTTAAATCCACTTCATAAGAGTTGAATTAACATTACATTATGTACTGAGTATGTTCACTGTAGATACAGTATGTCCCTGATAGGTTCAGTTCAATGATGTATGGAACAGTACTTACAGTGTACCAGGTTAAGGTTCGGGTTAAGTTTAGTGTTGGATACTGTATGTAGAATGTACTGTATTGCTACATGTAGTTTGCCTGGTAAACACCAGACCTAATCACAAGTCTTTCAGATCGAAACGATTGTGTAGAACTAAAGGCAGTATGGGAGTTCCCAGGCTAACATGTAGTATAAATACAGCGAAAATGAAACCATAGAATAAAGTGTTACTATGATTTGCGTAGGTGATTGTGGATGAAGGTGATTTTAGTCTGACTGCTAGAAGACTGATGTTGAATTTAACGGTCTCCTGAGGCAATACAAACCTTATCATTCCTCACCCCATCCAAACACAAAAGAGTTCTGTTTCAAAACAAAACATAATAACACAGATGTGAATACTTTTCTCACCTCCAGGCGTGTTTTCCATACTGGCCTGTCAGTTTCTTCTACCTACAACAGAAATCAAAAGCCACAATACAATCACAGATTATACACAATGTCTTTCTTTCTCTGCCTCTCTCTCACACAAACGCGTGTACGTACCTCATTAGCAAGCACAGACACTTTTATACTCACTCACTCACTCTCTCACTCACTCACTCACTCACTCACTCACTCACTCACTCACTCACTCACTCACTCACTCACTCACTCACTCTCTCTCTCTCTCTCTCTCTCTCTCTCTCTCTCTCTCTCTCTCTCTCTGTCTCCTCTCTCTCTCTTCTCTCTCTCTCTCTCTCTCTCTCTCTCTCTCTCTCTCTCTCTCTCTCTCTCTCTCTCTCTCTATATATATATATACATCTCTCTCTCTCACACACACACACACACACACACACACACACACACACACACACACACACACACACACACACACACACACACACACACACACACACACAGGCAGGGAGAGAGAGAGAGAGGGGGGGGGACTGAAAGGAGAGAGAAAGAGGGACAGTTGCACACATGCCAATGACCTCAGGGGAGGACATGCTGTGAACATAATTGCCCCATGGTCTGTGCACTGTGGTTAGTCTCCTACAGTCGTACCCGGGAGCTGATGCTCATCGAGCCGGAGATGTCGATGCAGAAGACGATGAGTGTGTGGAGGGCCTCGGCCGGCTGGTCTGGGGTCAGCAGGAAGTGGGTATCCTGGTAGGGGGCCGAGGAGGAGCAGGGCTGGGGGTGCGTGGGGTCGGCACCAGAGGACTTTACCCACGACTGGCAGAAGTAGCAGGAAGCCACCTTGCACGCAGATCGGAGAGGTGGTCAGAGGTTATCAGGGATGCGGTGAAATGATTGTTTACTGCGCAAGACTGCCGTACAAAAGCAAAGTGCAGTAACTACATATTTTGTCAGAAAAATTGAGTTTAGACTCAAAGTGGTCTTCATAACACCTCCTTTACAGTGGTGTAGTATATGAAGAGCTCTTTTCCAAAATGAGATATATCCATTTTATAGAATGTTGGGAAATTGACATTTTTGCATTGGACATTCACATTGAACTGCATTGTAAAATGCATTTTATAGAGGTTTAAAAAGTATGTTCTCCAAACATTTGAATGGCAAGAATTCACACATAGATGATAGGACTTCTTAACAGTAAATTACAATATTAAAATGCAAAAAGTCAAAAATGGTGGATATAGATTTTTGGAAAAGTATACCCACTTCAAAATGTCATGGATTTCAGTATACCCACTTAAAATTGATTGATCCATTATTTAGAATAGCACAAATATAAACAGTATACCCACTTCAAAAAATGCTCAAATATACAATATACCCACCACAAAAAAGTAGACTACACCACTGCTCCTTTATCTTGTAATAAAGGACTTATGGTCCACATGTGTCCTGTTTTAGAGATACTACTTTGTCAAATTTGCAGTAATTACACTATGCAACCTAATGTCAAGGCTTTGAAGGCATATCTCTCAGTTTCTGTGTTGGCGCAGTTACTGCACTTTGCCTTTGTAGGGCAGAATAGCGAAGCGGCATGCTGCGGCTTGAAGTTTATTTTTAAAAAAAACGTGTGTCCACCAGAGAACAACTTCAGTCCACACCAACTGCTTTTTTATCTGCCCAAAAATGCTGTGTCACGAGTGACCACTTTTGTGTATGTATTTTGTAGGCCACCCTAGACTAGATGTTACTGTCCATGTGCAATATGTACAATTTAATTTGAATTCAAATTGACTGTATTTGTACAGTGCATGCTGTAGGAACACAAAATACTGCAGTCGTTATGTTTAATTTAAGACTGATATGTAATTTGAATTTATTTTATACATCCGCTCAAGTAACATTGATGTGAAGTAACATTTATGATGTCAGTGTGCTCATTACCACATTGTCATAGCAGGTGTCCAGAACTGAACCACATGCATCACATGCTGTGGGCTCTCCTTCCATCAACCTGCCTAAAAAAACATGCTATAGTAAATTATTAACCACAGGTTTTGTCATTAATATAATTTAAATCTACCACAACTTCCAGTTTCAGATTATTCATACATTCATATTAACCAAGTTCAATTATACTACATCATATAAACCAAAGGAATGCATGTTACACGGAATCTGCGGTTGTATTCTTACCACTGGGACGTGATACAATTGTATCAAGGTCAATGAGTATGACATTGGGATTCCCGAGCAAGGGCTGTTTCTCCACAGGGCCTGTGGCATGGAATAACACTAATGAGTCACTACACACACAGACGCACACACGGACACACAGACACACAGACGCACACACGCACAAGCACGCACGCACGCACACACACACACACACACACACACACACACACACATACGTCGCTGACAGCATTTGCTGGGCCCAGGACAAAGTCATTTGACAGGACTCCCTACCCAATACATACAATGCAATGGGGGCCCCCTATCTCCCTGGGCCCGAGACAACATACCCATTTGTCCCTGCCTGTCTGCAGGCCTACACACACACACACACACACACACACACACACACACACACACACACACACACACACACACACACACACACACACACACACACACACCCTAGGCCGTAAACGTTATTGTATAACCACCATTAGCATGAGTGCCACAAGGAAATCTATGTCAACAACAAACACATCTCTTGAAGAAGTCATTGTTGACACTTGCATTGTTGTTGCCAATGTCAACTGGAGTTTCACAACTGGAGTTTTATTGATGCTGTTCATGTTTATCTCTGTAAATAACGCTATTACCAATTGTCATTTTCACAGTTTGTACCACTTTGCAGTAAAATTGTGACGGTAGAACTGTATTCATAAGAGTTAATGATTTTGAATTTGAATCTGATTTGAATCAGATCAAGTTTTAAAGTGGTGGTGCATTTTTTTTCTTCATTCTTTATTTATTAACAATTATACTGCTGCTGCACTCCACTCATTTGTCTGCAGTAAAAGTTGAGAAAGCCTTATTTAGAGAGCACAAAAGTGGGGATGCAAATGCACCACTGCATCCCCCTTTCTGGCACCTATGAATCAGATCATTGGTTTAATTACAAAATGTTCCAGATGATGTGACAGATGATATTGTACTTTCCTTCACTGACATTAGCTATATGAAAAACACAAAAAACCTGAAATGCACAATACACACCGGATGGTGGTGAAGAATCAGGCCTTGTTGTGAGCGCGTGGTCAGTGTTTGAGGAGAGAAGGGAGGATGGTGATGATGATGACGATGGTGAGACTAGAGAGGGAGAGGGGGAGGGAGGCTCCGAGGGGAATACTATGGTGTACTCTGGGAAGGGCAGGGAGAGGAAGGCTGGCCGAGGTGGAAGAGGAGGAGCTGAGGAACCACGAATGTAGAAACACATTATAAACTCTCCCAATCATGGTGGACCAATACAATTTCTGTTCTCCACAGACATATGCCTCTTTTCCACTGCCAGTTTTCTGGTAGGCCTACAGCTCGACACAGCGTGACTCGGACGGCACTTTTTGCTTTACGATTGAGCTGTGTCGTGCCTATTCGAAAAGCAAAAAGTGGCGGCCGAGTCGAGATGTGTCGAGCTGTATAGCCTACCAGAAAAACGGCAGTGGAAAAGAGGCACTCCAGTACATGCAGATAAACACATGCCACATGGACTTCCCCTCAACACGCACACACAAATACCTGAGAGTGGAGGGGCTCTGTTATTGTTGGGGCTGAGGCCTGGTGTAAGGGTGGTCTGAGGAGCTGGCAGGATGGTGCAGTATTCTTCATCGTCCTGCTGCTGCTGTTCCACACTCTTACTGGGGGAGCTGAGTCTTCGTCCTGACATGGCAGGGGTCCTCTTCAGCCGGGGGGATGGAGGAGCTGTAGGCATGAAATGAACTGTATTTGTACACTGACTGCATGCTGTAGGAACACACAATACTACAGTCCATATGTTTCATTTAGGACTGATATGTAATTTGAGTTTATCTTATAAAATAATATTCAATGAGTTACCTAGAGAGGTATGGGTACCCAAAGTCCCTACTGCCTTCTCTTGTAGAAAGCAAAAAGTAAGGAAGCCTATGTAGCACATCCAAATACCCTAGCAAGCTTTCAAACAGGAGGTGCAGGATATCCAGATGACTTTCTATACATGGTCATACAGTATTTGCAGTAGGCAAACGATGGTTACTTTGCTATTTCAGAAGTCCGCGGGTGCTTGACAACTGTACAGCTATTGGTCATTACCATCAGCGGCGGTCCCCCAGGAGCCGTTCCGGTTCAAATGATGGTGCTGTTGTACATCCGATTTGTGCTAGTGTTTGGCTTTCTACATTCATGATGGTGGCAATTTGCAAATATATTTACAGTAAGACGAGGGTGGTGTTGAAGGTGCACTGTGTAGGATGGCGATCAGAGTAGGCATTGCAACTATGCTGATCTTTTGCTGAATATTTACTAAATAATGAACTAATATTTACAAGCACAACCAAAGTACAATAAGTTTTGCAGATAAAAATGTCTATTTCTGGAAATTCAAAATGGTGGACATGGAGAAGATCCACCGTTTTCATGTACGAAAAGTGTAATTTTCCCACTCACAAGGAATACTTGGGATTTGATGATGGTAAATATATATTTTTTTTGTGATCAATTTTTATTTATTCAACAACATCAAAGTAAATGGAACAACACATGTACAACAACATAATGATGATGGTAAATATTCATGAAAAGGTAACATTTGTGGATGGGAAGCATGTATTCTGGAAAGAAACAGATAAACATATCACACAATGCACCTTTAAACATTATGAAAAAGGTTTGTAATGCCATTAGTGGTTTCAGTGACAATGGACGAATGCAGGAAGTGGTTGCAGGGGTGCCAGGAACTTTGCGTGTATACCAAAGGAACTAGATGGGGATTCCCACTCTCATAAACGGGTCCTTTATCACACAGGAGTGGCAATTCCATCGAGCAGCATGACATACCCAACCAGTTGTCAATTGTTAGTTTGGAAATAGGAGAATATGCTGCTATTTTTAGATTTGGGCAACTGTCAGTTTGGAGAGGTGTCTCCTTCCTCATACCTTCTCCCTGTATCTAGGAGATGCCTAGATGTGTCAACATAATTAATAACACAAAGAGAAGCATCAACGTTTAGTGCTTTTCAACATAATTGCATAAACACATTGTAAAATATATACGTTAAATATGCATTTATCAGAACTATTTTCTAAAATAGCTTAGAAAAAGATAAGTAGTGGAAATGTCTATTGGCGTGCAGGTTACTGTCGCATTGAGACAATTGTGGCAGGACCAGCAATCAGTTCTCCAATCACAACTCTGTTGATATGGTGACTTTTTCTGTGTAGGGAGTCGCTTTGGCAGGCTTTGCACAATGACAACGATACGATACGATACGATACGATACGATACTTTGTCAGTTTACACTGAAATTAATTTTGCATCCCTGAGCAAGACTTGTTTAAGACAGGTGGGGGGCCCTAGGCTGTAACCATATCTAGCCTGTGCATTAAACCAGCCCTGCATACAGCCCACATACAGTATCTTGAAGATGTTACCAACATGGAGTGATAGCACTATGCAGTCTGACAACTTATTTAGCAGAAGAATTGATTGATGTATGAAGGCTTTGGCCTATTCATTTCATGTTATAGTCTGAGTTCTGCAATTGTTTTTAAATTCATTCCTTGTTTGCGGTCTGCTTTTTAGCTGTCTGTGTACACTCAGTTTTAATGTGTTTATTTCTGTTTAGATGTGACATGGCTGTGGTTTGTCTCATCTCTTGTGTTTTTTTTTAATATCGCAATGTCAATTTTTAAGCCGCCTCTTTGCCAGGACTCCCAGGCAGAGGAGTTATTGTAACTCAATGGGACCACTTCCTGGATAAAAAAAGGTTACAAATAAAAATAAAATAAACTTGCCAGGCTAAAGAAGAACCACAGAGTACAAGTGCACCCTGTGGTCACTGCATTTCCTCCTTCTCTCACCTGAGCGCGCATGTGGGTCTGGCCAATCCTGAAATGGCCCCACCACCTGCAGAGTATTAGCCGAAGGGGATGGCGAAGGTGAGGGAGAGGGGGTGGAGGCAGAGGTGGTCCTGACGTCCCTGAGGGGTACAGGTGGGGGAGGTGGTGGGGTGCGTGGACGTACCTTTTTCACAGGTGGCATCAGGGCTAGAAAAAGAGACATGTAGGCCCAATTACTGTATTTACTGTGCAGAGAGGATACTTACTGCACTTATCGTAAAACCATGTAGTCACAAACATTAAACAGGTTCATAAATGAGGAAGATTTCAGGGACAATTGCATGCCCTACTGCAGTGGTTCCTAAACTGGGTGGGATCCAGGGGGACGCGGAGTTACTGCAGGGGGGTCACGGGCAGAAGGGACTGATTGCAAAAAAAATTTGATTACATAATGCTTTGTTAGTTACTATATTCCCCTCAATGGGAAACAAATGCATTTACCCTGTGTACCTTGTTAAACTTTAACCATGGCCCTATTGTATATAAAACACAAGAATGTGACCATTTAGGCTACACAGACTCTGTCTCACTGACACACAGTAATTGTTAAGTTACTGAAGACAAGACATAATTCCCATTATGAAATGCCGTTCATACCTGCTGTTGACACATACATATAGTATCTGCACATAGTTATGTAATACAATATTAAATGCAAAGGCATACCTGAACGTCTTGGCTTCTCAATCAGTGGCGGCACATAGACATATTTGCATGCAAATTCCATCCTTCATTCCTACGTAGAGTGAGTTCAGATGAAAAGATAAACACAGTGTGAATCTGACTTGCACAGCACCGGCACAATTACCAGTTATAAACACTAGTAAATACTGGGGGAAAAGGCTTCAAATGGGGTCTCATGAATAACATTCACAATCCCTTTAGTGCAGATTCATGCCCAGTCACACGATGTTGCACTTCAGTGATTTTAAGGTCATACCAGTTTTGTTCAAAGAATGAAAGATTGAAAAAAACATTCATTGGTTTGTTTATCCTCATGTGTCATGAATAAGCTCACCACAACACCATAGTTGATGCTGTGCACCTACCCTATTTACACTTATAGTAATATAATGTCAATGTGTTCATTGTGTACGTGACCGGTGAAGTTTTTGTTATAACCATGGCACCTAGTGGAACAGCAAATCAGAACATGCACTACCCCGTCTGACAATACCTAAGAGGAAATAAATAAAAGAGAAGGTCCCACAGAAACATGTGTGGCTTCCATTGCACCAGTCAGCGGAAGATGATAGAGTGTCTTACCTGTCTGGGGAGGTGAGCCCCAGTTTTGTGATTTTTCCGTCAGAGTGGTCGATGAGCACGCTCCCAGCTGGGCGCAGACTGAGCTCAGACTCAACCAGTCGAGCCAGTTTCTCAACATCTGAGCATAAGACGTATACACTCCAACTGGCGTAGGCTTGGGAATTGTGTGTGTGCGTGTGCGTGTGTGTGTGTGTGTGTGTGTGTGTGTGTGTGTGTGTGTGTGTGTGTGTGTGTGTGTGTGTGTGTGTGTGTGTGTGTGTGTGTCTAGGTATGTGCCTTCTGTTAGAATAGCCTTCGATGCATTGACATGTGAGTTTGAAACACAAGCTCAACAATATTAATAAGTGTTGCTAACACAACCTTGTGCTTGAACTTCGCCCCCCTCCCACTAAAAGCAAAGAACACACCCAAACCTGTAGGAATACAGGTTATTGCAATGTGTTTCTAAATATAGTTTCCGATTTGAAACCTCTTTACAAATTTCACTGCGCCTCCACCCACCAATTGTCATTGACAGGATGCCTTCATATTTCAGACAGTGACAGACATCTTAAAGGTGCACTGTGTGAGTTTTTTACTAGTTTATTTCCAGAATTTATGCTACCCATTCACTAATGTTACCTTTTTCATGAATTCTTACCACCACCATCAAATTCTAGTATTCATTATGACTGGGAAAATTGCACTTTTCATACATGAAAAGGGGGATCTTCTCCATGGTCTGCCATTTTGAATTTCCAGAAATAGACATTTTTGACTGCAAAGATGACTGTACTTGGGCCATACTAGAAAATATTAGTTTATTACTTAGTAAACTTTAATGAAAAGATCAAATTTGGCAATAGGCAACCCAGTTTCAATGAGCAGCATAGTTGCAGCACCTCTTTTGACCATTTCATGCACAGTGCACCTTTAAGCAAATCGTCAAATTCTTGAACCAGAGCTTCCAACAAGCACAGAGAAAAGTTAAATATTTTTAAACAACCTCCTCCAATCCCAGAACTCTTGAATACAAACAAAAATAACAACATTCAAGACACTGAATAAATGTACAATGCTTTAGTGTTTTTATTAGGTAGAGAAGTTGAGCACCATGCCCAGTGGTGTTCACACAGTAGCTTGTGTGCCAAAGACATTCCTGACAGCCTTTGAGAGGTGACATCACAGCAGATAACACAGGCAGTCTAGAGCAGCACCTCAGAATTTTCACCATCTCTTCAAGGCTATAGAAACAGGCGTGGCCGAGCACCGATTTGAACACACCTTCCACGCCACATGCCACTCTGACACTGTTGTTTTCTGTCACATTATTGTTGTACACAGGAAAAAAATAACTTGTTTCACATTGCCATACATGTTCGCATGAGATTCTGCTAGCGGTCTCTAGCCCTCCATTGTCAAACATCTGTGCAAATAACTGAGGGGGAAATTTTATTCATAAACTCAAGTCAAACCTTACCTAGTACGTTTAAAGTCTATTAGGCCTCATTGAAATTCAGAGATGGAAATGAACTGAATTGAAACAAAAAAACCTGAAAATAGTGTACCATTCAGAGCAATGACATAAATACTTGTTTCAAACCTTTCAATGTAGTACTAAATTTTGGTTAATGTTACGGCATTACCCTCATGAAAGAAGGGGGATAACAGTCTCTGGGCCTCCAGGCACAGTGGTGCACACAATCAACTGTCCACATTCTTTTATTCCTGGTTGCTATGGTGACAAAAGACCAACTTTTGCAGCTGCGTATTGAGCCCTCTGGCTCCCCTGGTGGGCTGGAGGTCAGTCTGCAAGCTCCGCGTAATTGGCAGGGAAGAATCCCTCCACCCCGCCTTCCTTCATGCCTCTGCACCAGCCCTGCTCGTCTTCCTCCTCAATCTTCAGGAATTGCTCGCCTGAACAGACAGGGAACAGAAGGGAAACCAGTGAACCAAAATAGAACAAAGAATAATCTTATTTGATCAAGTATTATTGACATTATATCGAGGTTCATCGGGCATGGTTGAATATTTTCATTTGCAACATTTTCGTTGCAAAATGATTTAAACATCATTTTTTGACTTTTGCATTTTATTATTGGAAATGACTTCAGATGTCCTTTAATCTATGTGTGAATTCTTAGCATTCAATGTTTTAAACATATGTATTTTTTAGGGTTTTTTTGTGCCTTTATTGATAGGAAAGCGTAGTAACTCAGTGCCCTATCGTTAGGCCACGGCAGAGCCAGCATTCAATTATTTTGAGAACATACTTTCTACCCCCTTAAGAAACTACCCCCTTTATAAATAAGCTGTTACCAGAATTGTAATGACTAAGTCGTAATGTATTACTAAAGGCCCTGTGCACTGTCATAGTGGTGTAGTACTGTTTTTTCAGTGACTATTAGAACGCCCCAATGGTGGGATGGTGTCTGGTAAGGGGCTACCCCTATGTAAAATGCATTTAGCAATGGAATGCAATGCCCAATTAAAAAAAAATGTCTATTTCTCAAAATGTTCCAAAATGGTCATTTTGCAACGAAACTCTCCAAATATACATTCTCCAATGAAATACACACACATTGAAAGTCATAGCAGAATTCAATCACATTTTGAATTCCATCAAATTTTCCTCCAATTTGTGCACCTCAGATGTGTTTTCTAAGCTTTTAGCATTAGCTCCCATCTCTGCGATTGCACAGGAGAGTAGGCCTATTGAGCAAAGAGAAGTTGAGATGAGGGGCAACGGAGGGAGTATGAATACCAGAAGGGAGACAGAAGGATGATGCGCTATTGCTTTTCATCAGAGCCTGAGTGAGGAGGAGAGATGTGGGATAATGTGCTAGGACTTAATCTGGAGAGAGAGAGAGAGAGAGAGAGAGAGAGAGAGAGAGAGAGAGAGAGAGAGAGAGAGAGAGAGAGAGAGAGAGAGAGAGACTGGCACGCCTATTTCCAGAGGAGAAGAAGAGATAATTGATGAAGATAGCCAGGGGGGTATACAGTATGGGCTTTCTTATTTCAGATCCTGGCTCGCCACATTGCACTCAGAACTATACCTGCTTTGAAGGAGAGCTCATCTTCTTCCTCTCCCTCGTAATCATACAGGGCCCGGACTTTCACCCCTCCAATCATCACTCTGAGGCGAAGAACGATAGAGAGAGAGAATGGGGTGGAGGAGGAGGAGGAGGAGGAGGAGGAGGAGGAGGAGGAGGAGGAGGAGGAGGAGGAGGAGGAGGAGGAAGCGAGTGGGGGACAAAAGAATGATAAAAAGTGATGGCATCTCAATGGAACACACAACTAACTCCCAAATTGCCTTTGGGGGTTGAAGTGTGTGTGTGTGTGTGTGTGTGTGTGTGTGTGTGTGTGTGTGTGTGTGTGTGTGTGTGTGTGTGTGTGTGTGTGTGTGTGTGTGTGTGTGTGTGTGTGTGGGTGTGCGAGAGAGAGAGAGAGAGAGAGAGAGAGAGAGAGAGAGAGAGAGAGAGAGAGAGAGAGAGAGAGAGAGAGAGAGAGAGAGAGAGAGACAGAGACAGAGACAGAGACAGAGACAGAGACAGAGAGAGTGTTTGTGTGAGTGTGTCTTACGTTCGCTCCTCCAGGGATTTCTTGGGTTTCTTGCCTCTCTTTGGTTTGCCCTGAGGATTAACCCACTCCTGTTGAGAGAGAAAGAGCGCTGACCGTCATGCACAGCCCATATAAGGTGAACACTGGGCTCTTTTGCCTTTGATGAGAAGGATAATGGAGAGTCACAGGACAAGACAGGACAGGACAGGACAGGACAGGACAGGACAGGACAGGACAGGACAGGACAGGACAGGACAGGACAGGACAGGACAGGACAGGACAGGACAGGACAGGACAGGACAGGACAGGAGAGACTGCTGGGAATTCAAGACTGAGGTAGTCATGGGCAGGTGGTTGTGTAGTTAGACCTGTTGGCGTAATGTACCCTGAGAATTATGGCTCATTCTTTTGAAACTTAGTTGTCAGTAGACCCTGAGTTCATTCTCCCGACATCCATTGTAAATACATTCCATTGCAATGGTTGGGTGACAATACAAACACTAATGTTTAACAAACTCGGAGTACACCGAACTGAGTTTGTATTTCTGAACCCATCTGAGTACTCGTTCTATTGCACTCGTTCTATTGCACTCGTTCTATTGCACGTTCTATTGAGGTCGGGCAGTGGTGCTTCTAGACCAAAATTACCAGGGGGGGGGCAAAGAGGGGCCAACATGTTTTGAGGGGGGGGCCATACACCTTTTTCGTTGACCTAAACTTTTGCCAAATATCTGTCTTTGCCTAGAACACCTGCTTCAGCATCTGAAAGGCATGAAATTAATTGTATTAAAAGCTGAGAACCTCATGTTGCATTAGAACATGTTCATTCAGCTCTAGTATACCAAGTTTTTTCATTAAAAAAAAAGAAATTTCATGAGCCTATAAAGCTACATCGTACAGCTGCAGGCACTAGGGTAAATGAACAGTGGTTCTCAACCATTAAAAAAAAAAAAAAAAAAAACGGCCCCTTGGCCTCATCACAAGCTTCCCAATGCCCTCTTGACCTCATCATAAGCCCCCTTAGTATTAAAAAATTAAATGGACTAATGCCCCCCAATGGCAATTAAGCACCACCCCCTCTCAGCTGCATCCTTCTCAACCCCTGTCCTGATCAATTGTACTGTAGCTTTGATAATTAGCATATAGAGGCATTCAATGAAGCTAGACACGCCCTTTGAATCTCCCTTGGAGAAATGGGTTGATAAATGGGTAGTTAGCCAGACCAAAGTCTTGAAGTGACTTGCCATTGTGATAGCTAGGTAACAAGGACCAGGGCTACATCAACTTGCCAGCCAAATATGTTTTAGGCGGGTTTGTCTAGTTCATAAGGCTAACAGAGTATGGTACCTTTGGGGCACGCAGGCAAATGTAATGTCGTCATCTGCACTGTACCGTATGGTGTACACAGTGACAAATTTGAGGGTTTTGTTTGTGTGTGTGTGTGTGGGGGGGGGTGTCAACTTTATTTAGACAGGACAGTGAAGAGTGGGACATTAAATGAGTGGGAGAGAGAGACAGGGGAGGATCGGGAAATGACCCGAGTCGGGAATCGAACCTGGGTCGCCTGCATAGCAGTACAGTGCCCAGCCAACTAAGCCATGGCTGGGCCACAAATGTGAGATCTTGGGTCAAACTGACACCTTGATCTCTGGAAATATGGCATGCGTACCTCAGGCAACAGCAAAACAACACTTTGTACGTGCTGATATAAAAAAAAAACCAATTAATTTACAGCAACAGCCCACAAGCAAACACCTATTAACATAAAGAATTGCAAATATGCATGTATCTTTGTAAAAGTCATTAATAGTTTATTAAGAGGCCCTGCTTAATAATCAAGAAAGACAATGACGTGCGGGAGGACATTGCCAACATCACTTTGACAGAGTCAACAAAATGGAAAAGGATGCATAACTAGAAAGTTTAATTGCTGGAATGATGAATAGCTGGTACCTCTAGTCATGGCCAATAAGTGGGCACAAATGAAAAGAAATAAGGAGGCTACAAAATTAGCATTCCTATGGATAGATTGCTATAAGGATGGACTAGTGGGATGGATAGATGGGGGGATGGCTGGGTAGAAGCATGAACAGGTAGAAGGATGAGTAGGTGATACCTTTAGCCTGGGTCATTCAATCAGGGGGCATGAATGCAAAGAAAGATGGAAGCTACAGAACATGGATGGATAGCTATGATTGATAGAGAGGAAAGAAAGAAAGAAAGAAAGAAAGAAAGAAAGAAAGAAAGAAAGAAAGAAAGAAGCTGATAGCCTAGCAGTGTTGTGGATGGCCAGCTAGAAGGATGGCTAGCTGCTGCAGTACCTCTAGTCGGGGCCAGTCGGTGGGCATTCCGGGGCCGTGGTTGTTCTTCCACCAGCGCAGATCATCCGGCTCACTTATGGACATGAGGGTGTGATGCAGCTCACTGTACACAGCCTTCACACTGAGAGACGAGAGGGAGCGTTACTTGGCCAATTTGATAGAGGAACACATAGCGAGTTCATTTACTCTTGAATTAAGGTATTGCTCACAGTGAAACATTTAACCATGCCAAAATACAACAAATAGGCCTGAACGTACAGACATAAAGACTGCCATTCGATGACTATACATTGTCTTGTAAATGAGACAAGCGTACATGTCCATATCAATGTAAAAAATGCAGTAATGTACAGTATGTACTGTATATTGTATACGCATAAAATTCATAAAAAAAGAAGTATACAAAAATGCTGAGAGCAGAGAGCCTCAGACAGCCACCTCTCGTTATTGGTGACGTCCAGGTGGCGGTGTATCGACAGGAAGGCCTGTTTGAGAAAGCTGATGCGTTTCCTCTCCTCCTCCTGGGCCTTGTCAAAGATGGCCTCCATCTCCTCCATGTAGCGTGGGGCGTACGCCGTCACGTCTTCCAGAACCTTCTCATACTTCCCCCGGGTCTGCAAACACATCAGACAGAAAATCCTTCTATGATGTTCATTACAGTATTAAGTGTGAAGAAATCTTGAAGAAACTTTATGTTTCTGTTATCCGGCCTTCTTGGTGGAATGGACAGTGTGCATGCAGGGTTTCTTTACACTTAATTGACATTCACTGGGATAATATCCTATGCACCTGACCTGTCCAACTACAGAGGTGTGCAAAAGCGTCATTTTGAACTGCTCTTTACAGTATGACTACTGATTGGCTTACCTGACATGGTATGCCATAAAAAATGTCAAGTAAACCAACAAACACGTTGGTCCAATGAGATAAAATAAATCATTCAGTTATAAAACAACAGCTCTGTCTTAACTCTCAGGTCACCACACGCTCACATATTCTGTTACTGGACATAAAAAATCTATTAACATCTTCAGAACTGAAACCATAATTCTGTCTTGTTCACGACATACTGCATATTCATCGGCTTGATGTTCATAGTTAGTAGTGGTTACGCATTCCCATTTACTTTACATTCATCAATGCAAGTAACAGCTAACATCATGAACAGTTAAGACATGGCCTGTGTCTCAGGTCCTTTTCCATATAAAATACCTTGGTGCTAATTCCTCATGCACTGTGGATACAGCATTAGTTCACAGCTTTTGAAATGTACATGCAGAGCATATCGTATTCCTACATGCATATATATCTAATCGTTGTTGGAGAATGTATATGGGGCTCGACTCGTTAAGAAACTCTGTTGTGGAGGTGAATTCAGGGTGAGAGATGTAGATTTAAGCCGTCAGCTCTGTGCCTCTGCCATCAGGTCGTTATCAAAAAGGACATACATAACAATTACCTTTTTTAAAATTATTTCTTGGGGGCTTTTCACCCTTTATTGTTTTTTTTGTGAGACAGGATAGTGGAGGAGAGACAGGAAGTGAGCTGGGAGAGAGAGATGGGGAAGGGCCGGCAAAGGACCCGGACCGGGAATCGAACCCGGGTCGGCCGAGTGGTAAACGTGTGCCCTACCATATCAACCACGGTAGGGCCTACCTTTGAGTCAATTTATCATGCATTGCAGACACATCATTGGTTCACAACTAGGCAATCAAACTAGGCAATTACCTAGGGCCCCCAGTTGAAAGGGGCTCCCCAGGAAATGACTGGCTATGTACTCAGAGTTAAATGGCAGGAATGACAACTGGCAGTGTGGCAACACCTCCCTACACTGAATGATCGAAAAGTGCTACTGCTATTGAAATATTTCTTGAGGTGCCCCGTCCCCAATAATTTGAGGAGGGGGGACAGGCAAAAAGGACATACATAACAAATACCTAAGAGTTAATTTATCCTGCATTTCAGACACAACATAATTTTACCGGTTTTAATTTAACATGCATAAATACATGCATACATTAGATACATGCTGCATTGTTGTTAGAAAATACATACAGGACTTGTTGAGCAAGGATGTTGAGGTTGGCGAATGCAACCCAAGGGATGAAGGTTATGCGTTCAGCTGAGTGCCTCACCTTCTCGCGGTCCTGGCTTGCCGCTTCCTTGGCCTTGGTGATCTTGTTGACTTTGGATTCGCTCAGGGCAGAGTTGTCCTTGGCGGCCTTCTCCTTGTCAATGGCCGCCTGCTCACGCTGGCTGGCCTTGTGGTAGGCAGCACACACCTCATCCAGCTGAGTAGAGCAGAGTAGAGTAGAGTAGAGTAGAGTAGAGTAGAGTAGAGTAGAGTAGAATAGAGTAGAGTAGAATAGAGTAGAGTAGAATAGAGTAGAGTAGAGTAGAGTAGAGTAGAGCAGAGTAGAGTAGAGTAGAGTAGAATAGAGTAGAGTAGAGTAGAATAGAGTAGAGTAGAGTAGAATAGAGTAGAGTAGAGTAGAATAGAGCAGAGTAGAGTAGAGTAGAGCAGAGTACAGCAGAGTAGAGTAGAGTACAATAGAGTAGAGTAGAATAGAGCAGAGTAGAGTAGAGTAGAATAGAATAGAGTAGAGTAGAGCAGAGTAGAGTAGAGTAGAGTAGAGCAGAGTAGAGTAGAATAGAGTAGAGTAGAATAGAGCAGAGTGGAGTACAGTGGAGTGGAGTAGAGTAGAGCATAATTTATGAATCCCGAGGGAAATTAAGTTGTCCCTGCAGCATACATAAAAAAGTAGCATGCAAACATAACAACAGAATAAACAAGACATTACACATATAATTTCACATATATTAACCATATATAGCCATCACATATATTAACCCCTTAGCGCAGCACCTATGTTATAACCTGTCACCAAAATTGTAATGTCTATCTTAATCTGTTACTTAAGGCTCTCTGCACTATCATAGCAATGTTGTTATGATGTAGTTGAGTATTTTCAGCAAATAGTGAATAGGCCCGCTGGCGACCCCATCCGCAGCAAGAGGCTACCCATATAACCATTTAGCCAAAGGCAGATCACACATATACACACACAAACAAACAAACAAACACACACACAAAACACACACACACACACAGCTGTGCTCAAACAAACAGGAGTGCACTACCAGGGATAAGGTCAGGATACTACTGAGAACGCAATGTCAAATACTGTATATAGAACTGCACTGGCTATAGTATTACAGCAGAATAAAATAGTACAATATATGCACCTTCTTGAGTTTTTTGGCCCATGGCTTCTGTGCGCGCGAGAACTCCGTCTCCAGGTCGTGTGACTCTTTGAAGCCGTACATCATCTTCCGGGGGAAGGTGTCCTTCTGCCAGGTGCGCACACGCTCCCCCTCCTCGTTCACCAGCGCCTGGGAGATACTGGAATGCTGGGCGGACAGCCGCTCGGTGGAGGTGAAGAAACACTGCCAGGCCCGCATCAGGGAACCGTACAGCGGCCCTGCAGTCGGTGGATGAGGAGAAGAACAAAGACAGAGTGAGGATTAAAAATACATTACAGTACACCAGTGCTTTTTAACACTGGGGTCGGGACTCCATTTGGGGTCGCCAGGAATTCACATGGGGTTGCGTGAAATGTCTGAAGGTGTGTGAGAAAAGAATACTGATAAATATTACTAATTAATATAACATAACTATTCAATATCCTCTTTGATACACTACTTACAATCTTTGATCGTCCTAAACATCTATAGATTTAATAACCTACAACCTATGTAGCTCAGCCATGTTTTTATTTTTGTTGTGAAAAAAAATGTGTATGGGGTCTCCAGAAATTTGGGATGTCAAAATGGGGTCCCATACAAAGAAAGGTTGGGAACCACTGCATTACACTTAGGTGACGCTTTTTATCCAAGGCAACTTAAATTTTATTGCAGGGTAGTGGTTACAGTCCCTGAAGCAATGTGGGGGTTAGGTGCCTTGCTCAAGGGCACGTCAGCCATGGATGGAGGTGTAGGGTGAGGTAAGGGTGGGATTCAAACCCGCAACCCTCATCAAGACCACCTTCCTAGCCACTAGGCCACAGCTGCCCCATAATCACAGACTATAACACAGTACAATACCATACATTACAAAATGTATTCATATAGCGCAGTATCACAACAATGAAGTTGACTCAAAGTGCTTTCAAAATACATATACACATACACATTCCCACACCAGCTCTGGAGGCTGCCGTACAGTAGTCCAGATTACAGTACTTTAGAAGTGACTGTAACATCGCCTAATTTCATATCATCAAGACCTAGCCTACTAGGATAGCGCTACATACTGTATCATGGTAATGGAATTTGGACCTCAAAAATTGCTGCTCAGACATGCATTATTATAAACCAGTCCTCACAATACATTCATTATTTGTAGTTCAAGGCTAAAACCATGAACATGACACTGACCTTAACAGTAAATGTATGACAGAGGATATACAAAACACAATGTTCATTTATGGTGGTTTCCTCAGCCAAAAGTGTTTTCATCATGCAAATGTACAAAGAAAGGCCTAGGTTTTTGTATGTCAAAACATTGGAGCAACACTGTCAATGAGCAGTCTCTTCATAGTGTTAAGCTGTTCAGACATGGCTTCTGTTATTAATTTGCTGTTACCAGAATAGTAATGACCGACTTGTACATGAATCTCCTATGACTCTGTTTAATGTAGTTGTAGTGTAGTGCTGTGCTTGTACATGTAAGTATTTTCAGTGGGGGAATGGTAGGCATTAGGAGGCTACCAAATGATCTCAACATTCATCATAATAAATAAATATGATTATGGACACACCACCATCACATTAATATACTGTTTGCTCCTGGCATGCTGTATGATGTCAAAGTACAATCAGGGACAATCAGAGCTTAACTGGAATCAAAAACAGCCTGGGCACTTTTGGCACACACTGGTACATCACACAGCCCCCTGCTATTTTGATTCTATTTGATTTGAAATCGTATTGTATGACATTATGAATAGCCCAGTCCACTGTCTATATTACTGCAAAGATAGGCCAGTGGGCTGTCTCATCTAATTTGTGAGCCAGTATTTAAGGGAAACAAACAAGTTAACAAACTAACTAACAAAAAACAAATACGGCCCCTGAGGACTGTTGGCCCACTGGCAGAATGCCCTGCATGCCACATGACCAGTCCACCCATGTGTACAGTACACTATGCATGAAAAATAAGAGCTTGTGGGGTCATGGCACAACATGGCAGGGTGAGGGAGATGAGACACCGCTATAGAAGCATTCATGATTGAGCTGCGGAAATGCTTTCGCCCCAAATTTCCGAAAGAGTACATTAGCAATGCTGAGAACAAGCACTGATAGGCCAATGACCCCCTGCTCATTGCATTTGACTGTCAATCAAAACAATCTTAAAACAATTCTAACTGTCAATTAACCCATATAACAAAGCTCACTGGTCATTTAAACAACTTAACAGCTCTCTATAAAAAAGGGTCAGCCTGAAAAAAGGGCTGTTTGAAAGGGACAGGAAACTACCTTTTGAGCAAAACAGAGGTGACTCGGCAGGAATTTCAAAGGAGATAAATTGTTTCAAGTCTCCCATAGAGATGCATGGGAAATGGTGCTCTACTTCCTTGTTCCGCCCCTGGCCGTTGCTTTGCTTATGAATCGAACACACCACCATAGTAACCCGTTAAGACACGCCATTATACATTTGCTATTACAAGAATGGCAATGACCAAGTCATAGTGCATTACTCAGGGCCTGTGCTGTGTCATAGTTGTGTAGTTCACTTTTCAATGACTAGAACTGGGCATAGTAACATACAGTTATTGACGCTGCAGTGTCTTAAATGTTGGGCAAACAGTGTTAGCGTTGAGCACATTGTTGTTGTCAGCCTTATATTATAATTACTTGGTGTTGTTAGCTTGTGAGCTTGCTTTTACTACTGGTCAGGCTTGCATGACATCTCTATTACTTCTCACCAAGCCACAAAGCAGTACTGCCAGAAAAAAAGACGAATCTCTCCTCATTTGTTCCTTTATTTTTTTTAGCTGCCACTGGTTCTCACAACTTGTTATCTGCCTCCAACGCGATCAAGAAAAACAGCCAAAATTTCTAAACGAATCCGCAACTTCACATTCTGGGCTAAACCAAGTTCACAATGGGGACGGGGGTCTCAATTTTTTCTTTTTCCTTGATTGCTTGGTTTATTTGCTCTCTTGTGTTTCCCACATTGAAATTAAATCTGATCTTGGAAAGAAGAAGGACTTCTATATGCCACATATTTGACAAAATATTGGAGGGGACAGATTGGTACTTTCACAATATTGGGGGGGACGTGACCCCCCCAATGTGTATGGTGGTTACGCCCCTGACTATTACAGCATGCAGGAAGTACGGCGTGCATTATGGGGTTAATATTGATGATATTTTGGACCAGATGGAAATTAGCCCTTGGGCTACAATCTGGCATATTTACATATATGTGCATGTATGTATATGTTCATTAATGTGCAATGTCCTGAAGAAATAAAGTAAAGTAAAGTAATATACTGTTTGCTCATGGCTTGCTGTGCGAGGCTGAAGTACAGTCCACTGTGCATGTAAAATACTGTAAGAGCTCGCGGGGACATGACATGGCATGGCAGGGAGGTGAAGATGAAGATGAAGATGAAGATGAAGACTGACTGTTCTCTGTGATCTTCTTCCACTTGGTGCTCCACTGGTTGAGCTGCTGTGAGTACTGCTTCTCCACGCGCGCACGCTCCTGGAAGCAGGTCACCAGGTCATTACACGCCTGGAACGCATCCGGGGTCCGCTGCACCGTCCGCTGGTAGTTTCCAGGCTATGTGACAGAATGACAGAGAGGGAGGGAGAAAGAGAGAGGAGGGGGGGGGAGAGGGAGAGTAAATAATTCTTTATTAATAAAACAAGCGAGGATGAACATGTGCATCTGTCAAAGACTATTACATCCTTTCACAATAAATAGCAAGGTTGTTGTTTATTATAACCATTATTATTATTATAACACCAAATCATTGCTCACAAAAGAGAGAGAGAGAGAGAGAGAGAGAGAGAGAGAGAGAGAGAGAGAGAGAGAGAGAGAGAGAGAGAGAGAGAGAGAGAGATGAATGAGAGAGTGAGAGAATAGATAATGGACATGCAGTCCACAAGGCCATCACACTTCATTAAATAAGAGGGGAGGTTGTAAAAATAAAAGCTCATTATTGCCTTAATGCATTATCTACCGTCATGTCCCCAAGCCCCCTCCCCTAACGCCTGTCCCTGCTTAGTGCTTACCATCCAGAAGCTGAGTTTGTTGACATCCTCTGGAGCCTCAGTGGGTGGCCCCGACTCTTTGGCATCCATCTGTGAAAAAAACAACTCTGATGACTGCAAGTGTCCACGTGATGATCAGTGTTCTGTCAAAATGGGCTGCTTCGTCAAAATGAGCTACCTGTTCACATAGCGCAGGGTTGGCTGTAAACATAACATAGCCTTAACCCAAACCTTAACCCTCACCCTAACAACCCCTGACCCCAGGAGCAGGTTATACGTGTAGCTCAGCTTGATAGGGAGGGAGGCCATATCGACAGGAGGACCAAAGCTACTAACAGCCTTCACCGGGTATGGGACAAAATCATCTGTAAGGGCCCCCGCCCCTCTCAACAAATATGAAATGTACAATGACATGTCCAGCGACAGAATTCCAAGATAGGAATAACATATTTCTAGAATTTTTTTTCCCAATACTACATCTTGTCACGGCTCTGCACACCCCCAGCCCTCCCACATCCCCCTTTGCCCAACCAGGGGGCTCCTGGCAGGTGGGGGCCCCTATAGGCTGCAGCCATATCTAGCCTGTGCATTAATCCGACCTGGGACAGGACAACCAACTGGCCAGCCAGCGGCAGGCACACATGCTCAAGAGTGTCCATCTGCACACGGCCGCCCAGACCAGAGCACACCACCACCTGAGGGGGTTTTCCTGGTCCCACAGCCATGAGTCATGGCCATGTTTTGCTGTGAGTGTATTTGCTAGCTTATAGCCCTATAGCCCGGGCCTGGGCAGCGGCAGGCCATTTAGGCTTATTTTGTGCCTACTGTACACAGGCCCAGTGATCCACGCAGCTGACACAGTTGGCATTCTGAGTCTGGAATCTGTCAGAGGGGAACAGAGACCCAGCCCCCCCACCCCCCCACTGCCTCCACATTCCGCCGTGTGAGACAGCAGCCAGCCCAAAATAAACAGCGGAGGAAAGGTTAGATGGCTCTCCCTCGCCTGCCGGTCTAAGGAAGACTCTCTCTCTCTCTCCATTTTTCTATCTCTCACTTTCTCTTTCTCTCTCCCTCACTCATTAAATCTCATACTATCTGCCTCTCTGATATCACTTTCCAAACTCCGCCCAAGACATGTCTCTCTCACACACACACACACGTGCGTACACACACCCCACACACGCACACACATACACTTTCCAGCTTATTTTCTTTTTTTTGTCCTGATCCTTTTGCCCTGCCCCCTCAAGGCTGGACCAGCCATGTCTGTTTACATTCGGTATTGAGAGCTAGTGGACTGAGTTGGCCCATTAGGAGCAACCCAAGCACTCTAGGCCACTGCAATATCATGTATGTATATTAAAACTATTTATAGATGAATGCGTACAGCCTCGTATCAACACAGGCACAAACTAAGGTGGGGCAAAACAGTTGGAAATGCGTTGTTCGTCATGACACTGGAAATAGAATTTAGAAATATATATTTGTTCAATCTTTTTTATTATTTAGTCCATTCAGTGCCTTCAAGCACTTATTGCAAACATGTTTGTATCATTGTATGACAGTGGACACTGGACTAATAACCATCAATCATGCCCAGTTGTAGCGTATTTAGGTTATATTTATAACGCACTCATGTTTCATTTGAAACTGACTTCTGTATACCAAGTCTGCATAGAACGTCTTCATGTCCCATGCCATTACACTTCACAAGGAAAATCAGACATTTCCACACCACATAATGTCATTCATATGTTGCAGTACGTTTTTTTCCATTGACCACTACGGCATGAGTGTTGCAGGAGAGATTCAAACTATTTAAGCGCTTAAATTAGCACATAGGTGCCCCTCCCAGCAACGGACTACACACATTCACAGAGATAAACAGATGCACACACACACGCACACGCTCGCTCACTCAGTCACACACACACATGCACATTAATAGTCCTTCATACTTCACAAGAGGCTGCATGTTCACTTCAAACGACCTACTTTTCCAAACAGAGTGTACACTCTCACGGACCCACACACAGTCCTTAACACACGCTATATGGCTGTGGGAGTGAAACAACACATACTCCATTGCAGTAATAACTCAGATTACCATCAGGGCAGCAGCATGGGGATCTGACGAGAGAAGCAGGGCCGCCTGACTGAGCTTGAGGGGGGACAGCGTTGCGTTGGGGTGCCAAAAGACATATGAAAGTCTTACCTTTCAGTTGTCCCCTGAACACAGGTGTGGAGGCTTGTTACTTTTTACGAGGGTCTCTTGTTTTCCTCTGTTGGTCGCTTCTTCTTCTTCTCTCTCCACTTCCTTCTATCCCCTCATTTCTGTCACTCTGTCGCGTCTCTCTCCCTTTGCAGCAGTTTGCTTCTCAACTTGGCTCCGTCAGTGTCATATGATGGCAGCTTTCTCTCTCTCTCTCTCCCTCTCTCTCTCTCACACACACACACTCAGTCAGTCTCCCTCTCTCTTACGCGCACACTCTATTTAACACACAGTTACTCACATGTGTCCTCCTGTCACACGCACATACACACACACATACATGCGCACACACACACACACTTGCAGGGGTGTGTTAATGAATTAGTGTGTCCTCACATGGGGTGGTGTGTGTGCGGAAATGTGAACTTCTTTTCACCCCCCTCTCCCCTAACAAGAGAGTGCCAAGTGACGCCCGGTCATGCAAGCCAATTAGTGTGCATGTGCCTGCTTTTGTGCTGGTGCTAAGTTATGTGTGTTTGTGTCTTGGTGTGTGTCGGGGGGGCAAGGATTTCCACTGGGCAAGTTCAAAGTTCACACGCAGCACTGTACAGTAATAAAACTTTCCCTAAAATAACAACATGCAAGTAAAAATAATAAGCATATCCAACCAATTTTCCATTATTTCCCCAAGTAGTATGCAAGTAAAACAAAATATATTTCTGATCAGTTTTACTGCATAAAATACAGCCCTGCAAAGGAGGTAAATTTCAGGGTCCATCATTTGAGTGAAACCATAATTGTTCCAGTAACAGCACACACACACACATACACACACACACACACACACACACACACACACACACACACACACACACACACACACACACACACACACACACACACACACACACACACACACACATACACACACACACACACACACACACACACACACACACAGAGAATGTTTTAATGACTACATGAATAATACAAGCCATGCAATTACGTTCAGTGAATTATTTCACTTTAAATGCATTTAGTGCCTAACTAATAATTAAACGCTTACTCCTTAATTGGACTGCACTTGAAATAATAGACCTGGAGGTAGCACTGTTCTGTCAGAGCAAATGAATCGGATAAGCAGCGCACCCTCGGGGAAGGGAAGGCAAGCAAGCGTCTCATGGACCTATATAGAAAGTGTGGTGGGAGACGGATGTTTATTCAAAATAGCGTGGCTCGTACATGCGAATGCGATAAACATGTAAACATCAGACCAATGATAGTTCACTATCATTTATTCAAATATCTTAATAATAACTATATAGCATTATTATCTTTCATTTAAAACAATAGAAATTCTGATATATTTCCTTACCTCTGCATACATACGATCATACTGTATATTGTCTTTATATGTCATTTAATTTATAGATTTGACTATTTTCTAAAATATTCTTTTTTTAAAATATATTTATATATATATACGCAGATGCTCTCTACAGAATCCATTTAATGGGAAACCTCCATTAAGACGGGACATGTAAACACCATAAGTCCACATATTATTTTCCTTTTATGTGTTTATATGTGTGTGTAAATTTGGATGTGTGTTTTTGAAGTGTTTGCAGGTACTGGTAATGCACGTCTCAATGTTCATGCAGAAAACAAGTGTGTGTGTGTGTGTGTGTGTGTGTGTGTGTGTGTGTGTGTGTGTGTGTGTGTGTGTGTGTGTGTGTGTGTGTGTGTGTGTGTGAGTGTGTGTGTTTACTACTACATGTCCAGTGTATTCACATCAAGCCGATTATGTAGAGAGCATCTCGAAGAGAAACTTAAAAGCCCAACAGAGCCCCGCAGGATTTTCAGACTATCTGGAAGACAAAGATCCCTTTTGAGCTTTGAGAAAAGTGTACAACATACTTAACCATTATTACTATGACTTTAAACTATAGTTATCATCACCATTATTATCATGATTGCAATTTATGTCTTATTCCTCCCTCAGCATAGTCGCCATCACCATTTACCACCAGCAACACTGTCCCAGTGTCATCATCCAGAGCATCAAAGATCATCACCACCAACCCAACCCTCCCAATCCTCAACATCACTGCTCCTGTCATGATTACTGTGCTGCCTGTCAGCGAGGAGCATCAACAATGATAATCATAAGGAGGTCAATTTAAGGGTACCAGTAACTCCCACAATATCCAAAACACTTTCATCACAAATAACAAATTCCACAAACTTAAAAAAGAAGTCGTCACCCAGACCATAAGGAGAAAGAAAGAAAAAAAAAAAGACAAAGCAGCGCCTAGGAAATTGAAAATGGCTTGAAGCTTGAAGCTCTCCCCACCCCAACGTGCATGGCTTGGTATCACCACCAATGGTCAAGAGTCTTTGTCTGTCAGATGGAATGATGTCCACTGATTGGATGGGTCGGATGAAACCCCGTCGATTGATTGGACGGCTGATTCTTGCACTAAATGCACTTAGAATGTCTCTCGTTGGCGAGGTGTTTGTGTGTGTGTGTGTGTGTGTGTGTGTGTGTGTGTGTGTGTGTGTGTGTGTGTGTGTGTGTGTGTGTGTGTGTGTGTGTGTGTGTGTGTGTGTGTGTGTGTGTGTGTGTGTGTGTGTGTGTGTGTGTGTGCGCATGTGTCACTGTTGGTCAGTGTGTCTGCTGATGCGTTGGTTAAGTTGCATGAAAAGAGAATGCATTCTCTTCTGTACATGATTGTATCGGTTTAGCCACAAGAGTGCAGCGAACCGCGCAAGGAATCACCTCCAAAAAAAAAGAGGAGGGAAGAAGGGAAAAAAACCAACAGCTCTTCTCTCTTGGTGGCATTTGTCTCCATGTCCATTCATTTTAAAAGTAATCCAGTCATCAGATCTCTCGCTTAAAGTGATTGATTACAAGGTTTCTCACTTTCCCCCATTCTAAGAGCTCAGAATCCCCTCATCTCTCATTCTTTCGCTCTGTCCTTCAGACGAGACAGTAGAGACAGAGAAAGGAGAGGAGAGCCTATAGGAGAAAAAAAGGGAGGGCAAATCAAGAGGTGAGAAAAAAAGAAGAAGGGGAAAAAAGGAAGATAAGAAACAGAGAATAAGTAAAGGTGGAAAGATAAAAGAGGTATCTTAACCATCTATAGGCAATCAACTCTATAGATATTTGGATAGATACTGAGAAGGGAAAAAAGTGTAGATACAATGGATCTATACCGACGATAGATCAACTACACAGATGGATATCAAAAACAGCCAAACAACGGGGAGGGAGCAAGACAAAGTGAGACGTGGATAAGAAGACGTATGTGTTCCCATGCTACATCAAAATAATTCTGGAGACAAAAAACAAAAGAGAAAGACATAAGACAGAAAAAAGAAAAGAAGAGTGACCACAAGACAAGAAAGAAAGAGAGAAAAGAGAGAGGAGGCAAAAAAAGGAAAAAAGGACTGCGCTTGCTTCCTTCGCCTAGAACTGACTGCTGATGCTGCCTGGTCCTTTCACACAACTCTTTTTTTTGCCCCAAACGCTTCAGCCGGTCCTGCCTCACCTGTGGGTGAGTTTGCGGAGCGCCCGCTCGATGTTCATGCGGTGTCCGACACGGCTCACGCCCAGGTCCAGGAAGTCCTCCTTGGTCAGCGACGGCAGGTGCGAGCCGTCGATCTCGTTGTCTAGGAAACGCTCCTGGTGCTCGGCCAGGTTCAAGTAGACCAGCCAATCGGCCACGTCGTACTTGCTCCAGTAGGGCAGAGGCTTGGTGGCGAAGGGCCGGGTGGGCGGCGGCAGAGTCAGGGGTGGATAGTTGCCGCAGGAAGGGGAGGAGCTGCCGGACAGGAAGTGGGTCGGAGAGAGAGAGCGGGAGACCAGGAGCGGGTTGGCGGAGGAGGAGGAGGAAGCCGCCACCGCGGGGGTCGGGGAGAAGAGCTGTGGCGGTGTGCTGGGGAAGAAGGGATCGGAGAGAGGGATGGAGTGAGCAGGCGGGGTGAGCGGAGGCTGGAGCTCGAAGGGGGCGTTGTACATGGAGCTTGGGAAGAGAGGCAGGGAGGAGGGCCGGGGCGGAGCGGCCTGGGGCCGGTCCGTGCAGGAGATGAGAGGGCTGGGGGCCCGGCGCCGCGGCGAGTGGGGGTGGTGCGACTCCGAGCGCCTGAGCTCCGCGGGCGAGTTGAACTGGAACTCTAACGCCTTGCCGCGGTACTTGGAGCGTTGCTTCGGGGAGGGTAAGGGTAGTAGGATGGAGACATGGGGGCGTGGGAGCGAGACACGGCGGAGGGGGAGAGGGGAGGAGAGGGGTGAGAGAGGGAGGAGGGGGAGAGGGGAGGGGGAGGAGGAGGAGGATGGGCGAGAGGGGAGGGCGGACACGTCCAGTCACTGTATGGCGCTGGCTGAGTGGGAGTAGTGGGTTGCAGGATATGCAGAGGACTGGGCGTGAGTGTAGGGGTCATGTTGGGGTTGAGGGAAGGAGACAGGATGGGTGGGAGGCTGGGGTGGTGTGTCGGGGAGAGAGGAAGGGTGGGGGACAGGGCCCTATGCAGGTTATGGGGGATAGACACGGGCAGAGGAGACGTGGAGCGAACCAAAGGGGGACTCATAATTGTACTGGCATCTTCCTGAAACCTGTCAGACAGAAAGATCAAGACACGCAAAACAAAGGATAAAAGCATCATCATTACAGGCTGAAGGAGGACACAGCAGAAGACCTGTACTGTCTGTCTATACTGCACCTATAAAACATGATTTCATTGACAGGAGCTGGAAACTAAGACTGGTATATTTTTATGTGTGTATAATGGGTATCTCATAGGTGGCGTTTTTTGTACCACAAGGTGGAGCTCCAGGTACTAGGGCCGGTTGCACAACAAAACATTTTTTAAACTTTACATTTTGCCCTAAAAGGCTTTCTTTCTTTCTTTTTTAAAGCCTTCAGTAAGCTATTATCCTTGGGTGCACAAATTGTTTTCGTGGGTAAGAAAAATGCTAACAAATTAACATCAATCAAAAAAATTCAAGAAGCAGTATTGCAGTTTCTAAGGAAACGTTGATTACAACTTGCACTTGTTCCACCTACTGGTGGGGGACTTAATTGATTGCCCAAATGGTACATTAGCAAATATGCCTTGTGTCCTGCACTCGCTATGTGAAACCTTTTTCACAATACCCGATGTTTGAAAAAGGTTTCAAAAGGCCCACTAAGCACAATGTTCCAAATTTGTCCAATATGGAGCTACTAACATGCTTCGAAAGATTTTCATACTCATCACTGACAGTCATACAGTAAAATGATTATGGTGATGAATGTGGGTGATACAGACCAGTCAATGAGCACATACAGCAAAGTGCTAAGTGCAGGGTGTCAGACACTGGACCCTACCCCCCGGAGCTCTCCCTTATGCAAATGATATCTTGTATGACATTTGTAGGGAGTGATAATCTTTATGGAGTGGGACGTACAAAAGCGTCTAGCCTAAATGGCATATAATAGCCTATAGCCGATATCCCATATGAAAAGTGAATAGAAAAATATTACTGAAAAACTAATGGCATTGCATGTGTATTTAATTTAAATTCAACCATATTGTTGGATGTATCCCTTCCTAGTCTCAACTAATACAATGTATAATGTAAATATATAATTTTGTATAAGTCATAGCAAATTTATCTGTGGTTAATATGAAGATGCATAATATACATGTTCATATTAAGCACAGCTAGATTTGCTATGACTTATTGCCTCATATAATGTGCAAATTTATAGAAAAGGCCTATCTACATAGTAATCTAGTTCTTCACATATGGGATAAGATGAAAACTTACATGATATGTATTATTTAAAGATCACTATGTCACATTTTATCAAGCATCATATCTTACATTCTATGTCCTATATTCAGTTGATCAAAAGGTCCTTCTAGATTTAAAGACATTACTGCAGTTTTTTTGTTTTACCTAGCTTAAAGGCTTACCAAAACTCAAAAAAATACAAAACAGACCACAATATAAACCCATATAGAGACATTTACAGCGTTAGTAGGTAACCATTGTCAGTGCTACACATCAACACAGCTTTCTGCTACTACAACTCCTGCAAATGAAATGGCCCAAAAGACACCTGGCACATGTTGGGACGGTGTTCTCATCAACTGTTTTAACAAAGGTCATGGCATCAGGCCAAGTTAAGAAAGTAAAAAGTCTTGCTGCATTATTTTCAAGCCATTCACTTAAACAGATTATCCTTCTTTGCACAAATATAAAGCCACCTAGATAGGCCAGTAAATGAAGTCACCTACACCAGCGTTTCCCAACCTTTTTTCTTCTGCGTACCCCCTAAGTTGTCATATGAAGAGTACCCCCTTACGCGTGCTCTATATCTATTCTGCTATCCCAAAGTGGCTACACTCCATGTGTATGTTATTATTACATTTCTCCACGTACCCCCTGAGGTGTGCTCGCGTACCCCTAGTGGTACACGTACCCCTGGTTGGGAAACACTGACCTACACGTATGTGCATTTTTGTCCCATTCACATACTGTCCTTTAACAAGTGGGTGTTTTCTGAGGCCATTTCACCTGTTTTCTGATCATGCAGAGTATTAGACCATAGATTTGACATATATTGCTGAGACCCAACATTTTTTCATCTTTTTTCTTTTCTTTTCAGAGTCCAGACTCCGACAGCTGAGAGTGCCTTTATGAACTGTGACATTCATACAGCATGAGATGGTAGGGCCATCGCATCACGTTAAGGCAACCTCGTTAGCTCCTCTAAAGGGACAAGTAGCACACGCGATGGACAATAACAGGAACTACTAACCTCCTAATGTCAAGTCGCATTTCATGCATGTGTAACTGGTGCTGTAAGGAGAACAGCCCCCGTAACTGTACTTACTACACCAGCTGCCTTGAGCATGGGACGCGGGAAAATGAGCAAAGGAGCTAAACATGGGTGCTAGTCAGAGTCAGTTTTTACACACGACACAACTATGCACTGGCTTGCCTCAATTGCATCTCCTCCTTCCAAGGAAGCGATTTTTGTAAGTCTGCAATTACAAATTATATTTTATGGATCACTACCTTCTTTATGTTCATCATCCTCCAAACATCCCTGTCACGGTGTGATGCAGGCCTACACCCACTGCTCTCCTATATACACTAATAAACATGTCATTACTAAACGATGGAATTGATACTATAATGATGAACAATGTTTTATGTTAAGTGCCTGGAAGGGAAAATCTAGTGTACAGTACAATGAGTGCCGGGCAAGATAAGAATTGATACGCTTGCTCTGGCGCAAACCTACGCTAGCATGTGGCACTCCAAACACAACTCTCACCATGTCAGTGACTCCAGAAGCGTATTAGCTATTATACTTATTGTTAAATAAGTAAAAGATCTAAAACAGTAGCTCTGCATGTCCTTGATAGTAAAACAAAAGGCCTGGCATCTGACAAAACGAGCCTTTGAGAACATAGCAAGTATACTGATCTAGTTTATTTGAAAAGACTGTTTACACAGCCTCTCATATTGAGGTAGCCTCGTTTCCTTATCGCCGAAGACAATGCTAATTTTCAACCATTATAAAGCTCACTTAGCTCCACTTTCTTTAGAAGTAAAACAAAGACCCTGACATTTCGAGCTTCCTAATAGCTTAAAACAACACTTATCTTCAAGCTAATGCCATAGTCTTCCCCACTTAGGCCTACTGTAATAGCAAGGTGAGCATTGCTCCCCAGCAAATGTATCAACTACTGATCATTCATTCATTTTGCACTGGACTTCTCCTTTCTCTGTAAGGGAATTTAGGTCATAAAGCAGCATCTATGCCGTGACTGTGACAGGAGTATGTCTTACTTCAAAGCTAAGCAGCTACATGCCCACTTTCTATTTCATTTTAAATTTCTTCTATAGTAAATGAGTCATCGTGGTTCCAGACTCAATACTTTTATACAGCAGGCTTGTATAAAAGCACATCAAAAACATTCATTCACAACTTACAGTGTACCAGTATCCCATGCTAGCTATTTTTGTTGAATCCTTAGCTAGCTAGAAAAAAAGACATGTGGCTACATTACAATTGCTTTCTTTATCAACTAAAAAACAGTAGTAGTAGTTATTAGCCAGTGGTCTTGCTATATCCAAGCACATTGTCCTCAAAATGGTCTGAAAATGATAATACACTGCCAACGTTTTCATATTCACAAACTAATTAGCATGGCTAATCCAGGCTGAAGTATTTAAAGGGGTATGCCACTATTTTGGGGCTTAATACAGTTGGGAAATCGTTGGCCAGGGTTTGTAAAGGTGGTAAAGTGTCTTATTTTTCATGTAAGCCGTTGTCTTGCTTTAAGACAAGTTAAAAGAGGGAGCATGTCGCTAAGCTAGTGAAAGTCAATGGATCCGTGTAGCTGCTACACGGAACCATTGATTTTCACTATCTTAGCGACATATTCCCTCTTTTAACTTGTCTTAAAGCAAGACAATGCTTAACATGAAAAATAAGACACTTAACCACCTTCATAAACCCCAGCCAACGATTTTTACTGTATTAAGCCCCAAAATAGTGGCATACTCCTTTAAGTATACGTACATGGAACGGTACAAACGAACTTAGCTATGGAACTGCTGCATATAGGCATCATATTATAATGCCTTGTCTTCACAATCACTGAAAATGGCACAAACATAGTAACTCGACTTTGCAGAGCAACTGAACACCCTACTCGAGTCTACTTTCTCAGCATTGTCACTCACACACACCAAAAGGCAACAGGCACGCTGCTGAGCTGAGCCAGCAGTACCAGTAAATGCAGTGCAGCAAGGTGTGCTTTCTGGGCATGACCTGCATTAGCCTGAGGTGTTTCTGAGGGTGTTTGTGTGAGGGGGTCGGGGGGAGGTTACGGTCTGGCTGTGATCGAATTGTGGGGGGGAAGGGGGGGTGGGGGTCGCACTCTCACCTGCCTGAGGGAGGCTTTTCCTGGCCCTGCCAGCCCCCCATCTGCTGCAGCTTGCTGCTGAGCTCGTTGATGATGCTGGCCTTCACGCTGGCCATAGGAGAGTTTAGTCGACGGTCCATAAAAACGGGGCCCCGCAGCAGCCCCTCGCCCTCTTCTGTGCCCCCACCGCCGCCACCCTGGCCTACAGCCAGAGCGTGGGCCCTGTCCTCCTCCTCAAGCATCCTCTGCCTGTGGGGGTGCGGCGGGTGCTGCTGCATGATGGGCGCGGCGCTGGGCTGCCGCCGCAGAGGGGGCACTGGCCTGCCACCGTGGTGGGTCCGTGGGACGTGCCCGGTGGCGGTGGCGGCGATGGCAATGGCGTCATTGTGCATTTTGTAAGCTGCCGAGGAGTCGAGCGACTCCCTCCGCTCCATGTGAGCCCGGTCTCTGCCAGCCACTCTACCTCCACTCAGCTCCATGATCTCCCTTCTCCTGTCGATCCCCCCTCCTCCTCCTGCTCCTCCTCTCTCCGCGTCCCGCATGCCCAGCTTGTCCAGGTGGTGGTCGCTGTGGCTGTCCAGCTCCTCGATCCCGGAGTCCACCACCGCGTCCTGCCACTCCCCGCGGCTCTCGCCCGTTTTCAGAGGCAGCTGATTAGCCACGGAGACGGCCGTGGTGGCGGTCATTGCATAAGAGGCCTGGCTGGTGGTCATGGTGGCGTAGGTGACGGTGGTGGCGTTGGCACGATCCTGGCCGTGTGCCGGGGCGAAGAAGAGAGGCTGCGGCCGGTGGACGGACTGGGACGACGTCCCAGTGGCGGTCGAGGTGGCGGCGGCGGCCGAGGCAGACGCAGGTGGAGGGTTGGAAGGGTGAAGAGAAGACGGAGGGGTGGATGGAGGGAAGGCCTGCGGCGAAGGAAGGGAAGGGGACAGAACCGATTGCGTCAGGTTGGCTACTTCGCTGTCGTAAGATGTTAGACTGGACGTCGCAGAGTCTGCCTGCGCTGCCTGAGGGGAAGGTAAGGGGGGTTGGGGATGGTGGGGATGGTGGGAATGGTGGGGATGGTGGGGATGGTGAGTAGGAGGAGGAGGAGGAGGAGGCTGTGGTAGCGTGGGTGGGGGCGGGGGCGGGGGCTGGGGTGGCGGTGGCTGTGGGGGTAGCGACTGGCTGGGGATGTCCGTTGGGATTTGGGACGCCGCCGCCTGGTGGCTGATCTGGGCGGGCAGGGATTGGCTAGAAGTGTTTGTCGATGAGGAGATGGTCATGGTGGAGGGCGGTATTTTTGGGCAAAGCTGGGGGGGAGGGATTAGTGGATTGGGAGGGAATAGGTAGGGGTGCACCAGTGGAGGTTGCTGCTGCTGCAAGTCCTCCTGAGAAAGATCTGGTGGGGGCTGAGGTTGCTGCTGAAGGTGCTGAAGCTGCTGCTGTGACTGTGCAGACTGCTGCGGACGGACATCAGTCTGCCGCTCTGATAGCTTATGATGCTGCTGCTGCTGCTGCAGGGACTGGGACTGCTGATAATGGTGCTGCATCTGAGGTGGCGGTTGCGGTTGTGTGGATATGGGCGACCCTCTCGAGCCTCTGCGGTCGTTGCCGTTTGCAAACTGCAGGGGAGGCGGCAACGGGTCCACGAACACAAACTCGTCGTCAATGTCGACGGACGGAGCAGGAGGGGGGAGCACCATGAGCCCGACCCCTGTCTCGGGCACCTCCTCCGCACCGGTGATTGTTACTGTGGTCTGGGTGGGACCAGCCGAGAGCGGTAGAGGCGCGCCGTGGGAGCCGGCGTATCCTACGGCGTTCACGTTGGCGTCGCTGTCCATCTGCAGGAAAGACGGCCTGCGAGGCTGAGGCTGCTGATTGGGAACCTGTTGTGGCGCGGGAGGAGCTTGTTGCATGCCACCCCTCCCGTACATCTCCCCCTTGTCAGGCTCTCGCTCCCACTCCCTCTGGTACTGGCTCTGGTTCTGGTTCTGATACTGATTCTGGTACTGTTGTTGTTGGTACTGGTTGTGGTACTGATACTGGTTTTGAAGCGCTGACTGCCTTTCCTCTGAGAACCTGACCTTCATGCCTCCTACCCTGGCCAAGCTCTCCTTGTCGTGTTCGCCTCCCTCCCCTGACCAGGGCCCTGCTCCGGCCAGACGCATCATCCTGGGAGACTGGGGGCGGCTGAGGGGGGACGGGGCAGCGGAGGAAGGGGAGGATCCTGCCAGGTATATGGCAGGAGGGTGTTGGTTTTGTGGGTACATGTAAGAGGCCTGCTGTGGGTTGTGTTGCTGCGGGTTGGACGACGGCACGGTCGAAGGGAACGCCCCCACGCTCGACAGCTGCCGGCCAAAGTGCCGCTCCTCGCGCCGGGTGCGTCGGTCGTCTTTCAGCGCTCTTTCGCGCGCGGCCAGCGCTAACCCCAAAGGCGAGGAGGGATCTAGAACCTTCCCCGTGAGAGGATGGATGAAGGTGGTGGCGTGCGTGTGAGTCTGCGGTGAGGCATACTGAGGAAGGCCAAAAGCGGGCGGCATGCTGCGCCCCTGTGTCGTCAAGTTGTCCCCAGAGAACAAGCCCTCGTCGATGGATTTGGAAGGACGCAGGCGCGGGGACACGTTCTCCACCTGCGCGGCCGCCATGTCGTCCAGCATGTCCTCCTCCGAAGAATAGAAGAACGAGGCACTCTTCCGCCGCGAGTCCCGGTAGCGCTCGCGGTCCCGCTTGACTTTGCCCATGGTGCCACCACCTCCTCCTGGAGGTCCAGATACTACCACCATGTCAGTCCTGTCTTGGTTGAGGGACGAGGGTAAGGAGGGAGGTAAGGGTGGAGAGGCGGGCGGGCTGGGGGCCTCAGGAGCCTCCTGCTGCTGCTCCATGTCTGGAGGTTGCTCTGCTTCCATGCTGCTTCCCTGGCTGGAGCGGCCACTGCTGCTGGTGGAGGGGGCCTTGACGATGATGGTGGGGATGGGGATGGAGCTCTTGTCTACGAAATCCTGTGCCTGTGCCTGTGCATGTGCCTGGGCCCCTCGTGGTGCTCGTCCCGCCCCCTCCTCCACTTTTGGCTGCTTGAGCAGCGGACCCCTCCCGCCGGCTCGCCGACCTCCTGTCGTCTTGGCGACCGCCTGCTGCGGAGGGGGCACTGCGGTGGCCTTGGCCGTGGGCATGCTCGGTCCGGGGGGCGTGGCACTGCTGTAGCCCCGTCTCAGCTGCGCCATCTTGCCTCCGCCTCCCCCCCTCCACCCGGAGGAGTCGGCCGACTCCCGGCGTGAGGTGGCGCGGCTGTGTGGCTGCTGCTGCTGGGGGGGCGCCGCCACCGGCGGCTGTGCGTGGGGGGGCATGTAGTGTGCGGACGGGTGGCTGGGCTCGGACCTGCGGCCACCCGCAGACAGCGGGGGCTCGGGGGGCGAGGTTTCCGGCGGCGGGGGAATATCCTCGGGTCCAGGCACGGACAGACTGCGGGATAGCTTCATGGTGGGTGGATGCAGGAAGCCCTTCTCGTCATCAGCCAACCCTGAAAAGGACATAGAAAGAGAAAGGGAGAGGGAGAGGGAGAGAGAGAGAGACAGAGAAAGAGGTGGAGCAAGCGGAAAGAGCCTTAGGGAGGAGAGAAGAGAACTGCGACAGAACAGAAGCACTGCAGAGAAAGGGGTTTAATCAATCAGCACCACACAAATGAGCTAGCCCTCTGCTCTGCTCACAACCTGGCTTCATTATTTGACTATCTGCTCAGGCTAAAATTAGGCACAAGCCAGTATTTATAAGTAGATCATTACTACTAATCATGCACAAAATGTTGCTTTTTTGGCTGAAATATGAACACATTTTCCCCTTGGGTTAGCTTTTATAGTGCAATTGAGCACAACTGTCTCAGGAGGCTGATTCAGCCATTACCTTTTCATGTGGAAAATGTGTTTTGTGTTTCACAACATGGACTGTATTTTCCTCCTCTTCATGCTATTTGGTTAAGTAAAAAAAGTCATTGTTCAGTGATTGCAACATATTGTACTAAATATGGAGTGCAGTCACCCAGATCAGCCACCCACATAGCCAGTGAGGTAAAGCCAGCTCAGATCTTTTGGGTAGCTGGATAGGCAGCCTTAAATCTTGAAAATGCTTTTAATACATAGCACAAAAGAGGACTGAGATTAGATAGATAGATAGATAGATAGATAGATAGATAGATAGATAGATAGATAGATAGATAGATAGATAGATAGATAGATAGATAGATAGATAGATAGATAGATAGATAGATAGATAGATGCTCACGTAACCCTAGTGGTACACGTACCCCTGGTTGGGAATCATTGCTCTGAACTCCAACCACAGGCTGAACATATGAATTATAGCTCTGGAGATAGTATTGTGAGGGTGTGAGTGCATAGGTTGGACTCACCAATGGACTTCTGGCGAAGCATCAGACCATGTGGGGTGGCGTGGCTTGATGAAAACTGGGCGTGGTTATAACCAAACCCAGACCCTGATGACATCATGCCAACACCTGATTGTTCAAAACTTGGTTGCTGATGGGCAGAGAAACAAAACAGAGAAAGAATACATAGAGAGAAGATGACAAAGAAGGGGGCATGAGAAACACTATGCTTAATTATCTTCTTAATTAATCTACAGAAATAAAACACAAGCCAATACCTAGCCTGGTTTTACCTTGTCTGGTTAACACAAGTGAGATAGTCTGGAGGCTACCTATGCAATTTTCTGTAGGTAAGGTGTGGTTTACGATTGCAAATGGCCGTTTACTGGGCGTTACGAATGTGTCATTTGGCATATACGTAGCTCATTGCCAATTGTGTCAGTTGTATCTATTTAAACAAATTGCAGTTATCGCCTTTCCACCCCTCCTCTCTCTCTGATTGGAGCCCAAGATCTAGAACCCCTGCTGTCTTTCAGATCGGAATAATTGTGCAAAGCAGCATGGGATTTCCCAGGCAAAGTTTTACCCTCCCCTTGTACTGCATTCGAAATGTAGCATGATGTAAAACCAGGCTAGCCAAAAACGGGAATTACAGTCAAAAATGTACCAATTTAAACGAACAAACAAACATAAAATTAAAGCCCGTCAGTGTGCATCCGTTTGACTCTGATAATCAATCAATCAATCAAAAATGTATTATACAGTATATCACAATATCACAACTATACAATTGTCTCAAAGTGCTTTCAAGTACACAAACACACGCTCGCACGCCATGGACCGCGGAAACAGGTAACTTTTTGAAAAATAAATGAATGAAGGCCTTCAAAAAAAATGTCCAAGTCAAAACCTGTGGACAGTATCAAACTTAAACACAACCCATGTTGTAATAATGTAATGAAGCGTTTTCCTAAACCTAAACGGACCATCCGTCTTTTCAGTGCCTTGTCCGGTGTAAGATACAGCATGAAGGTGGACAAAAATGCATTAAAATGCATGAAATTGCATCGAGGAAACGCAAATTTTCTTGGGAGAGGACCCCCAAACCCCCCATCCTAAAATGTGTCCCCCCGCCACCTTGCGGCCCCCCCTTGTTCAAATACGTTCCGTGGTCTATGTCGCACACACGCACGCACGCACGCACGCACGCACGCACGCACGCACGCACGCACGCACACACACACACACACACACACAAACACACACACACACACACACACACAGGGCAACAAGTGTATCTATCCACCACACCACCAGTGTATCCATATTTTCTGCTTCTCGAATGCTCGGGCCATAACAAATAGGCCTTGGCCAGGTTTAACAAAGCCCGTCTTCCCAGGTTTCTCCATACAGTAAAAAATGACAGCAAATGCTTCAACTCATCATCATAATCATCATCATCAGTTGTCATCATCTTCACAACAACAACAACAACAATCAGGCATACCATCATCATAAATGACATTCATCAGTCACCAGTATGCATGCCTTCTGCAGACCACCATCTTAACCCAGCCCGCACCACACGGGTGCCACAGAGTCCGTCTTATCTCTTAGACATGTGCCCACGGATGTTAGTCCTATCAGATCGCGTGCCCATGATTGTTTGAGGAGTTCAGCTGATATCAGAACCCTCGAACGAGCGCTCACTGTGCTGGCCCACCCTCGGAGTTACATGATGGGGTAGTATTGCCATGGTAACGCTACCTTGTTAGTGTAATAGCCCTTATTGCGCTCTCTCCTCCCTGCGTGACCCCGCTGGGCGCCCCCCTCAGATGGACTAATGGTCTGCTGGGCGGCCGCCAGGATCTCATCCAGCTTATCTACAGAGGAGAGAGAAGGAGAGAGAGAGAGAGAGAGAGAGAGAGAGAGAGAGAGAGAGAGAGAGAGAGAGAGAGAGAGAGAGAGAGAGAGAGAGAGAGAAATACGGAGAGAGGGAGTAGAGAGAAAGAGAGAGAGAGGGGGAGTGAGATTGTGATAGAAAATTATATGGAGAGAGAAAGTGTGTGTGTGTGTATGTGAGAGAGCAAAGGGGAGAGAGAGAGAGCAAAGGGGAGAGAGAGAGAGAGAGAGAGAGAGAGAGAGAGAGAGAGAGAGAGAGAGAGAGATATGAGGGACTGGCATATGGCTACAGTACATCCACCTGCCAGCCCACATGCTGTGCATTATGCTCCATGTACTGTAAGTTGAAGTGAGTGTGGTGGTGCGGTGCGGTGCGGTGTGTGAGTGCGGTGCATTGCATCTCGGGGGCTCTCACTCAGTGCCATTTGATAGACGCTTCTCTTCTTGTCCGTGGCCTGGACTGATTCGTATTCTAAAAAACACACAAGACATTTGTCGGTGACCCTCCACGACATTCCACGGCAAGCGATTCAGTCAGCAGCAGGCAAGCAGAAAAAAAACCCCACACACATCTCTCCAGTGGGAGAGATGTGTGTATGGACGCACGCAGCATTCTAACAGCATATAATCATCAAAGTTTCTTGCGGAGAGGTCGAGATAAAGGTTGCACTAAATTGAATTTCATCTTTTTTTCCAACCTCAGACAGAAACGTTTTTTTTTTTTTAAAGGGAACAAGTAATTACCCGCTTTCTTCTTCCAGGGCGATGCTGCCATTTGCAGGAGGAGAGAAAATGTGTTAAAAACTAGCTGTGCCAGCCAGGCGTTTGAAATGATCCAACGTATGATTTCAATTTGAATGTCTGAGCATGCTGCACGATTTTTTACTGTACATGATGGTAGGTCAAGTGACAAGGACAATCATGCCAATGACAATGTGACATGGATCACACAGTTGGAGGATCACACAGTTGGAGGAGTGAAGTGATGATGCCAACGATGTTGATGATGACGGTGAGGAGGAAGAGGAGGAGGAGGGTGAGGAGGAGGAAGAGGTCTTCATGGTCAGACAGTATATACAGTGTATTAGTGCGCGTGTGAGCAGGAGTGAGATGAAGGTGAAAATGGAAAGATTCACACCTTTTTCCACTGAAGATAGAGGACGCCGAAGCCAGAGCAGAGCACAGGGAGTAGAGGGTTAGAGGGTTAGAATGAGAAGAAAAGCAAGCTGCCGCAGATACTCTAACCAAAGAGTCGTCTAGTGGAGTAAGATAATCCAAACCCCGACTACCCGCTGCAAAGGAGTGGGCTCAAGTTCGGTGTCCTAAAAGGGCGTTGTCCCCTCCTTCTTCTTCCCTTTCTCTGGTGGTTGATGTGCAGCTTGCACAAGATGTGCGCTACCGCCATCTACAGTGCTAAGGGAACTCCATTTATTCTACACCTTAAGTCTCCAAAGGTCTCCTAACCACAGGTCTCCTAAAGGAGCCGTTCACCTGACAGGATGCATCATACTCTACTAGACGATTCTTTGCTTTAACTATCTAACAAGCTTCTACACTCACTTCAAAACAACAAACAATACCACAATGACCTAACCATTTGACCAAGAGACTTACTGTATATTTAAACAGGAAGATGCTTATTATTATATTATTATCCCCTCAGTGCACAACACATTTACAGTGTTAATTAAACACTTAGTCAAATTTACCACTCCTCAAGCTGGTTCTACTCTGTAAGTGCTCAGCTAACACGGCTCAACTTACAGTCCATTGAGAGATACTGTACAGTCATACTTACACTATTGCGTCAATTGGTAGAAACTGTTGGTAATACACTGCTTTTAAAAAAAACACCTAAGCATGAACGAACAACTTCAGGGGTTCTCTCTAATATCCACCCCGTCATCCCTTGTGCTTGTGGCCTTGTGATGACGTCGCAAGACATCATTTAACGCAGAAGTTTATTTCAATATCTCGCTAAAGCGCAATCATTTTCTCATTTGCAATCGGGATGTTGAATGGGGAATTGTCCACCAAAAGTTGTTGTGGCTAGTCTGACAGCAGGGAAACTTTATTGATTTTATCCACACAGGAAGTAAGAGGCCACAAGCACCGGTCGAGGATAAGAGTTAGGATATTGAAAAGAACCCAAATCTGAATCAACGTACCCATTTCCTCCAGTTCAGAGGTCATGGACTTGGAGCGCATGGCGATGGCTGGTGGGGTCAGCCGCTTGGCCTGAGGCGGAGCTAAGAAAAGAAAAGAGGAGAGTGGTGCTCATTTATATCTGCACTCATATCACAATTTACATTTCAATGACTTCTCAAGGAACAATTATTGGGAATGGGGAACAAAACAATAATCCAGGAAAGCGTGATGAACAGAAAAATAAAACTCAGAACGATGAGATCTCAGTGTACGTTAATAGGCCTCTATTTTGTTGTTCTGATAGAAATCACAGCTGTTTGTTCTCTGTTGTTGCATTTCCTTCCCCATGATGCTATGGGACACAGCAGGCAAAACGAGCGAGGCGAAGAGAGGCATAATTCAGTGTTCCATTCTGACAGCTCAACCGTCATCAGGTCATCACGGCGAATCAAATGGAATGGAACAGTTATTTTGTTGATTTGATTGGCCTCCACAGGCGAATTCGCTCCTCAACTTGGTTTAATAATTTAGCTTTGCTTCGGTTTGCTTGCGTTCGCCTCCCTCGTAGGAATGAATGGCGAAGTTCACTTCGCTTGGCCAAATTCGCACCTCTGTGTCCCTACAGTGAGAGTATGCTGTGTCCAAAAATGCATAGGAAAATTCCCAAAGCCTCAGAAGCCTCTAAAAATGTAAAAATGAAGATGTCGGACTGGATGAGAGACCTACTACAATATGGACATTAATATTTTTTGAGAAAGGATTTTGATTATACTGTGATTTTTTTGCACATTGGGATTAGCACTTTTGCACTTTGATATCATGTGTTTTTATTTACTAATGGCCTGAACCTGCATCTGAGGAGTGATATGCATTGTATGAACTCTATGTGGATATGAATATAGATACAGGGATGTGAGCATATTTATCTGGTAAAACGCATGAGAATTGTATAGTAATTTAAATGGTAGGATGTGATAATATACATACCTAAACCAGGATTGGGTGTTGTCTAGCACTTAAATGGGTGGAGTGGTTGAATGTGGGTGAGGTCATGTGACCAGGTAATCACCCTTGTCACCTTTGGGTGACATGCGTTATGTCAGAGTGAACCTGATGAAGCAATAGCGAAACGCATTGTTCACGAAATAAATTACCAGCAAAGATACCAGTGTGCTGTGATTCATCCTTCATTTCCTCAGAAGCCTCTCTCAGAATTATGGAGTAAAGAGTCCATTCATAACAGAAATTGTGAGGGGAAAACTGACTTGCTAAAAAAAGAATGAGGATGGCTGATATTGTTCATTTCGGTGAACTTTTCAGCTACTTTCTTCCATGCCTTGTAATCAAAGCTAAAGGAAATCACAGAGATGTAATACTGATATTTCCTAACGTATACAGAACACAGTTCACCAATTGTGTGGCCACCATAAGAATTTGGGTGAACACCTGCCCACGCTTGGGTGAGCACCGACCTCGCTAATGTCCCTCTCGAGGAACAAAATCAAAACATTCATTTTTTAAATTCAATTTCAATCATTAAGCGTGAATTCCAGGTCCTACAGATACACCCCACTGTTTATTCAGCCCAGAGGAACAGCTGATCGCAAAACACAAAAAGAGCCACCAAAGGCTCTCCAGAGACCTCTGTATTTTCTGCCTCCGGGTGCTCTCCTGAGTGTGATAATTCCATGTCTAATGTGGAGCTGAAAATAAACATGGCAGGCTGTAACAACAACAATGAGTGGCATACGATTGAGCCCCCTGAGGGAGCTTGGTTGGGGTGACCCCTGTTTGAACTCTGACCTTTCTTCTTAGGCACCTCCTCCATCTCGGGGTTCCGCGCCACCATGACGACCTTCACCATCAGGCTGTTGCCGCCCTGACGGATCATGTTGACCACCTGCCTGTGGCCCACCTTCACCACGTTCACCCCATTCACCTGGGAGAAGGGGAGAGAGAGAGAGAGAGAGAGAGAGAGAGAGAGAGAGAGAGAGAGAGAGAGAGAGAGAGAGAGCATCAGTGATCAATTGTCATATGATTGTGAACAAAATACTGCCGTAGCAATACCACATATCAGCAACCACCACAACAATACCAACAAATCAATTTGAAAACTGGCCCTTATCTTCAAACTGTTATGACACACCACAGAGCCAGCATGAATATTGTTACATAGCTCTGGAGAGAAAAAACTGTTCAAAGTATGAAAAAGATATCAGTATTTTGTGGGGAACTGTAACGGTCGATCGTTTGATGAGGCTCAATGCATTGCACTTCATTTGTAAATGCTGTCGAAAGTGGACAAACTTTTGAGTCCCACCAAGTCCAATAAGGCACATACTGCACCACTAAATTACAGCAGTAACAACAGAAAGTTGGTTTACCAGAATCAGTAAGGAAGGAGAGCCAACAGAAATTAAATCAGTGAGACAATGAAATCAGTGTGAGAAATCTCAAGAGCACGTCTCCCTTCTTTCACACTCACTACGTTTACATGATGTTTTTAATTCCAAATTAATAATTCAGAATGAAATAGTTCAGTGAAGTTTACTTTGATCTTTCCTTAAATTCCGAATTAAGAGGTGTTTAGTTGACGTGTTCAAAACGGAATTAAGCTTTATTCAGAATTTAAGTCTGTTAATTCTGAATTGAATGTCTCATGTAAACGTAAATGTTGCTTCTCTGAACCCCACATTAGAATGCAAATAATTCTGGATGACAGCTATTCTAGACCATCTTCCGTAATCAGGCAGAAGTGTCTCTTGCCATGACGGTAAATTACCACCAATCCAAACCGTTGAGTGAGCGGCAAACCATACAGTCCTCTTTGCATACATCCTGTATTGTCACCTCCTCTGTTTTTGGGGAATTGGGAAACTGATTGTTCATTTAAAAGGCAAATTAACTGGCGTACCCAGAACTCACCCATCTACTGAACTGAAATGAAACATGTGTTAGGTCCATGTAAGGATCCCTTGAGCAATAAGCACATGTAGGAGGGAAGTGTGTGAATGCGTGCAAATGAACAGTATTCACACTATTCAAATACGCTAGTTTAATAGGTGATACTTCTGGTGATCGCTTTGTGCAAAACAACATGGCACTCATGCCCATGCATCTCAGATGATGCTATTAAAAGCTCTCCTGTTATCACAAGTCGAGGATTCAAATCAGATATCGTCGCCTTTGATGTATACGAATACCGACACAGAATGACAGAAACCAGAGTCCTTCAACCAAATCGCTCGCAGCACACAGTATCAGGTGAAGCTTAAAATAGCTTCACTATGGAAACAAGCATTGTGCAAGGTCCGTTTCACATGAAATACAGTTGATCAAAACCCTTTTTTTGGTGTGGAGAAGCTCCGGGTGCTACAGTTATGTCCTCAAATCCCATTTGCAATCTACATGAGTAACATTTAATTTTCACACCATTTCAAACCCCTGAGGAAATCAAAGAAACCTAGGAGGATGTCCAACCATTAGGCTAGAAGGATGCATTCTTTGATTGAGTAAGATTGAGAACAGCCACTGTGCAGTAACTACTCAGAATGGACTATAAACTGAGGACCTATAAAAATGCATGTCAAGACTCATACAGTATATCACGAAAGTGAATACACCCCTCACAGTTTTGCAGATGTTTGAGTATATCTTTTCATAGGAAAGCATTACAGAAATGTAACTTTGACACAATGAATAGTGACCTTTTAACAACATATTTAACCGCTTAAATTTCTTGTTCACTCAGAAAAAAACAAAATACAGCCATTAATGTTTGAACATGTACTCACAAAAGTGAGTACACCCCAGATTAAAATCCGGTAGAGAAGGGGCTATGTTGGCTTGAATCGTCTCGAAATGAAACGAAATGAAAAGGGATGACAAGGGAGGTCATCAGTGTGCGTTTCAACCTTTCTTTGCATTGAACTTTTACATTTTGAGTCTGCATCTGGCTTAAATGGATTGGTGTGAGATTTGAATGCAATCCTATGGAGAATATCATGATCTGCTTCAGTAGTCACAGTGCATGTTGAAATGTATGTTTCTTTTAGGTGTATTTCAGATTGCCAATGTTGACAGCATTCATGCATCCCCAAACCATGTCAGTCCCACTGCCATGCTTGGCTTATGAGAGGATACACCTTTTTTGTACAACTCACTTGTTTACCACCACACATGCTTGACACCATCTAAAGCAAATTTGTTTATCTTGGTCTCAAGAGAGATGAACAGACCAAGGATATGGATCACTGGAACCATGTTGTGTGATCTGAAGAGACCAAGATAAACAAATTTGCTTTAGATGGTGTCAAGCATGTGTGGTGGTAAACAAGTGAGTTGTACAAAAAAGGTTTAGACTCTCATAAGCCAAGCATGGTAGTGGGACTGACATGGTTTGGGGATGCATGAATGCTGTCAACATTGGCAATCTGAAATACACCTAAAAGAAACATGCATGTCAACATGCACTGTGACTACTGAAGCAGATCATGATATTCTCCATAGGATTGCATTCAAATCTCACACCAATCTATTTAAGCCAGATGCAGACTCAAAATGTAAAAGTTCAATGCAAAGAAAGGTTGAAACGCACACTGATGACCTCCCTTGTCATCCCTTTTCATTTCGTTTCATTTCGAGACAATTCGAGCCAACATAGCCCCTTCTCTACCGGATTTTAATCTGGGGTGTACTCACTTTTGTGAGTACATGTTCAAACATTAATGGCTGTATTTTGTTTTTTTCTGAGTGAACAAGAAATTTAAGCGGTTAAATATGTTGTTAAAAGGTCACTAATCATTGTGTCAAAGTTACATTTCTGTAATGCTTTCCTATGAAAAGATATACTCAAAAATCTGCAAAACTGTGAGGGGTGTATTCACTTTCGTGATATACTGTATCTCAGCATCTTGAATAGCCAAAGGCATTCGGCGAGCTTGACGTCTGACCATTATAAATATGCTGTCAAGGCAACCCATAAACTCAATTACACCATGGTCGATTTGAAATCATATTAGTGGATGTCAGGGGAGAATTCAGTATATATCCTGAAATGGTCCAATGCCATCGTTTTGACTCCTGAAGGGATCATTCTCTATAAATTTGCTCCTGTCACTTATGCTTGCCTTCTTACAGCAGACAGAATTTTACTCCAAATACATGAAAGTCCCAGCTTTCAGTTTAACAATGGTAGTGGGAATGGATGATTACACTTAACAATGCAATGACAACTCTACCCTTCTCCTCAGACCATCATCAATTATAACAAACAAAAAATAGACTTGCATTATGGTGAGCACAGCACAGGCTGTATGCTCACAGATAATCGCCACCCGGACATTTTCACCAGTCTCAGGGGCCATATCTAAACCTCAGCCTGATGACACAGCTTGATTTCGTTTAAATGATAGAAATTTGCAGCTGGTCAAATAATGTGGCGTGGTTCAAAATGTAAGTAATTACGATGAGAGATTGGCCATTATCTTGTTGATTAACCTTGTGATTGAGCTCTATCAGGTTTTTATTGCTCATCAGGCCATGTTTGGCAGAAAGAAACCTCTAGGTGAGGTTAAAAAACATCTACCCTTTGGAATCTACTCTTAATTGTTACCTCGATATAGAATGGCAGAATCTGTAGCAGTGTTCTGAATGACACAATATTTACGGTAACAGCCCATTCTGTGAGTGCAGACTCGGATTGCATGTCTTATTCAAACATGCCAGATGTCTTTTGCTAAGATTGTTCTAACCTTTACAATGTGCACCGCTGAATGCATCCAATTAACTAGCAGTGTGCAATTTGTCCAGGAAAAGCTGGGAGAAAAACAGGTTTTAACATGTACCAAGCTGGAGTGTTTTAGAATTATAGAGGAAACATTTATCAAGAAAAGCCTTTAATTTTTTATTTTTGAGGGAAAACCTGCAATATGCCCTCCATTATCCCTTCAGGCAGCCACCCAGAAACAATGTCCAATAGTTGTACCACATGGTGCTTGGAGGAAAGAAAGAGAGAAAGATAGTGACTCATGCATGAGTGCCAAATCCAAGGCTGACGAAATTCAGGTACACCTTCATGTCACACTGAATGTTTTCCTCATAATAACGGCATTTTGAAACACACCAACTTGAAAAGTCAAGAAGATCACATTTCTTCCATTAGGAACATGAAAATATGAACATGTGTCATTGTGCAAGGGAAACTGTGGTGACAATTGAATCACTGATGGATTTAAATGTGTTCAACAGACTGAATACAGATGATTTTTTTTGGTTAAAAAAAGGGATGTTTCTGAAGCAATGTTTTCCCAGTATTCACAAGTATTCAGAAATATGTCAAACTCCCTGCGCGATCCCCCCCCTCCGTGACATAAGAAAATATTCCTGAAAGCAAAAACATTTCTTCCATACATCCTTTTTGATCATGTCTATGTGGAGCCCACTAAAAGCCTTCAGCATCATCCTCTTCCTCATAATCTCTCTCTCTCTCTCTTTCTCTCTCTGCCCCCTCCCTCAACAGCCGTCCTAATGAGCGCTCAGCCACGGATTCATCATAGTCACCAGCAGCAGATTACCTTCAACAGACCGCGAAAACCGGGCTGACTAAGGCGGCCACTCGTGTGACTCACTTCAACTTATAAGCAGTAAGAGAGCTGAGCTGAGCTGAGCCGAGCGCCGCACCGCATCGCCATGGCTTCTATGTAGACGCAGTTCTTTACGCCGGATGATTGACAGGTTCAGGACTCATACCAGCTCGTCCGCTTTGTCCTTGCGCCTCCTGTGTGCCCCCCCTTGGGGAACTGAGCTGTTGCTTTGCCTTTAGCTGGCAGGCTAATGTCATGCCATGACATGTGCCCTACCACTGTACCTAGTCCATGTATAGCATGCATGTGTTTTTCAAACACATTCTTGCGACACACTCTTGCAAACACTGATGAAAAATATGCTCATGAAAAAAAATGCTACTGTTTTGATAGTTCACGCTCTTGACAAAGGTCAGACAAGATGAGCGTGCTGCCTTCTTTAATTTCATCTATGAGAACACATTCAGTGCCTTCAGAACCTCGTAAAACTACTTGTGCTTGTTGGTTTCATTTTTTTTTTTTAATTCTCACATAGCTGTTGTTAAAACAAAGGCCTTTGCTATTTATTTAGACAGTACACCTACTGACTTGTAGTACCACCTTCATTAAACCTGGTACAAAACATAAGACACACAATGACATTATGATAAATTACCATCTTTACAACAATCCAAATAAAGCATGGCTGCTAATGTAACCTAATCATGAAGCGCTGGTCCCAAAAAACCTCTCTCACACCACACTGAAGATTAGCTTGGTGTGAATAAGCCTGGTGTATCTGCTGCTTGTAGCAGTTAAAAGCGTTTATGAAATCGCCATTGGTGGGTGTGCACGGCACTGCACGGCAGCCTTTCAGTGGGCACCCTGACCCAGCCAGTGGGTTTCCAAGCAGCCAGCCAGGCTCCGAGCGCTCTTGGCTGTCTCGTCTGCTCTGCTCTCGCTGCGTGCCTACACACCGCCATCTTCACACCAGGCAGGCTCACTCGCCCAATCGCACCCTTCAGCCACCCACAAACAAGCTTAAACCTCATTAGTCTGCTTTGCAGCAATTGCATCCATCGACCGACTGATGCATTTTTAAGATCTGCAGCTTGATAGAAACACACACACAGACGCACACACACACAGACGTGCACCAGTAGCACAAATCTTTTAGGACAATGTGGTGCTGTGCCGCACAGGCTTCAGCTGTGGTTACAACTTACTACTGACTGGCAGAGCAGCTGTCTTGAATATCAATTTACACAACAAACCCTTGTCCCTGCAGCCTAACCAATAATGCTTTTGCAGTCAAAGCTCCAAGCACCAGAAGCTAACAAGACAGACCAAAGAATCAATCACTAAGACTTGGGAGCCAACGATGGGCTCCATCATCCAGCATCACTCCACACCTCAATGAGAAAGTCCCATTTCCATCAGACACTTGAATGTTCAGGGACGGTAGACGAAAATTAGCCTCATGGCTATAATGGGCATCAATTATGTTTATGTTGTGCCCGATTGAACCGATAAATATTAAATATATGAAGAGCTTTTTAGAAAAATGCCAAAATTATTCAGCAAATTTTTGGGAAATTTTTAGTATTGGGCATTGCATTGCAAAATGAATTTTATTCAAGCTTAAAAAGTATGTTCACACATAGATGATAGGACATCTGAACAGTCGTTTCCAATAATAAAATGCAAAAGTCAAAAAATGCAATGAAGCTCTTCATATTAGAGTAACATAAGGATAAATGGAGTTAAGCGACATCCAGAATCACTCCTCACCTAAATGAGAAAGTCCCATTTCCATCAGAGACATGAGGGACAGCTGATGAAAATTAGTCTTATGGCTTGTATCTATTACGTACATGTATACGGTATATTGTGCATTGTCCCGATAAACATTAGAGATATAAACATGAGGATAAATGGAGGACAGAGTTAAGCAACGTCCAGCATCACTCCTCACCTCAATGAGAAAGTCTCCCATTCGCAGTCCGGCCCTCCAGGCCACTCCCCCTTCGTCCACGGACTCCAGATACTGCAGAGCAGGGAAGGCTGGCGTGGGAGTGAACTCTTCAATGGGAGTCTGGGCTACAGAGAGAAAGAACAGAGAGAGAGAAAGAACGCAGAAAGAGAGAGAGAGATAGAGAAAGAGAGAGAGAGAGAGAGAGAGAGAGAGAGAGAGAGAGAGAGAGAGAGAGAGAGAGAGAGAGAGAGTGTGTGTGTGTGTATGAGAGAGAGAGTGAGTGAGTGATGGAGAGAGAGAAAAAAAGAAAGAAAGAAAGAAAGAAAGAGAAAGAGAGAGGGAGAGAGACAGAGACAGAGATGTAGTACTGTACTGAATGCAACAACAACAGCAACAAAACAGAGCGAGCATGAAGAATAAGACCTAGGCAGACGATAAAAGACCTGTGGTGGGAGAAAGGATAATACGATTTGCTCCGTTATGCACAATGTGCTATCTACCACTAGTGATAATGCCAGGAGGAGAGCATGGGAGAGAAAGAAAGGGTAGAGAGGATTGCAATAATAGGATGCAGTATTTCAGACAGGTGAGGCTGAGGACGTGGGGACCGTAAACTGGGCCTCACCTTTAGCGCCTCGTAACACGAAGCCGAAGCCCTCATTGTCTTTCTTCTGAAGGAGAACCGTCTTCTCCTTTATGATGTAGTCACTACACCACAGAGAGAGAGAGAGAGAGGCAAAGAGAGAGGGGAAGAGACAGAGGAAAAAATAGAGGGGGAAGCGAAAGAGAGGGAGATGAACAGAATGGAGGAGAGGAAAAGAGGGTGTTATAAAGGGAGAAGTCATTCTGTGAAACTGCACAGGCTTGTCGTTTATTGCGGTGGCAAATCTGCCATGGCTCTCTCCCAGTAGACCCCTTGAAGAACAAAGCCGAGCCGCTCTCCCCCTGTAAGGCAGAGTGGAGGGTCCTGGGTGAATTACTCCAGATTTACCGGTATTCAGGGACACATACAGACACATACATACAGTACAAACACAACACACCAGCCAGAGTACAGTTGCAGCAGACATATTTCTTTCATATACAGACATGCCATAGAAAGGATTATACAATACCAGGGAATGCGCCTGAATGTGGATTGTGTGTGTGTGTGTGTGTGTGTGTGTGTGTGTGTGTGCGCGTGCATGTGTGTGTGTGTGTGCGTGTGTGTGTGTGTGTGTGTGTGTGTGTGTGTGTGTGTGTGTGTGTGTGTGTGTGTGTGTGTGTGTGTGTGTGTGTGTGTGTGTGTGTGCGTGTGCGTGTGTGTGCGTGTGTTTATGATGGCAGTTGGCTAGGGGGTGTACACATCACAACTGCAGGAGAGAACAACTAGAAACAGGACTAGAAACAGGGGAGTGAGCCAAGCCAGGGACTGCATATTAAAACCTCCATTTGTTTAAAACTGCACCACAACCTGATGACTACCCCTTAATCTCTCACATCCAGGGATATAAAACATCCTTATCAATGCTGGATTATTCACGCAAAAGACATACGGTTCCAAAAAAAATGAAAAAAGAGAGTCATAAAAAAGGCCAGTGACCTTGTTATTTGACAGATTAGCAGTCTGTCTGTCACCCAGATTCAGAGTGATGATGATGGGGATGGGGATGACGAGATTTACGGCAATGGCACAGTAATCTCAGCACAGTGTAGTAGCATCATGAGCCAGAGCCAGAGCCAGAGCTAGCGTAGTCCACATGCTGATAGCAACAGCTTCACAATGACTCTGACTCAACACCAGGCAGCTGTGTTCCCATGGGAACACCAGAAGAGAAGGACCAGGGGGGCGGGGGGTACTGTAGGTGAGGTTCACCCAGCGTCAGCATGTGGGTTCTTGCATCCCACCCACCGCCAGGGTTGCCATATGAGTCTGATGATTTCCAGCCCAAAAAATGCTCAAAACCCACCTGGAAGCACTAAATCCCGCTCAGTTTGAACTTAACTGTATTGATTTCTATGGCAATACATCTGCAGAAAAACCTGCCCAAATCCCATTTTTAGTCTTTTTTACCCGCAGACGGCCATCCTAAGCTGATTTACGAGGCTAATTTACTTCATTATTTTATTGTTTCTAGGTTAGACACATTTGATTCCTTTTGAAGTCCATTTCTTGTCGGATGACCTTATTACTAATACCAACAGCAGCTATCTGCCAAATGCGAGAGACACCTCTTTAAAGTAGGTGAGGTCCCAGCATGAGCGCATGTTGTTTGTTTATTTATTTATTTTTTATTTCTAGGTTGGAGATCATGAACTCCCTCCTTCTTTTGAGAAGCTCTTCTTCCTACTGAATGATCTGATGATCACAAACACTAATAGCAGCTATCTGCCGAATGAGAGTAAGAGAGTCATACCCGCTTAAAAAATTCTGAATTCCCCAGCCAACCAACCAACCCAAAAACCCTACAGCCTTGGTCCAGTGCCACATGTATTTCAAAGCAGAATGCACAGCAACAGCAGTAGCAGCAGCGGCAGCAGCAGCAGCGAGGATTAACCTCTGCATCTACTCTTCGAAGCGTTTTTATTTTTTTGTGGCCTCTCGAAATGCCTGTGCAAGCAAGATGAGCCACAGCACTCAGTGTTTCTCCCCCCCCACCCACACGCATGCACGTGCGCATGCACGCACACGCACACGCACACGCACACACACACACACACACACACACACACACACACACACACACACACACACACACACACACACACACACACACACACACACACACACACACACACACACACACACAAACACTGGACTCCATGGTGGTGCTGCGGGCGTTTGTCTGCTCTGCTCCATCGTGACGCTTGTGACATTGTAATTGCCCGCGGAGCCGTTTGGCTGCTCTGGGGTTTAGCGCAGCGCTGGTTTCTAGCCTGCTTTACTGTCAGACTGCATCAGGGTTGAAGAAAGGAGCCTCGCCAAACACAGCAAAGGGGATCTGAGACTGCATGGATCCTAAAGCTACAACTGCACACACAACAACCACACGCACGCACACAGGCAGGCAGGCATCTACTGTATATAATCACACAGACACAGGCGTCATAAACATCACACACAGTACAAGAATGTGCATGCATACACGCATACACAAACACACACACACACAAACACAGACAGACTCACTGTTACAAGTGCACAAATACAACTACAGCAAACTGTAGGTGTGGAAATATGGTCATAACCACAAATTACACACATTTACTGTGAAATCAAACAGACACATACGTACAAATGCAAAGGCATACACACACATACAGTAAAACAACATTACTCACATCTTTACAATCCACACACACACACTCAAACTCATACTCATACGCATACTCTCTCTCTCTCTTTCACACACACACACACACACACACACACACACACACACACACACACACACACACACACACACACACACACACACACACACACACACACACACACACACACACACACACACACACACACACACACACGTCCAAATATCGTCAAATAGCCATGCATATCTGCGGAAGATATTGAATCTGTGCCACACAAAATGCCAAAACTTCAACACACTGTACAGCACAGTACTATAAACAAACCAGTTTCATTGCATGATGCTTGAGAGTCTTGCATGTGTATGCTGTCATTACTGTCTTCAGCTCTGGATAAATCAGCTCAGTCTACGCGCTGTATATTCGTTACACAATATTGTATTGCCACAGCCAGGCCCGCTGACAGGGGGGGGGACAAAGGGGTACTTTGTCGCGGGCCCAGGGAGATAGATAGAGGACCCAGAATTGGGTCCCTGTTACATTGTATGTATTGGGTAGTGGGCCCTTTCAGATGACTTTTTCCTGGCCCCAGCAAAAGCTGTCAGCGGCCCTGGCCACAGCATGTGTAAGAGTAAGATAATTTGTAAGCATTTGTTCATTATGACATGCGTAATCGCATTTTACACATAATATCTAATGCCATCATTTCCAGGGTTTCGAAAATGATGCCAAACCTTTGAAGCCACAGTATACAGTATATTTAAGTCAGATTCCAGAAAAAAAACAGTGCTGCAGAGGCTCCCAGTTAAGGAAATATAACTCACAGGAGACACAACGCAGATGAAATTGCAAGACTTGATACATTATTTTCATTTCATTTCATTTATTTAAACTCGAAGAATCATTGAGGGCCCAGCCCTCATTTACAATGATGTCGAGTAAAACAAACAATTGCACATATAAAATCATATATAAACAATGAACATACACAATACACCATAAATCATATAAAAGGTAAGAATTAAGACAAACTATGAATTAAAACTTATGAGTTAAAACAAGTGCAAGTATGTGATAAAAAACTTCCCAGTGTAACTTTAAAATGTTCTAATGGCACAAAGGCTTGAAGACCCATCCTTTGTTGTAAGTTATTCCAAACTGAAGGTCCACAGACACTAAAAGCTGTTTTACCCAGTTCAGTGCGGGCATAAGGGACCTCCAGTAAAAAATTGCTGCTGCGGTTTGGTATGGGTTGGAGTGCCAAACTAAAAGAGATGAAATAAATAAAATGGGAGTTTGCCAGTGAGGGCCTTAAAAATAAAAATATAATAATGCATGTCCCTTCTGTGAGAAAGTGGAGCCCACCCAACTTTATTATATAACAGGCAATGATGTGTACTATATGGATCCCCAGTAATAAAACGAAGAGCTGAATGATAGACAGTGTCAAGTGCCTTCAGATTAGAGAGTGGTGCATGTCTGTAAATAAATATCACCATAGTCAAGGGAAGACAGAAAAGTAGCTTCAATTAACTTTTTTTCTGCAGAAAACAGGAAAGTGATATTTATTTCTGTGCAGGAAAGATAGCTTTTGTCTGAGCGTAGTGACAAGACAGTCAGTATGTTTCTTGAATGTGAACTTGTCATCTAGCCAGATTCCCAGGTACTTATAATGTGATACTCTCTCTCAATAACAGACCCATCTAAAGTAGATATATTAAAAAATCATTTTTCATGCCATGCTTAGATCGAGTAAAGACCATACATTTAGTCTTGCTTACATTAAGTAGAAGCTTAAGACTAATGAAGGCATTTTGGTAGGATATTAAAAAGGACTGCTGCAATTTCTCCAAGGCTAGCTGTACAGAATCTGCAACACAATACAAAATTGTATCATCTGCATATAGATGAATAGAGCAGTTGGAAAGGAGAGAAAGTATGCTATTTATGTACATGGTGAAGAGTACCGGACCTAATACTGAACCTTGTGGGACCCCCTTGGTTTATTAGCAGGGGGTCAGATTGAGTATTACCCAATTTTAACAGTATGGTGTCTGTTTGAAAGGTAGCTCTGGAACCATTTACAGGCACTTGCATTAAAACCAATACCAGGCAGAATTTGTAGAAGCAGAGAATGGTCCACGGTGTCAAATGCTTTGGATAAGTCCACAAAGATGGCAGCACAATGTTTTTTCTTGTCAAGAGAAGTGATAATATCATCCATTACTTTAGTAGCAGCAGTAACTGTACTATGTTTAGGCCTAAAGCCTGATTGGAGAGGGCTCAAAATATTATTGGTATTTAGAAATTCTTTGAGCTGATCATTTACCAACTTCTCTAGTATTTTTGAGAGACACGGTAGCTTGGATATTGGTCGATAGTTGTTAGGGTCAGTCTTATCACCCCCCTTGTGCAACGGGGTAATGTGTGCAAATTTCCATAGTGTAGGGACAACTCCAGTGGAAATAGAAAAATTGAAAAAATGTGCAATAATGGCTCCTGCTATTATATATGCCGCAGTGCGAAGAAAAAGGGGATCTAGCTGGTCTTCTCCAGTGGATTTGCGACTATCAATTGCTAATAAAGCAGATAGCACTGTATGCTTAGACACAGGATGAAGCCTGAATTCCAGATCATCGTCTCTGACATTGTCTCTGATACGCATATCATGTCCAGCCCTAGGTATAAAGGAATGATTATTGCTATTGTCAAAACTTTGACTGGCTAAAGAAAAATGTTTGTTAAGAGCACTGCAAATGTCTGATTTGTCTTGTAGTAGACAATCATCAAACTTAATTGAAGAAGGCATAGGTGTAACAGAATTAATTGTTTTTGTAATTTACAGCCTTCCAGAATTTTGCAGGATCTGAGTACGAACTAGAGACAAGGTTAAAGTAATAGTCAGATTTAGCCTTTCTTACAGATAATGTACATCTGTTCCTGATTTTCCTGAAACTTGCCCAGTCGGAGGCATCCTTGCTCCTCCTTGCTAATGACCAAGCCTTATTTCTTGACTGAAAAAGAGAGGAGAGTTCAGGGGTGAACCATGGGTTTGTTCTACTTTTTACTCTTATCTTTTTAAAAGGTGCATGTTTGTCAACAATGCAAATAAATGAGTTTGAGAAAAACTGTAGAGCCAAGTCAGCATCAGGAATTTCAGTTGTTAGATGAATGTCACTTTCATAGAGATCATTTAAAAAAGCTTGCTCATTAAAATGTTTCATAGTTCTTTTAACCAAAATGTGAGGCAGTGCTTTGGTTAGAGTGCTGTGCCTAATACAGGCAATGGGACAGTGGTCGCTGACCCCTAAATCAATTATAAAACCTTATTTGTAACATATTGTGGCACAATACAATTATGATACCGCTACATTATACTGTTATGTC
>NC_085873.1:15717585-15725085 GCF_034702125.1 Engraulis encrasicolus
GTGTGAGAGAGAGGGATTGAAATGGTATTCAGCAACTGCGACAGGGGGAAGAGAGCGGTGGAAGAGAAAAGGATGGGTTGGGAGGAGTAGGGGTAGGGGAGGGGGTGAATGGGAGCGAGAGAAAGAGAGCGCGGGTTTAACATGAAAGGGGGTGAAATTAAGGGATTTGGTGTGTGGGGGAACGGAGGGAGAGCTAGAGTCCAGAGAGAGAAGGAAATGTGGTGTTATAGCCCTCTCTTAATAGACGAGCACTCACTCTCTCTCTTTATCTCTCTCTCTCACACACACACACACACACACACACACACACACACACACACACACACACACACACACACACACACACACACACACACACACACACACACACACACACACACAGACACACAGACACACACACACACACCAAGCATCCTCCTCTTCCTTCCCCACTCTTCAAAATGATCAAAGTACAGAGACCTGGCTATGAGGTGATGAGTCAGACTAGAGTAACCTTTTTGACTGCAAAAGTGTGCATTTGTGTGTGTGTCTGTGTGTGTGTGTGTGTGTGTGTGTGGTGTGCGTGTGTGCGTATGTGTGTGTGTGTGCGCGTGCACGTGTGCGTGTGTGTGTGTGTGCGTGCGTGCATGTGTGTTTGTATCAGTATTTTGCATCTCTGGGGGTGTAGTGTCCTCATTCATAAAAGCAGTAAATAACTACTACGTCACTTCTGCAGCAACGCACCTCTTATGAAATCCAGATTCTACACTGCTGTCCACCAGCGAGTTCAATCCTCCAACTTCTCCCTCTTACGTCTTGTGTACACCAAGCGCGACCTACGTTACCCAGGTAGTAGAGGTGGTTGAAGAAGTTTCGCCATGAATTTGCTCTATTCGCGCTAGATGCGGCATTGACATGTTTGATTTAGCTAATCGCATAACGGTTTGGCTTGACAGCCTGGGACATACAGAAATATGAATGTTCCAATTGGTTTTCACCAAACCGCGTCATAGCTCATTACCATTAGTTTCACTTTAATCGTTAAAATTCGCTCGGGTCGCTCAGTTCGCTTCGCTGCTGGCGAATTCGCTCTGATAGCTTTATTCGCCTTCCCTCCATAGAGAAATAATGACTTCCATCGATCAGGTAGCGTAGGTGGCGCTTGGTGTACACAAAGCATTACCCTTCTCCACATCCCTCTCACCGTCTGCAGGCCACAGTCACATGCACAAACTAGAAATGCACTCATAGGCCGGCCGCACATTGGCTCCGACAGCACTGCGGAACACTTTCGCTTCCGACAGAATTCGGACCCCCAAACCCAATTTCACACGAACATAGCATTGATAGTCAATGGGTGGCGCCGACAAAATAGAACTTCTCTCTAAGCGCTATCCGACATCCGCGAATGTCTGCGGACATTGGCGCTAGTGTGCGGGGTTCTATTCAAAACAATGGAATCGAACTTTTGCGGAGCAGTGCTCAGCACTTTGTCGGAGCCGGTTTGCCGAAGCCCATAGAGTGCAGACCTCCGCCAAGGACGCTGCTTAAGTCTTTCTACCTTCTTTTTGTGGAGTCTGAAACTGGAATGTCAATCCCGCAATTCAATTTGCGGTCACTAGAGGACCAAAATTTAATCACTTGTTCCTTTGGTCATTTCCAACAACTCCACAAAGTTCCATCCAAATCTGCTCATAAATCCTGTTATCCTGAGTTATCCTGCTGACAAACAGACAGAGAGACAGAGAGACAGACAGACAAACAGACTGACAAACCAACGCGACCGAAAACATAACCTCCTTGGCGGAGGTAATAATACCTTCCACAGAGATATGTAAATTCCTCAGTAACAATAGCTAGTGAGTCACACAGGAGCTGCACACCAGAGGTGTACACACCAACTCTCTCCTTAGATTCACTCCCCACGCTATTGACATTTGACACTATGTCAGTTAGGGTGCGTTCACTCTTTCAATCACCACCTATTCATAAAAATTGGTTGAAGCCTGATTAGTCAACAAATGGACTACAAATCATGATGTGCCAATGCATATGTGAACAAAAAACAAAATCAAAATGGAACAGCGTCTAGCAGTGGTCTGACCAATCTCTAACCATGCCATGTAGATTTAGGGGGGTGTACAGTAGAGCTCAGCTTCAAAGATGCAGTTGGCAGGATATTTTTAGCATTTGATGAACTGTCATGGGATTCTGAAAAATCGTGTATGAAATAGCCAAAATTATGAATTCTGTAGCTCTCTCCAACGCTTGTAATGATGTTTACAGAAATCTCAGCAATCCCGGTGTGTTTAACCAATCAGGGGGTGACTACCTGCTATTTCTTCTCAACAGGTAATTATATTTCAGCTGTTTCACAAATCTGATTTGATTCATGGTAAGAATTAAGGAAGACAGTAATAATTAGGCTGAGCTCACATGCACAACTGTCTAGAGAGGGTTTAAGGTTTGGAGGAGAGGAGTAGGCTAAAGCTTACAGAGGGGATGATTTTCAATTTTTGCGGCCCAAACTCAACATTTTGTACGTTACTTATTTATTCCTATTTATTTTACTTAACAGTACCTCTTCCTGTTTAAAGAAGGGTTGAGTTATACAATAACACTTCTGCCAGGGCTTCCTTAAAAAAGTTACAATACAATAACACAGAAGACAAGATAGACCACAACACTACATACAGCACAGTAAACAAACAAAAACACATGAATGCTGATAGGCAGCCTACGTGTAGGACACAGACAACTAAAATCAGACAGAAAAGATGAAATGAAATTAAAAACAATTTCATTGCTCAATTAAAGTTGATTTTAAAAGGTCTTTAAATATTGAAATACTTCCACCAATGAATGCTTTTAGAGTGGCTTGAAATTCATTCCAAGCTTTTGGTGCGTATGAAAAAGGCAGGCATGAGGCCTAGTATATGACCAAAAAGTCCTGCTAACTGCAGCTCCCAACATACATAGTATTATGCCGTACCAGTACACCGGGGAGCCGGGTTCGATTCCGACCCGAAGGTATTTTCCCGATCCTTCCCCATCTTGCTCTTTCCCCACTCTTTTCCCATCTCTCTCACTCTCCTGTCTAAATAATAAAGATGTGAAAGCCCAAAAAAAAGAGAAAGAGAATGATGAAGAAAAAAAACATTCCAATGTTGACCCTTATGTCCTGTCAATGATAGGATAGTCAGAACAGGGCAGTGTCCAGTAGTAACTATCATACCATGCAGTTTAAGCAGCAACCCACACCTCAACCTCGGCAAATGACCCAGGCCGGAATCGAACCAGGGTCGCCAGTGTAGTAACCCAGTACCCTACCGTTTGGCCACAGTGGGGCCAACCCTTTACATTTTGACTATTATGTCCTTTTCATGACATGCCTTCAGTTCTACAGTACAACACTATTCCTGTGCCTCTCCACACTTGAAGGGGCTCCTGTATATCTATGCGCCGTATCCATCTGAGGTGGCCCTGCTGAGTTCAGCTGAGGCGTGGGCTAACCCCACAGGCGGCCGCCACGCAGGAGATCTGAGGCTGATTTTGGGAACCGGCCACCGCGCGATTCATAGCGGCACCTCGTCCCCCAGCCAACTAAACACTCTGCAAGACGAGGCTCATTCATTGTTGTGGGATTGCATTGCATTGTGGGAGTGCGTGCGTGCATTATAACAAAACCTAGTAAGATCTCACACATATCCAATTCCATTTTGCCGGGTGCAGGGTCAAAGGATAAAGTTCATGTAGGGCAAGGAAGAACAGCACACCGATGAGCTCCCGATTTTGGGCCATGGCGGCCTGAAATGTCACAGAAATAAAGATGGATTAAAAACAGGAGCGCATATGTGAGTACTACTGTGTAGTTCTTCCTTGCCCCACGAGGACCAAAACTTGACGTTTACTGATAGTTTAGGGTTAGGGATTGTTTTGGTCAGGGCAAGGGGTTAGCATTTAATAGTTTTGAATACTAGTAAAATGCATTGGAGACAATGGAAGGTCTTCACAAAGATAGTAATACAAATGTGTGTGTGTGTGTGTGTGTGTGTGTGTGTGTGTGTGTGTGTGTGTGTGTGTGTGTGTGTGTGTGTGTGTGTGTGTGTGTGTGTGTGTGTGTGTGTGTGTGTGTGTGTGTGTGTGTGTGTGTGTGTGTGTGTGTGTGTGTGTGTGTGTAACTGCACATGTATGTGTGTGTGTGTAGATGTGTTAACTAGAGCAAAAGAAAACAATATAGATAATCATGTGTTTGACAGTGAGTGAGTCAGTGGATGTGCACATGCTTGATTGTGTCTGTGTGCATGCATAGGACTCTCTACATGTGTACAGGGCATGTAGTGTGTGTGTGTGTGTGTGTGTGTGTGTGTGTGTGTGTGTGTGTGTGTGTGTGTGTGTGTGTGTGTGTGTGTGTGTGTGTGTGTGTGTGTGTGTGTGTGTGTGTGTCTGTGCGTGCGTGCGTGCGTGCGTGTGTGTGTGTGTGTGTGTGTGTGTGTGTGTGTGTGAAAGTGTCTGAGAGAGAGAGAGAGAGAGAGAGAGAGAGAGAGAGAGAGAGAGAGAGAGTGTGTGTGTGTGTGTGTGTGTGTGTGTGTGTGTGTGTGTGTGTGTGTGTGTGTGTGTGTGTGTGTGTGTGTGTGTGTGAGTGCCTGTGTGTAATAGCAGAGTATTGACGGGCGCCGCATCCATGAGGATTGATTTTTGTGAGGCCCAGTGGCCGCTCTTACCTGGGTGCCTCTATGCCATCGTAAGCTCCCACTGTGTAATGGCGAAACAGCTTTTTGCGGGACTTCTCACTGCGATTATCTGAAACATACACCCACACAGGCACACAGACCCAGACGTTGTGACTCCACCGCAAATAGATATCCATGGATCGAGCAGGAAGAGAGCAGTGTACAAAACGTGTCTACACATGGCTAATACTACATTATTATTGGACGACAGATGTAGCATTTACGCAGAGACAGTTAAGAAGGATATTACTATTGGCTGACAGGCTTTAATTTATTTCAATGAGTATCAAATGTGGCTCTGAAAAAAAAAATGCTTTGATATTCTGCACAATCAGCATTTCAGTTTGTGCCAGAATTGACCACTGTATACCCAGCCCTTCATAGTGTGCATATGTGTTTGTGTGTAAATGTGGTTTATGTGTGTGGCAAAGTGTGTGTGTGTGCATGCGTGTGTGTAGTGTATGCGTGCATGCGTGCATGCGTGTGTATATGCGTGTGTGTGTGCATGCGTGCATGCGTGTGTATATGCGTGTGTGTGTGTGCATGTTCATTCTTTTAAATGGGTCACCTGGTCTTTGCTCCTGGTTCTGAGGGGGGACCTCCTCCACACAGTCGGAGGGAAACCAGCCCGTCCTGCCTTTCACCGTCCCCTCCCAGAAACCGCCATCCCCCACACTAAGTACTGAGAGACAGAGGGAGAGAGAGAGAGAGAGAGAGAGAGAGAGAGAGAGAGAGAGAGAGAGAGAGAGAGAGAGAGAGAGAGAGAGAGAGAGAGAGAACGAGAACGAGAAAGTGAGAGAGAGAGAGGGAGAGGGAGAGAGGGAGAGGGAGAGAGCAAACACACACACAAAAGGGATAGAAACACACACACATGCAGGCACGCACACAAACACACACACACAAAACTCGCTTAGCCACCAGCTATGCTCAGGCCATCAGTGTGAGAGTGATTCTGCTCCTCATTCTGGCTAAATAGCAGAAAGCCCATAAGGCCAAATGTTGCGTAACAGACTCTTGTGTGGTCATTCAGTTTAAATGGCTCATTTGTTATATGCTGTCCCCATTTCCTTCTGGTTCAAATAATAAGAGGAGCTCTTTGCAAATGACTTATGCATGTGGCTTGGTTACAAGTCCTAAAGGTCTAAACCTATTGTGAAGTTAATTAAATATCTCCTTCCAGAGATGCCACCAGCGCAGTCTGGCGACCGCCGCTGTAGTTTTCACGGCTGAATATTGTGTTTCCCTAAGCTCAGGAAAATACACTCTCCCTCACCACATTTAAGCAACCAATAAACCAAAAGATATGACGAAAAAACATATAAATATGCATTATAATAAATACAATATAATACAACTGCACTTCACCTTTGTACTCTGTCTAAAATATGAGGGGGTCTTGCCTTGCCTTATGTCATCCTGTCTTATTGTCCTGGGGTGGGGGGGATTGTGTTTGTTTATTGTGTCTTTTTGTTTATGTAACTGTGTCAGGCACACTGTCAATGGCACAGCACAATTTTCTGCAAAGACAATCAATCTTATCTACAATATCAATTATTGTACAATAATAAATTGGTAACACTTTATAATAAGGACCCCTTGTTAAGCATAAGTTAAGCCTTAGTTAAGCCTTATTTTAACATTAGTTAACCCTTAGTAAATCACGAGTTAGCCATTATGTAAGTATTATTTCTCATTTCTTAATAATTAACTACTAGTATTAGTAAATGGTTTGTGTGTGCTGATGTAACTGTTCGATAAGCATTTGTAAGCTCTCATTGAAATATAAGTTAACCGTGTTTTAGTCATGAGGTATTCATTAGGTACGTCTTGTTAATCATTAACAAGTTATGTTACTAAATGATTTGTTTATGTGATTAAACGGCCTGCTAAGCATTAGTAAACTGTAATTATAGTAATTAAGGTAACACTCTTTTAATTACAAGTCAACCGTTATGTAATCAACATCATTAACTAGCACTGTTGGTAAATTATTTGTTTGTGCTGATGTAACTGTCCGCTAAGCATTAGTAAACTATCATTAAAATGTAAGTTAACCGTCTTTTAATCATTAAAGGACCAGTTCAGTCAATTTCAATATGCTGTTGTATTGCTCATGCTACCCTTGACTTGTCAGTACCCGATGATGCCACATTTTTCGGCTCAGCCCTTTCCGAGATATGATCTATTCTAATGGGGGCAGCGTTTGTTTACATTTAAAACAAAATTAGCATAGGCCTTCTCCAAATATTTTCCCAAAGAGCACCGCTGGTTGCTAGTTGTCTGCTGATGTTGTATAATCGTTTGGATGTTTTTAGGAATAAATATTTTTTATTTTTTTAATGTAAACAAAGTACTGCCCCCATTACAATGACCAGGATCTCGGAAAAGGAAAAAGAAGAAGAAAATAAAATCTTGGGTACTGACAAGTCCAGGGTAGTGTGAATATTACAACTGCATGTTGAAATTGACTGAACTGTTCCTTTAAGTACTGTTAATTAATGATTCATTTATGGTGATTTAACTGTCAGATGTTGCCTCCCATGCATAAGCAATGCTCAACAATTCATTCGGGAATGTGTTACAAAGCATCAACAGGTTTTCACTTTAAAACAGTTCCCCAGATATACTTAAGTAATGGGTTATTAATCCGTGATAATGCTTAAGCAATGCTTAACAAGTCATTTGTTAATGTGTTGTAAAGCCTTAACAGGTCTTCACTTTAGAACAGTTCCCCAGATATGCTTAAGTTATGGTAAATGTGCTATGTGCTTAAGTTATGGTAAGGTAC
>NC_085873.1:15730085-15750085 GCF_034702125.1 Engraulis encrasicolus
GTGGGAGCTAAGACTGAGACAAAGAGAAAATGAAATAGTAAGAGAAAGATTGAACATATAGAGAACAAGAAAGAGAAAAAAGAGGGGAGAGATGAGAGAGAGAGAGAGAGAGAGAGAGAGAGAGAGAGAGAGAGAGAGAGAGAGAGAGAGAGAGAGAGAGAGAGAGAGAGAGAGAGAGAGAGAGAGAGAGAGAGGGGTGGCATTACAAAGGAAACAGATTCTGCACAGCACTGAAGCAGCGGTGCAAAGAAGGAGCACTGAGACCTCGGCCAGATGACACCGCAACGCGGGTTTTTTTGAATCCGAGTTGCAATTAAGTTGCAACCATACAGCATGTTTCAGTAAAAGATCATGTCCTGATGACAACGACAGTCTTGCTTCAGAATACACATTTCTTTATGTGAAGTTGTTGAGAACAAAGTATTCGCTAATGGTCGTGATCGCCCATACTCTTATCATGCAAATGACCTGTCACGTAGGGACCTTACACCAGTCTCTGACAGTGCCAGAAAGTTTCTTTTTTTTTTAACAGACCCAGCAAATTTTGTTTTCGATCTACAGACATATGCCATGGCTTGTTTAAAAGCTGAAGATCTTAGCTTTTTATTACTAAAAACGATACATTTCTAGCCTCTCCCATTCCGAAGTTATGTCCATTTTAAGCGACGGATAGTTTAACAAAAAATAGCGTAATTTCCCCCCTTTGTAAAAAGCGAAAGACGGTTTTATTATGCTTTACTCTCCGCAAGCGCGTACATAGCAGGTTCAGAATATCAGAATGTGCAAGCTGCATAATTGAACATTACTAGATGCCACAGAGACAAGTTAGATAAAATAACAGACTGTGCTGAATCATGCTGCTTAGCAGCACCATGCTTCGTGACAAAGTTGCTCCTACAAGAATAAGCTGCAACATGCTGCAACTTCTGGAATATTTTGGAAGACATTAGAACAATCGCCAGGGAGTTTACAGTCTACATAACTGGTTGGCCCTCACGAAGTTGTAAGTCTGATGTCTTTACTCCTTTCAGTTAAGTATGATGTTTTGTATGCAGGAGGAGCATGTCAAGTTACTAAAGGAACTTCTTATCCCAACATGTGTACTAGCATTTGCTGCTAGCCGACTTATTTTCAAAACCAGCATCGCATAGTTGTTATTTTTCATTATGCTGAAGTGAGTGCTACGTGGGAAAATAGGCTACCAGCTTTGCGCATGTGGCACCTTGTGTAGCTTGTGGAGTGACTAGAGTAGCGAATCATTGCCATTTAGGCATCTGTTGATTGTGTACGCTTTATGCTGCTTTTTTTTATTTGAGAAGTTTAAACTAAGGTGTTGAATACCAATACCGGGCAGGTATTTCTCCCTCCTCTGGAGGCTGCTGCGCGCTCACCGCTTCTCTTTCTGCCCATTACGCCTGTTTCAACTAGTGACATATACATAATATGCATTGCTGATAACTGTTTGGGTGCGCAGTTAAAAGATAATATGAAGCTTTGCTTCGTGTTTGTCAGGTTTTTTTTTTTTTTTTTTTTAAGATTTTGAACACGAGTGACCCACACTGGGCAGTTTGAAACGTAAAATATTGACCGTGGTAGAAATGAAAGTCTCCACAGTCCACACAAACAGTTGTCTGATGATGCCATTGTGCATGGAATTATGTGCGCAAAGCTAGTGGTCATTGTGAAGATACCTCACTGTTTTTGGCCATGTGGCTGTGACGCAGATGTAAACAAATCCGTTTCGCCTGTAACAATGGCAACGCAAAGGCCTGCGTTACTCGATTTTCGCACTCTGGAACCCATTATTCAAAAAACTCGTTTTGTGCCACGTTTCTGGTGGGTTTCATATGGTTAACCCAGGGGAACGTTGTCACTGGCATAGAAAATCGTTCCCGTATAGCTGGCCCCTGAGGAGGACGCTGATCAATACAATCAGCGGATTTGCAGAGACCTGTCTGACTCTGAAGACTCATACACATACAGACTACAGTCACCCACCCACCGAAACACACACACACACACGCGCACGCACACACGCACACACGCACGCACGCACTCACGCACGCACGCACACACACGCACAGTCTACAATCGCATAAACAAGCACACACATGCATACATGTATGCACGAATGCACACACACACACTCACACAGCGAAAACTATTCACACACAAAGAAGCACACTCACTGACTCATTCACACCCAACCACACTGTACAGTAAGCAGCCAAGGCATGGAAGGGAGAAAGTAAAATTGTGTGTGTGTGTGTGTGTGTGTGTGTGTGTGTGTGTGCGTGCGCGCGTGTGTGTACGTGCGTTCGAGCATGTGTGTGTGTGCGTACGTGAAACCGTAAAGCTGCAAAACGGTGCACAGGTTACCTGTACAGACTTAAAATGTTACTTCATCAATTGAAAAAACAATCACACAAACAATAGATTGTACCGCAGTCTTAGCTCAGACACTACAGACAACATACCAGGCAGGACAAAACTGAAAGAGGGGGAAAAGAGCAAAGCAGAAGTGGAAGATCAAGTGGTAGAAAACGAATAAAAAGCAACAAAACAATGGACAGACAACAGCGAGAGAAATGGAGAGAGGGGAAAGGATGAGCGCAATGTGTTTGTGTGTGTGTGAAAGGAATACCTTGTGTAACTCTTGCATTCCAAAGCCCTCTGGGTCCCTCATCTATGGAGAGAGAGAGAGAGAGAGAGAGAGAGAGAGAGAGAGAGAGAGAGAGAGAGAGAGGAGAGAGAGAGAGAGAGAGAGAGAGGGGGGGAGAGAGAGAGAGAGAGAGAGAAAGAGAGAGAGAGAGAGAGAGAGAGAGAGAGGGAGAGAGAGGGAGAGAGAGAGAAAAGGGGAGAGAGAGGAAGAGGGAGAGAAAAGGGGAGAGAGAGGGAGAGGGAGAGAGAAGAAAATAAAGGGAAGAGAAATAAAAGAAAAGAAGAGCAGAACCGAGGAAAGGTGGAGACAGAAGAAAGAGGGGAAGCCAAAAGAAACAGAAACAGAAAACAGAGAGAGAGAGAGAGAGAGAGAGAAAGAGAGAGGGGAGACCAGGGTCGGAAGCAATGTCTGTGGCTCTGGCCAGATGGAAGGATGATGGGTCAACAGAGGAAAAAAAGAAAATATTGAGACTGATAGGGGGGTGAACAAAAAGAAAAGATAAGAGACAAAGAGCAGGACAATTAATTAATGGTCAGATGTAGAGCACCTCACACGTTTAAGTCGGCACAACGTGAAAGACTGCAGTAGAGAAAGAGAGGAACCACAACGAAAAGAGAGAGAAAAAAAGGAGAGCTGGGACACCTGGAGACACTGGGATGCCCTGATGCACACAATCACAGAGGCAGCTGGTACACCACTAGACTTACAGCAACAACAACAACGCAATACACTAACAAATAAACAAACATGCATTCAAACAGAGGACCCCCCCCTCCAAACACAGACATACACAGACACACACTCACACGCACACACCTGGTGTGACTCATCCCAGCCGTTCTCATCTCTGACGCCTAGTCGGGCTCGGTAGTAGAGCAGCGTCTCGCAACAGGAGGTGTCGCCCCCTGACAGCACAGAGTGGTAAAGCGGCGTCAGCCCACAGCGGTCCTTGTAGTCCGGAGAGCCTCCCATCGCCAGCAGGATCTGAGGACGGCAAGTGTTGGGTCAGGACGAGAGAGAACTTTCCAGAATAATAATAATGATTATAATATTAAAGGGGCACAATGTAGGATGACGTCATTTGCGCGGACAGTCGTGAAAAAATGCTGTTTAAATGAACTCGCTGGGAGAATGTTTTTCATCACTGAATGCCAGCAGTTGATACAAATCTGAATACGGTATGTAAAGTGATTTTTCGTACGTAGTGACTTTTCGTAGTGTTTCCCACGACTTACGAGCAGACCGCTCTCACAAAAGTTACATTTGGGGTTTTCTGACAGCGGACTGTGGAAGTGGTCGTGAGAGTCATTGTTCACTTACTAGTGACTCAAATAAGCATCGGCTGACTCGGGACAGTCATTAATTAAACTTTTAATCCTACATAGAGCCCCTTTAATAGGTCTACACTTTATTTGTTTACAAGGTGTCTTTCAAAACTTTCTGGTGACTTCATTTCATTTCATTTCATTTAAAGGGACACTGTGCAGGAAAATGGTCAAAAAAAGGTACTGCAACTATGCTGCTCATTGAAAATGTGTTGTCTAAGGCCAAATGGTATATTTTCATGAAAGTTTTCCTAAGTAATAAATGAATATTTTATAGTATGGCCCAAGTACAGTCATTTTTGCAGCTAAAAATGGCTATTTCTGGAAATTCAAAATGGCGGACCATGGAGAAGATCCCCCTTTTCATGTATGAAAAGTGAAATTTTTCCAGTCATAATGAATACTTAGAATTTGATGGTGGTGGTAAGTATTCATGAAAAAGGTAATGTTAGTGAATGGGCAGCATGAATTCTGGAAATAAACAACTAAAAATCTCACACAGTGTCCCTTTAAATATGTGTAAATAGCGACATGAGGAAACAAGGCAAAGAAAAAGACAAAGAAAAACCATGCGGAGAACGGAAATGTGACAGCCCCAACAATCATCGCAGCAGAGGGAGAGCTGGGGGAAGGAGAGATCGTCATCACTCCTCAGGGTGAGCAGAAGACCTGTCGCTGACTGACAAAACAACAAAACAAACAGACAAAAAAATACAAAAACTGTAGTGACAGAATCCGCACTGACTAACTGAATTTCATACCACATCATGTATTCCAGGTCTGTGTGTGGCGCTGGCTGAGAGATGGACAAGGAAACAATGGCAATGGACTGTACATATAGCAACACGACAATAGTACAGTAGTACTTCAGCAGTATCGTTTTCTTTATTTCATACTGTGTATGTCCTGCTACTTCAAAAATGCTGCTCTTCTTGGTCATGGCTCACTTGAAAAAAGAGACGACTGTCTCAGTGTGACTAATTAAATGAATTAAAATGAAATTACTAAATTCTCCCTTTTATAATATCCAGATGTGGAAGACGATGCAGGAGAACGTGCTGGGGCTCTGGGGGTTACGAAGCAGGGAGGAGAGACCATACGCCGGACAGATGGTCCCGTTCCGTTTCGCCTCCCTGCTTCGCCCCCAGGAAGAAGTTGTCCTCCATCCCCACCAGGAGGAATGCCTGCTGCACTCCCATCAACAGGTACTACACCATTCCCAGAAGCTGGCGGCACCAGTGGGCAGACATCAGCAACAGCGGCATGTAGGCGCATACAAGAACTACAGTAATTAACTGGCTTTCGACAGGAATTTGGATAAACTGGATATGAGTTATGGATATGGACTTGGCTGACACGATGAACTGGTTTTGGACTTGGATTAACTGGGTGATGGATTTGCATATGGACATGGATATGAATGTGGATATGGACATGGCTGACACACGATGAGTTGGTTTTAGATGAAGACTTTTGGATTTTCAATATTCGCATTTCATTTTTTTTAAACTAATAAAACCATGTACAATTGAAACAAATGTTGACATTGTACCAGAGTTAGCCTCAGGCTAATTTGCATCTGTAGTACTTGACAGGACAAAACACATTAAAATAAAATAAAATAAAATAATAATAATAAAATGAAACAATAAAAAACATATGAACATACACATAAAAACAATTTAAAAAACACACATATGGCAAGTCACCTGCACCCACCCACCCAACCACAAAAAATAAAAACATTCAGAATAAAAGCACCATAAATTAGTGGTTACAGTTTTGACTGTTTTTTAGTGATTTTTTTGCCGTGCATTAAAGCTCCTGAAGGGGAGACAGCTCTTTAGGTCACCTGATAGTGCATTCCATTGTGTTGTGGCTTTAAAAGTGGCTGTGCAGTATCAGCCGATACCACTCTATTTTATCTATAGGATTGTACAGAAAGATGTTAATTCCTGCTTGGCATTGCTGCCTGTCGCACCTCTTCCGGTGCCCATGGGTCAGCTACAGGGTCGTCAGTCAGGAACCACCGCTCATCAACGTTTCGCTCCTTTAATCCTGAAACGTCTCGCGTGTGGCGGAGCAGTGACAGGGACGTCTCCCTGTCACCCCCTGCAGCTGAGAGGTGTAGTTCCCTGCAACTGTTGTCTGGGGGTTAGGTGTTATTCCCCATTCCTCCGCAGCCAGAGCCAAAAGCTCCCTTTCTCTGCCTCCTCCGCCAGTTCCTTTGTTGCCTTCCTTAGCCTTCCTCCGGTGACTCCCACGTCCTTCAGGAGGCGTATGGTTGACAACCCCATGAAGCCTCGGCATCCGACCTCCACAGGGTAGATGGTAGTCTTCCAGCCCGCCTCCCGGCACTCAGCAGCCAGCTCGGAGTACTTGGCCTTCTTTCGCTCAAAGGCAGCCTCAATCCCTTCCTCCATTGGCACAGTGAGCTCTATGAGGGATACCGCTCTAACATTTACAGACCACGCCACTATGTCAATACTATACAGTATATAAACCCTGTATATATGAAGAACTGCATACTACTTTGATGTAAAATCATTGCTATTATGGCTTTGTCAGGCTGCTACCTACAGTATGTGAAACAGGACAAAGACTAATACAAAGGGAATCCAGTAGAACTTTTTATACTTTTTAAATACTACCTCTGATATAAAATAACTACAGTAAGTTCAAGTGTCATACAAGCATCAGTAAATGGTATCGGTGCCTATTTGGTCGTACTCGCCGATACGATACCACCATTTTAGTATCCGATCAGGGCCCTGCCCGATGCTGGTATCGGTATAACACTAATTGTGACCTCTTCAGATCAATCCCCAATCGAACACTGTGCGGTCCGATTCTCGATTCTGATTGGCTGACAGCTGTGGTCAATCGAGCATAAACCTACACCTTTCACATGAAGATTCTATGCGCATCCAAGTTAGAGCCAGCGCATCTACGTCAGTAATGAGAATATGTTGCAGTTGGGGTAGGGAGTCTGCAAGAAGAGCACATCTTTGCACCATCTGTGGTTGGTGTGATTGCAAAGAAATTCCTGCGGTGTTTATCACCCTTGGTGAGTCTTTGTAACAAAGTGTGTTTTCTGGCAGCACGACGCAGGCACACACGCCGCGTTGCCGAGGTAACCACAATCAGTTCCTCAACTTGTCAACTCATCGCGGATGAAATTAATTGTCATTAAAGCGTTTTTAAAGAAATTTGGTCAGCGATTAAGTGTAACAGTGTTAGATAAGCAATAAGCCACTTGAGTCCGTGGGTTACACTCTATTGATAACGGGCAAGGGGACGTTTACGGCACTCCCCTTCGCGTCGTACCCCACTCCCCTTGGCCGTTATCAATCCAGCGTAACCCACGGCCTCTCGTGGCTTATTGCTTAATTAACTGCTAGACTAGTGGTGCCCAACACATTTTGACATCCAAAGTTTCTGAGGACTGAGGAGGACTGAGGCGATTTTTTGCGACCAAAAAAAATAGCATACCCTTTATGTGATGGCAGCATACTACAGATATCTATTAAAGTCTAACATTATATACAGGTGAAACTAGGTCAACATCTCTCAACCATCCGCACCCTCAGCACCTTCTTGCCGCAGGGATGTGTGTTGAGCCCACTTCTTTACTAACTCTACACGTTTGACTGTAGCCCCATCCACCCAGAGAACATCATTGTCAAATTTGCAGTTGACACAACAGTGGTGGGGCTGATAACCGAGGGAAAGGAGGAAGCCTACAGGGATGAGGTCCTGAAACTTGGAGAGTGGTGTGCAACGAACAACCTGGCCCTGAACATCTCCAAGACGAAGGAGCTCATCCTGGACTTCCGGCACAACAAAGATGCTCCTGCCCCCCTGCACATCAATGGTGAACGTGTGGAGCAAGTGAGCTCATTTAAATTCCTAGGTGTACACATCTCGGATGATCTCTCCTGGTCGACTAACACCTCGGCTCTGGTTAAAAAGGCCCAGCAGCGATTGCACTTCCTGAGAGTCCTAAAGAAAGAACAGTTAGACTCAAGCTTGCTGGTGACCTTTTACCGTTCCACCATAGAGAGCCTGCTGACCTATGCAGTGTCAGTGTGGCACTCAAGCTGCACTGAGGCTGACAGGAAGAGACTGCAGAGGGTGACCAAAACAGCGCAAAAAATCATAGGCTGCCCCCTGCCTCCCCATACCCACCATTTACAACTCCCGCTGCCTAAGCAGAGCCAGGAGTATCATTAAAGATCCCTCACATCCTGGCGTTGATCTTTTCACACTGTTGCCCTCTGGCAGGCGCTACAAGGCATTACCAGCCAGAACCAATAGGATGAAGAACAGCTTCTTCCCCAAAGCTGTTGTGACAATGAACTCTCACTTACTGGACAATGTTCATCTGTAAAGGACTGTGCACCTTGTAGGGAAGCTCAAATCTCAGTATACTTTGTATAATGACAATAAAAGCTTTCTATTCTCTATTCTCTTCTGGTCTTTATTAACTAGTTACTATGTAATGATTGGTAATTGTCAGTCAATTGTTAATTGTCAGACAATTCAGGCGACCCAATTTGAATTCCAGGCGACCCCACATGGAGTCCTGACCCCAGTGTTGAAAAACATGGATGACCCAATGGGGGGCAGTGTTGTATCAGCAAAAGAAACACAAGCACTATCAGATAAGGCAAATGTTTCAAGTTATACATTTGCAAATCACTTACAATACAGGTCTTTTTTTGTTCGTGTCAAAAAATGCACTTGAATAACAGGCATCCTTTCATTTATTTTGAGGGTAGCAGACATAGAGCCCACTATAAATTCTTGCCTTACATTATTTAAGTACCAGGTTATAGGAAACGGCTTCAAACGTGGATTAGCCATGCTGTGGAGATGGTGTTTTTACAACCAAAGCCAGGGACCAATACAGGGGACATAAATGAATGGAGCCAGAGCCGCTGACAGCTTTTGCCAGGTCCAAGACAAAGTCATTTGAAAGGGCCCCTGATCCAATAAATATAACGTAATGAGGAGCCAATTTTGGGCCCCCTCTTTCCCTGGGCTCGGGTCAAATGACCTCTATGTCCCCCCCTGTCGGCTTCCCTGAATGGAGCATACAGTACCTGAAGTGCTGGGTGGTTCTGTGCCCGAACCGCCTTGTGCAGAGGTGTGAGTCCATCCCTAGTCCTGAAATCCAGATGGGCTCCATTCATCACCAAGCACCGCACCACCTCTATAGACTGGGGCATCTGCACTGCCATGGACAGGGGCGTCTCTGAGGCAGAGAGAGACAGCAGAACAAGAGCGAGAGAGGGGGGGGGGTGTTGATGTCACTGTGTCTATGAAGTATCTCAAATTGTTTTCAGTCTCAGAAACAAAGCCCAGTCAAGTGTAATCCAATAGTTGATATTCAAGTAATTTCTTTGGACTCACAATACTACATGCATAAGCTCATCTAGATTTGTAATTGCAGTACATTAAAAGTATAAATACAGTGCAGGCTTCTTAGTCATAGTCTTTCCTTGTTTGAATGTTCTCCCTGTTCATTTTGTTAAAAGCTCTCCTTCATTATGGTCACAGGTGCACAGTGCTGTGCTAAAAAACAAATCCCAGAAGAAGAATCAATTACTGCTGAGGGTTTGTATTCCAAATTCTTCTTATTGCAGCATCTATTATTTACAGATAATATGTACTGATGAGCATGTATCTAACATGAATACACAAAATGAATGGAATGTGCACTTGAGAATGTGTTTTATAATGTGGGCATTTTGTTAATTTTCGGCAGTTCATAAAATGCCAGTGAGTAATTACTGCTCATATTCTTTCTCATTTTCTCCCAATAAATGTAACGCAGCCCAAAACACATCTGTTTTGCCCATACAGTAGGGACCCCATTTGTGGATAAATGATGAGCGACTTTTTTTTGGAAAGAGGATAAAATTATTTTTTCACCATGCCTGTGGAGGGGTCTCTAAACAATGTTCACATTTATTTTTACTGTCTGGAGTGTAGTGGTGGTTAGAAGGGGCAATTACACATGAATTGAAGCTACAGAGGAGACGAGGCAAGCCAAGCAATGAATTAGAGAAAAGATTTATCACACAAGGGTGAACAACTAATTTTGAGGAGAAAAAAAACAAGTGAAACATAAGCTGTAGCATCCAAATGGTTTGTGGTAGTAGTGAGCTGTAAATATCTTAAGTGAAGCTGCGCCAAACTTCCAACAACCCACAAGGTCTACTTCAACAGCCCATTTATTCTTTTGTGTTCCTTAACGATTCAGCTTCCAATAAAGCTGGAGGCCATCTGCAATGGGGTGGAGAGAGACAGCCCTTTTTGTTGTATTCTAAGATGGCATACTCAGCTCTGGCAAGGCATCTGAACACACCTCCACTCTCCTGGTGATGGTAGTTTGGGTCGAGGCCTTTATCCAGCGCTTTGGTGATCCTGTCGAGAGATCCGCTTTGGATGTACTCCAAGAACTTCTTCAGGTTGGCCTGAGACAAGAGAAGAGAGACGGAGTAGAGGAGTCGTAGCATCAGATGATAGTATTTCCCTTTTGAACGTCTTCCTTCTCATTTGCTCAGGACTATTTGCTCAGAACTACAACATTTTCTAAGGTAAACTTGCTATATTTAACTTCCATTTGTGCAAAGCTGATGTGAGACCTTTCACTGAAATTTCAATACACGATTTCCCTCAGCTGCTAGGGCATGTAGGAGAAAATGACTTAACTTTTTCTTAATCTGATTCACTTTCTTCCTAGTTAAGTCAAGTCAAGTGTAACCTGGTTCTCACGCGATGGTTGTTACCAACCATCTGGAACATTGTCAATCGCTTAGCTCTGGAAAGGCGTGGGTGTGTTCTAAACATCTCGAACCTGATTTGATGGGTTTTTTTTTAATCACAAACTATTTCAACCACTGACTTGTATATACCCCGCCCCACGATCCCGCCCTGCGATTCTGATTGGACAGGCTGTGAAATATCTGATTCCGTTCGGGCTCGTCTAAGATTTACAGACCCTTGTGCAAGCTCACAAAGTTGAGCGGAAATGCACGAAGGGTCTGCATGAGAGCCAGGCTAAGTCAGGTGTACTTTATTGTCAAATATCTCTGTAACAAGGTTAACACAGAAGTTTGAAATTGCATTTGACCAGTCTCCAATGTGCAGTTAAACTAGATAAGACATTGACTGTAATCACACAAACACCCACGCACGCACGCACGCACGCACGCACGCACACACACACACACACACACACACACACACACACACACACACACACACACACACATACACACACACACACACACACACGCACGCACACACACACACACACACACTCCATGTTGATCCCCATTTTATTTATTCCCTCATGCGGAAAATCTCTCATATTATCTTCCCACCAGCTCTCCATTCTCACAGACACCCATCACCCCTCTAAAGGAAGCTCAAGACGTCTGGCCTGAAATAATATACCTGGCAGAGACTCGAAAGCAGCTGAGCCGGCAAGCCATCAAATCCCTTAAAATGCAAGAGTACTGTAGCCTGGCAATTGGCCAGTGGGAATGAATGATGGGAGAAGTACTGTGTTTTATTCACAGTACAGTAAGAGTGAAAGCCTCAACATCTTCACAGATCTCCATCATCTCATGTCCATTACTCCTTTACAGCTTAAGCAGCGCTACAATGCGACCATTACTGTATCATCTGGCTTCACCTGAACAGCACATACCCCAATACTGAGCCAACTACTGTATCACAAATTGTCCAATAAAATGACAACACTTCATTACATTATACATTATTGATGCTTTTATCCATAGCAACTCACAGTTAGTTAAGTACAGGTAATTGCTTACAGCCCCTGGAGCAATTTGGATTTTGGTATCTCGCTCAAGGGCACTACAGCTAGATTAGAACACTGGGAAGCACCCACATTCTTCCTTCCTATACATATGGGACTTGAATCTGCAACCTTCTCATCACAAAACCAACTTTTATAACAGACAGGCTACAATTGCCGTCCACAAAGTGATTTAAACAGCCCATTTTGCTCACAAGATTGTGTGTACTGAAAATTGTGTAAATTCTCAGCCATACCTTGGTGTGCAGTTTGGTCAGTTGTTTCTCGTCCAGGTTGGTCTGCTTGTAAACTCTGGTCTTGTACCTAAACTGTGAACATAGAAACAGGTTTTAAGAGAACTTAAGGACAATAGCAAATGTAAAATAGTAGGACGTACGTACATTTTGGACAGTGAAATCGTGAACTAATATGAACATTTAGCAAAGTGCTTAACATACTGTGCATAGTTTGATCTTGACACAGCTCATTAAGTGATTGGGAAAGGGTTTGAGCGTTGCCTAATCCAAAGCTTTTGCTTCAGTCAGGGTGAATGGTCGGCTCACACAAATTGTACAGCGCCATGTGTTATGTACAGAGAACTTGGCATCTTTGTGAAGAGGCATGACAGTATCATTATCGTGTTATGCTATTTAAAATCATATTTAGGCGCTACCGTGGCGCTAACGGTAGGGCACTCGTCTACTATGCGGCTGACCTGGGTTCAATTCCGTGCCTGGGTCCTTTGCCGGCCCTTACTCTTCTCTCTTTCCCAACTCAGTTCCTGTCTCTCCTCCACTGTACTGTCTGATAATAACCAATAAAGACTTGAAATGACCAAAAAACAACTGAAAAAAATCATAAATAAACTCTGCAGTTGGCATTCTCTGATTCACAATGCAGCTGATTCACAACCCTCAGCTTCAGGAAGAGAAGCTTCTGAAATATTTGTAGACAGGCTTGACAAGCTATGATTATGCCTCAACAAATACATCCGAACTACAATGACGTATTTTCATCTAAAGAGATTGCTCGACAATGGCACAACATCAGCTTGGGTCAAGCCAGTCGCTCACCAACTTGGAGGCTCTAACATTTGACGACTGACAGTCTCTCTAAACAGTCGTCTCTAAACATTTACAGTCCAGTAAATAAAAAAAGGCAACTGTGATTTGAAATGTCATTGTCTAAAGCAAGGAAAGTCTATTTGTGTAGCACATTTCGCACAGCAGAAGTTCAATGTGCTTCAGTGTCCAGTCTGAGTTGGTCATTTTGATTTTGATTTGATTTGATTTGATTGATTTATTTCAGAAGTACACAAGAAAATAAGCAACCAGTTAAATAACTACAAGTACCATGTTTTGTGTGTAACTAAAAAGGAGTGGGATGAAGCCATTGCTTATTTACTCCCACCCCCATAAAATCTAAAATATACTCAAAATGTGCACTACGCACTTCCATACTTTAAGACTATGCCATATAAGTTACTAATGTCCATATATAGTTGCGAATAGAATAAACTAATCAAAAGAAACACAGCAAAACAAAACAAAAACTAAAATAAAACAAAAAACAAATAAACAGATCATCACAACATATTTTCATTTTCATAGCTATGAAAAATTGCTCTTTTAAACGTTGACTTAAATTGATGCATACTACAGCATGTTTTTAATTTCACACAGAGTCTCGATCTCTTTAAAGCATACTGTACACCATTGTATACAGCACACCTGTGGTGCCACTACAAACAGGGCAGCATGAGGAAACTCATGGTGGCATACAATGACAGCATGAGGCTGCTGCTCAGAATTCCTAGGAGGTCAAGTGCAAGCCAACCTTTTTTGTCCATGCTGGGGTACCCCCATAAGCAGCATTTCTGTCATATGTTATGTATAAATTCATGTGCAGGGCATCTGAGTCACAAAATACTCTAGCTGCTGTCCTGGCCAGCCCTAAATGTAGCTCTGTGAGACTTTTCTCAAACATGTGGAATCACTGGCGAGCATGCTTGCATGTGGGACAATGACTTGAGAATTATGATATATCTGTGTTTTTTATTTTTGTTCCCCCTTCTTTTTCTTTGTATGTTGTTCTGGGTTTTTGTTAGTTTTTTTTAGTTTTTTTAAGATATGTACTGTGTTGTGATCCTTTAATGTGATATGGATCCCCCTGGGTCTGAAATAAAGAATGAATTGAATTGAATTGTAAATGGACATCGTTCAATGTAAAAAAATATATGTATATACTGCATATTGTGATAAAGTTTTTTGCCATATAGCTCAACTCAACACACATGAATGCACATGAACACACACCTTTTTCACAGGCCAATTCCACGCTCAAACTAGGGCCATTTGCGTAGAAAAAAATGTATATAGGTCTCCCTCCTTTGATAGAGCATGCATTTGACCCAAATTCCTGATCTGGATATTCTTGCAGTAGTACAGGTCATTTCAGCACTGACGCATTTTTTTTATGTGAGTATTCACACAACGCTGTAAAGGAACATTGACACACTTTTTCAAATCCTAAAAACACAGCATTTCCATCTCGATAAAACACTATAACGAGGGCAACTTAGCCGCTACACTGACCTTTACCTGTTTTAAAGGTATATATGTGGTGAATTCAGGTAAATTGGGCCACTTCGGGCCATTCACTTACAAGCAAAAAAAGTGGCCCAATTTACCTGAATTCACCATATATTTTACTTTAGGATATGTATCTCTGAGGACGGTCGGTAGACCGAAAGCTTGGAAAATTAAAAGAACACAAAGTGGATTTAAATGTGCTGAAATGTTCCTTTCATTTATTCTCGTTTTTGTTTATGTTTGGCACTTTTTAATCGAGAGTGCTGTGTAATTCGGGTTTTTTATCCTTATTATTTCATTTTAGGATATGTATCTCTTACAAACAGGAACCAAACTGTAAAACAAGACCAGTACATACTTTCCAAGTTGCCACGATATGCCATGCTTTTTGAACAGCTGCGGTATGTAGGGTGAGTGCTGCTACACACACCATTTTTTCCCCTCCTCTTTTTCTGACCTGTCTGTTGAAAAATGACCTTAGTAGACAGTTGTAACAAAAAATATTCAAAATGTACCCTGTAGCTTGTATATTTGGAAGGTCTGCCCCTTTTTTCAAAAATAGCTTCGAGTTTGTCTCAGGTATTAATTTTAACTCGATCCATAGGAAAGCCTGTTCCTGAGAAGCCATTGACCCAAAGACCACACATAGCTCTAAGACGCCACAAGAGGGCATGAGAGTGGTTTGGAAAAATGGGTAGATTAAAGTCAAACTCTCACTCTCACTCTCACTCTCACTCTCTCTCTCTCTCTCTCTCTCTCTCTCTCTCACGGTGAGAGTCTCACCTCTCTCTCTCGCCTCTAGTCCTCTCTCACTCTTACTCTTGTCTGACTCTCTGCATCTCCCCAAACCAATCGCTCTCTTTTTCAATCTTTCATTTTCAACACCCCATCTCTCTCTCTTCCGCTCTTCTCTCTTATCCTCCTCTCTGACTCCCTCCATCTTCCCAAACCCCTCGTTCTCTTTCCTCTCTTTCATTATCAACACCCCATCTCTCTCTCTCTCTCTCTCTTCTACTCTTTCTCTTTCCTCTCCTCTGACTCCCTCCATCTCTCCAAAGCCATCATTCTCTTTTCTCTCTTTCTCTCATCAACACCCATCTCTTTCTCTCTCCCACTCCTCTCTATATCCTCTCTTCCCTCCCATGTCTGTCACTTCACCTCTATCTATCCCTTTTCCTCCTCCTCCCCCCTTTTTTTTACTGTTTGCTGCTTTTCGCTGGTGAGTGTCCAGAGGGAGAGCAGGAGAATGAGGACAGAGCCTACATCTACCTGCTGCTGAAACTCATGACCACCACACGCACACGCACGCACACACACATACACGCACAAACGAACGTGCGCACGCATGCACACACACAAGCACGCACGCACACAAACACACTCACACTTTCTCTCTCTCTCTCTCTTTTACACACACACACACACACACACACACACACACACACACACACACACACACACACACACACACACACACACATGTGCACACATACACACATGGGCGCACGCACACACGCACACACACACGCAGGCACGCACACACACACACGGACACAGGCATGCACGCACACAAGCAGGCACGCGCACACACACGCACGCACTCACTCACGCACACACACAACTCTTTGGCATAAACAGTGGGGTGGGTGTATTTTTAATCAATTCACGGGGTGTAGTCTAATAAAACTCTCATTAGGGTCTATTGTGCCACGACAGGGCACATGATCTGATTATACAGTATAATGTCACACCGTGGCGTGGGCACATACTTAGTCATGCTCCAGTTTAAAGATACTTCACCGGACGGATATTGGAAATGACAGGACATTTGGTATGCATTGTGGTACTGTGCAGAGGATTCAGAGCCACAGACACACAGGTCGCTTGCCATTGCCAGTAAACCCAGAACCAAATGTGTGACGGATATTGCTTTCAGTACGCCGCAGTGTATGACAGTGAATGTGAATTTTCTGACAGCCTTGTCTACCACCAATTTAAACTAGCCGAGGAAAGCTGTTAGATAGCTTCTGGGTCTTCCATTTTGTGGAGTGATGGTTAAAAGTTCCTTGTTAATTTTTCATGAAGACGTTGGGGTATAATGGCTTTTAAACATCTGGACCTATTACATCTTCTTCACACTTTCAAGACTGTTCCAAAACCTTGTCCCTCCCTATCTGTCTGATCTTCATCACCACATCACCACTTCGTCCCCTCTCCCTCTCCTCTTCCTCCTCCATCCTCCTCATTGTCCCCTCTGGGAGGGGTAGATCTTTCAGTTGCTCTTCACCCCTCTGTAACCTACTCCCTCCTGATCAAGGATGGATTAGTGCATGGGCCTACAGGGCCCGGGCCCAGGGGGCCAAGATCCAAGGGGGCCTTGAAACCCAAGCATCTATATTTCCATTTTCATATTGCATTAAAACCACACTATTACAGTTTTTCTCAATTGGTTTTGTACATTTCTCACAACAGAATAATGATTCTCAAAAGTCTTTGTTCAATTGTGACTTCCTGGTGTTACCTGTGCACATGGTCAAATCAGTTTCTCATTGTTTTCGGCATATAGCAAATGCTCTCGTCCACCATGCCATGGCTGTGTGCAATTCTCAGTGATTTCGTACATTATCAATTGCTTTTGTCATATCACTCAAAAAGCTTTGTCACTGAATGCATGAAACTATCTCAATCTTATCTGATCAATGTAATATAAAACTGAATTTACGACATTTCCCATCCAATCTAAACAACATTTCGCTTCAGAAAAGATCCTCAAGAGTGTACTATTCAATTGACAACATGAGAAATTGATTTGACTAGCTTGTCCATACACTATGACACAATGACTAACCATTCTGCTGGCGCTGATACGTTCATTGACACAAAAACTTGTTTTTTGAAAGACAAATAAGGGTTTTGAGCAAGAGACTCGGTTTTGCAGGTTATCCACCGTGTTTTGCCATTTGTTAAAGCTGTTTTGAGAATGAATATTATGTTTTGCAAATTGCGAGAGAGAGATTCGAGAAATGTACAAAACCAATTGAGAAATACTGTAACAACTGTATTTAAAAAAAAAATAAAAAATTTGGGAAAACCCTAATCCCCAACAAAATATGGTCTCAAACAGCTGGGGAAAACCCTGAATGCTTTTGTACACTAGCAGCACCATGGAGGGGGGGAGGAGGGGTTCTTATTCTCTGGCCCAGGGGCCCATGTAGTCATAATCCATCCCTGCTCCTCATATTCATAACATTCACTCTCGAAACCAGACTCAAAACCCATCTGTTCCAATTAGCATTCCCTCTTTGATGATGCCACTGCTACATTCCTTTTCTGTGTTTTATTGTGCCTTCCTTTTATTGCTGTTAATACAGTGTCCTTGGGTGTTCAGAGCGGCACTTTCAAATAACAATGTACTGTACTGATGTATGTCATCATTACGTCTGCAGACACTGTTCCCAGCACCTGCATGCTTTTTTCAAGGGTTACTGTGGCTTTCACAACCAACACTATTGGGGGCACTTGAGCTGACTGAGTGAGTGTGAATGCGCGTACACGTGCGCGTGTGAGTGCGAATGCGTGAGCGAGAACGAATCGAGGGCATGTGACTCGGCTCAGGTGACATTACCTCCAGGTAGGGCATTCCTTTCTCAAAGGATTGTGGGTAGTCCCGCAGCTGCCGCTCCTCGTCCAGGAAGTTGGCGTCGCGGCCGTCGGCGGCCGGCTGGAAGAGGCCGTAGTTGTACACGTCCCACAGCGACTCGCCCAGCGAGCACATGATCTGCAGCTTGACGCCCCACACCGTCGCGTCCGGGTCGAAACGCAAACACTTCTACAGGAGGGATGGGGAGGAATGAAGTGGAGGGGGTGGGGAGAGAGAGAGAGAGAGAGAGAGAGAGAGAGAGAGAGAGAGAGAGAGAGAGAGAGAGAGAGAGAGAGAGAGAGAAGGGGAAAGAAATAAAGGGCAAGAGAGAGAGAGATAGAGACAGAGAGAGATAGAGACAGAGAGAGAGAGAGAGAAACTGACAGAAGGACAGACAGAAAGAGAAGGGGAGAGGGAGAGTGAAAGAGAGAGAGATTGAGAGAGAGAGAGAGAGAGAGAGAGAGAGAGAGAGATGGAGAGAGAGATTGAGAGGGGTCAGTGAGATAGGGAGAGAGAAGAGAGGGGGAAGAAACAAGGAGGAGAGGATGGGGTAAGAGGGGGAGGGGTAGAGCAGGAGAAAGATGGAGAAGGGGAAAGATATAGAGTGAAATAGGGAGAGAGGGAGTGAGAAAGACAAGGAGAAGGGGAGAGGGAGAGAGACAGGGTAGAAGGACGGATGGAGACAGAAACAGAAGACAGAAACAAGCAGAGAGTAGAGAGGGGTAGAGAAGGATGGAGAGGGAGAAGGATAGAGAGCGGAAAAGGGGATAGGGAGATGTAGAGGGGGTAGAGAGAGAGGGATTGGGGCAGTATAGAACAGGGGAAGGGGAGAAGAGAGGAAAGGAGAGAAGAGGAAAGGAGAGAACAAGGGAGAGGAGAAGAGAGGAAAGGATAAACTAGGGAGGGGGGAAGAGAGGAAAGGAGAGAGCAAGGGGAGAGAGGAAAGGAGAGCAGAGGAAAGGAAGAAGGAGAACAGAGGAGAAGAAGAGAGGAAATGAGAGAACAGGGGAGGAGAAGAAGAAAAGAGAGAACAGGGGAGGAGAGAACAGGGGAGGAGGAGAAGAGAGGAAAGGAGAGAACAAGGGAGGAGAAGAGAGGAAAAGAGAGAACAGGGGAAGAGAAGAGAAGAAAAGAGAGAACAGGGGAGGAGAGGAGAGGAAAGGAGTGAAGGGGGGTGAGAGAACAGTGGAGGTGGAGAAGAGAGAGAAAAGAGAAAGCGGGGGAGAGAGAAATGGAGAGAACAGTGGAGTTGGGGAAGAAAGGAAAGGAGAAGGGCAAAGTGGAGAGAATGGACAGGATAATACATTAGGCAAGCCCCACACTGATGACCATGTGAGAGTAGAGTACCGCATGCATGCATGTGAGAGAGAGAGAGAGCGAGCGATGTGAGCATGTGTGTGTTTGTGTGTCAACTCCTTGGAGACAACAGCACAGCTGCAATGCGTATCCCCGCCTAAAGAGGACAGTAAGTGTGCCGAGAGAAAGACACATACGAGCAACCAAGCAAGCAAGCAAGCAAGCAGGCAAGCACACACACACACACATCCCTTTGCCTCCTTAACATAAGGACACACACACAAGCGAGCAAGCAACAACGTACGCATGCACGCACGCACGCGAGCACGCGCGCGAGCACGCGCACACAATCTCATCCCTTACCCCCTTACACACACACACACACACACACACACACACACACACACACACACACACACACACACACACACACACACACACACACACACACACACACACACACACACACACACACACAATATCAATAAGAGCCCCAGTACCAAACATTGGCTTACTTAATTTGACACACACACACACACACACACACACACACACACACACACACACACACACACACACACACACACACACACACACACACACACACACACACACACACACACACACACACACACGGTTTACACCAGCTCAT
>NC_085873.1:15752585-15762585 GCF_034702125.1 Engraulis encrasicolus
TCTTAGACCGATGATGACACACAGGGCAAGACTTTGGATGAGACTTTGGGAAATCATTGAAATTTCGCCATATTTCCAGCAATCAACGTTAAGCTATAAATACCGTCTTAGTTTCTACACTGTCAGCAGAGTTTCTACACAATGAGGCAAAATGTTCAACTCCTAGACCGTGTCCAATCACCCCATAAAACGTCATACTTGGAAAACTCTAGTGGTGTCAACAATGATCGATTCGGCGATGCAATCCAATGCGGGGCATGGAAGATCCAGAATCGATCCGGCAAGTTCCAGAATTGATCCGATCATTTTTGTTTCAATTACTTCTATGGATATTTCGGGAGCAAATGAATGTTAAATTAAATAAAAGTACTTCAAAACATTGCAAGACTGATACAGACTAATACAGAAAACAGCCAATAAATTGTTGCTCAGTATCTGACTACTTGTATTTCCTCATCATGACTGATTAAACATTTGCTTTGCTTTCAGTAGAAATGTAATGCATTGCAATGCATTGTAGAATTGAATCGGATCGCATACAATCGAATCGAATCGAATCGAATCAAATCGAATCGTTACCTCCCGAATCGTGATCGAATCGGATCGTGAGGGCAGTGCCGATCCACACCACTAGAAAACTCCCAATAATGCTTTTTGGTGCACTGTGTAGGATGGTGGTCAGTAGTCATTGCAACCATGCTGCTCATTGAAACTGTGCCGCCTATTGCCAAATTTGTTCTTTTCATGACTATTTACTGAGTAATAAACTAATATTTACTAGTATGGCGAAAGTACAGAAAGATTTGGAGCTAAAAATATATATATATTTCTGGAAATTCAAAATGGCGGACATGGAGAAGATCCCCCTTTTCATGTATGCAAAGTGCAATTTTCCCAGTCATAATGAATACTTAGAATTGTATAGTGGTGGCAAGTATTGGTGAAAAGGGTAACATTTGTGAATGGGCAGCATACACTCTGGAAATAATGTACTAAGAATATTACAGAGTGCACCTTTTAAGGTAGACTAAGTAATTGCTTAGTAGTTTATTTCCAGAATTTCAAAATTCATTCATCTCATTCATTCATTCATTTCAAATCATTCATTCATTCATTTCAACTTATGCTGCCCATTCACAAATGGTATCTTTCTTATGCATTATCACCAAAATCTATCTGTAGCTCCTTAACACACATTCCACCACTGGAACGCTGTAATAGTCACTGAAAAAACTTGACTATCATAGTAGGCAAATACATCACTATGACAGTGCGCATGGCCTTTAGAAAACTACATTGCAACTTGATCATTGCCTTAAGGGGTTAAGCATTCATTATGACTTTTTAAATGATCAGTTATAGACATCTTCATTAGTAAAATCCCAGAGATGTACGAATAAAGTACTGGACTGGAGGAATGGAGTAGAATCACAAGTAGGCCAACTAGATCAAGTGCTCTTTTTATACCATACTCAAGTGAAAGCACTAAAGTAGGCTATTCAAAATGCCTTGTAGGCTACTTAAGTATTGCAAGTAGACATGTTTAAAAATATTTCTCAAGTACTGAAAGTACAAGAAGAAATATTTAAACTAGTGGTGGGCCGTTATCGGCGTTAACGTGCTGCGATAATGTGAGACTCTTGTCGCGCGATAAAGAAAATATCGCACGTTAATCTATTCTCAAAATATAGGTTTGGAGTTTGGGTATGCACGTCACCATAGCGTTTAATTGACAGACGCTTTTAGACTGCGCTCCAGTCGCTTCTCCTCTCTCCACCTGTTGTTTCAGCAGACCTACTAAATATGAAGTGTTTGCATGCTGAAAACATTAATCCCTCTGTCATGGTAGTTGTTGTTTGAGTGATTTTTCATAAGTGGTAGACTAAAGAGACGTTATTGTTTGAGGTGAAGCATAGAGAGACATTATTGTGTGTGAGTAGCTACCAGCCCGACATAGCCTACATTTCCTCACGCATTGCATAGAATAGGCTACATAAACAACTTCCAGAAATCTTGCCTGTGCTATAATTGCAAAACATTCCGTGTGATAGTCCTATGCATTTTGTAGATTGTCAAACTGAAACTGTCAATATCTACTCTCGCTGAATGTGTGTGTTGCAATCGCGCACATTTGCGATTCAGTGAGATATTCTCATGTCCGACGGTAATAAACCTCGCGGTTGTCGCGCTTGACTTTTTTTTTTTTTTGCAAACTGAATTCATGTCGAGTTGTAACTCATCTGGCATTCTAACTCTGAGAACAACTGTCAAATCGCCGTGTGCCAGTGCTGTAGGTTCTAGATAGGCATATCCAGTAGCCTGGCTCTGCTGAGGGCTGCTGTGACTACTACGCGCAGAGCTCCTCCCTCTCTTAGGAGCCGCTGCTCCTTTTAACAGTCAGTGGCAGATTCTCTCTCTCTCTCTCTCTCTCTCTCTCTCTCTCTCTCTCTCTCTCTCTCTCTCTCTCTCTCTCTGCCCATTAGAAATGCTTTTTGAGGCAATATTGTTTAAATAGCCTAAATGTTTGATAGATTTATCTGTATTTGCCTCTACAATAGCGCTATCATTTTGAAATTTCAGTATTTTATAAATGTAAATGCTTCCTAACATATTGGACACACTTTACACATATTGCTGTGATTTTTTCATCTCTAAGTATCAACATGACAATTTTTTGAAGATGAGATGCATTTTGGAAAAAAAAGATGAGCTCTGGTCTAATGTGCCATCTGTCTTAAGAAACCCCAAGGTTTTTTTTTCGGCATTATTTCGCTATTTCGCCTATTCTGAATGAGCCATTTTGATATAGATTAATCTAGATTAATCTAGATTAATTTCATAATTACAGTGAGATTAATCTAGATTAAAAAAATTAATCTATGCCCACCCCTAATTTAAACATTACTACCTATGTTCTGAAAATAAAAGTACAAGCACTAAAGTCCCTGCTGTGCAAGTTAAGCCTAATAGAACATGTAATAACAGAACAGCCAAGATGCTTCATTCTCATAGCAACATGGCATCATAAAAGTAAGTCAGACTAGATTTGAACTGTCTATCATGTTTGTTCATTATGCCTTTGCATGTTGACTCGTGCTCTACATTGCCCTGTGACAGGTTGGGGTTAGGGATACTTTTGGCCTGGGCACAATTTCGCAACAAATTCACCATTTCCCTTGGTTGTTTCGCTGTTCTTGGCAAAACCTAAGCAGCAGGAATGTTGCTTTACTGACAGGTTAGGGTTAGGCATGGTTTTCATCAGGGCAGAGCAGAGCATTTTTGCGTTTAGCAACAGAAATTCACTGTGGCAACAAAAGTGTTTTCCCGCAGCATTGACTTAAATTGCAAAGGCGTCGCACCTCAAAGTGGAATGTGCTGGAGTGAGATACATACACCTTTACATGATGCCAGTCTGCTCATATAAGACAAAGGGCACTCACATAAACTAGACAGGTTAACTACTGCCTCCAGGTTAACTTACTCAGGCATTACTTTTCAGGAACTACTTACTTTACAATAGTACACAAAAAAATGTTTTGTAGCTAAAGTATTAAATTCATTGTAAATATGTAGTGGAGTAAAAGTGGAAGTAAGAGGGAAAAAAAATACTCTGATTAAGTACAGATACTGCATTTTAGTACTACATTTTAGTAAGTAGAGTACTATAGGGTCATTTCACGTGAAATCAGACACTTTGGGACCCGACCGACCCGGATTTCAATCATACTTGGTGTGCCTTTTTAGTAGCAAGGTAGCACCCCAGAATTGCATTGGTTTGAATCTGACACTAATATTAAGGGAGAAACAGACTAGGAAAGGTTCACATGTGAGGGTAGGACACTATACATTCAGCCTTGAATATATCAGTCAGTGTTAGTCACAAAAAGATGCCTGTGGTGTTATTTGAAAGCTCTTTTCTGGCTCTACATATTACACAATCAGCTTGGAATCCAACAACTCTCAGAATATGAATTATGATAAATTGAAAAATTAAAAATTGAATATCTAAAAAAACTATATTTTAAAATGGCCAGTTCCTTGTCCAAACGTAGCCGGCAATGTCATTAGCAACACCTCAAATGCTGGTGTTCGGTTCTTTATTCATTTCAGAGAGAATTTGACTCACAAATATGGCATCATACAGACCACTTACTAATAATATGGTAATACCATAGTAGCATCACATGACAAAACAAAAACAAAACAAAAATGGTCAGTTTCCATGGTCCCAGGTTTCAGAAACTAAGGCAGATGTCCATTTATACACACCAAATGATGATATGTGAATGTTTGAACATTCCTTCTCTGTGTACCTGTGTCATCTTCCCTTTACCGTACTTTAAAGAGATAATCAATGGCTACACTCTCATTTTGTACTCTACCAGTGCATTTGAAGCAGCAGCTGTGTCTTTTGTAGATAATGCATAAGTACGTCCCGTTGCAGTTACAGGTTCCACTACCAGAAGCACATCCTGATGATCCATGACAAGTCTATCTGGTCTGAAGGGAAAAGTGAAGGATGGAGATGGCCCATGAGGATGCAGGAAGTTCAGTTTCACCTCTCCAGTGCTCGGCATACATTCCTCAACACATGCTAGCCACCAGTTGCCATCATATACAGCTACAACATACCCTTTGATGCTTGAAAATGTAACACATTCCTTTACTGAGCTCACTCTTTCAATTCTGCTTTCTCTGAATGCTGAAAATGGCCTAACTTCTACTGTGTCCATTGACAATGGGCAGAAGCTGTGTAGTTTTTGAGTACCTGGAATAGTTCTTGCAGATTCCAACCTTTTCAACAGGTTCTCAGCTTCATGATGGTACATCTCTGTTGTGGCAAACTGGCAATGGATGTTCTTGAGAGAGATGCACCATCATGAAGCTGAGAACCTGATGAAGAGGTTTGAATCTGCAAGAACTATTCCAGGTGCTCAAAAACTACACCGCTTCTGCCCATTGTCAATGGACATTAGGCCATTTTCCGCATTCAGAGAAGGAGTTGAAAGAGTGAGCTCAGTAAAGGAATGTGTTACATTTTCAAGCATCAAAGGGTATGTTGTAGCTGTATATGATGGCAACTGGTGGCTAGCATGTGTTGAGGAATGTATGCTGAGCACTGGAGAGGTGAAACTGAACTTCCTGCATCCTCATGGACCATCTCCATCCTTCACTTTTCCCTTCAGACCAGATAGACTTGTCATGGATCATCAGGATGTGCTTCTGGTAGTGGAACCTAACTGCAACGGGACGTACTTATGCATTATCTACAAAAGACACAGCTGCTGCTTCAAATGCACTGGTAGAGTACAAAATGAGAGTGTAGCCATTGATTATCTCTTTAAAGTACGGTAAAGGGAAGATGACACAGGTACACAGAGAAGGAATGTTCAAACATTCACATATCATCATTTGGTGTGTATAAATGGACATCTGCCTTAGTTTCTGAAACCTGGGACCATGGAAACTGACCATTTTTGTTTTGTTTTTGTTTTGTCATGTGATGCTACTATGGTATTACCATATTATTAGTAAGTGGTCTGTATGATGCCATATTTGTGAGTCAAATTCTCTCTGAAATGAATAAAGAACCGAACACCAGTATTTGAGGTGTTGCTAATGACATTGCCGGCTACGTTTGGACAAGGAACTGGCCATTTTAAAATATAGTTTTTTTAGATATTCAATTTTTAATTTTTCAATTTATCATAATTCATATTCTGAGAGTTGTTGTATTCCAAGCTGATTGTGTAATATGTAGAGCCAGAAAAGAGCTTTCAAACAACACCACAGGCATCTTTTTGTGACTAACACTGACTGATATATTCACGGCTGAATGTATAGTGTCCTACCCTAAAATGTGAACCTTTTCTAGTCTGTTTTAGACCTATGATTTTTGGCCCAGGCCCGAGCCCGAACCCGAACCCGAGCCAATTTCGGGTCGGGTCGGGCCTGAAATGTCACTCATTACGTTCGGGTAGGGTCGGGTTCGGCTTCTCTATCGTTGACAGTTTTTTTTTTTTTTTTAAATAAATAAATAGGCTATGTAGGCTGTGCGTTAATAATATTCCACGTCAGTTGATAATCCAGCAGTGCAGTGCCTGCTGCTAGAATGCACGCGCTTTCCCTCGCCTCTCCCTCCCATCACAGTGCGCTGAGGCATTTCGGCCGTGTTTTGGCCACGAGAGACGCGTGGTCTGCAAAAAACAGAGGTCGCCTCATCAACCCGACACTAAAGCTACGTTTCCACCAAGCAGTACGGTACAGTACGGTTCATTATCTGCCAGTTTGGTACGGAATGCTTTTGGTGCGGTTCGGTACAGTTGTGTCTCCACCGCAAAAGGGACTATAATCAGCAAGAGGCGCGTGACAGCCAGCGCTCGGCTGACACATCGAACACAGACAGCGAGCGGTTAGTTTTGTTGAGCGACAGCAATGGAGGCTTTTTTGTTTTCATATTAGTTACACACGTGGCTGCTTATTACACCAAACTTGGCGTAACCTCTGGTAGATTCACAGTAAAATCCCTTTTTTTCTGCGCTGCTCCAGCTGCTGTGGAGTAAGTTGCGTGTGAGTTGCCAGGCAACCAGTCTGTCGCTTACTTCCCCGCTTTCCGAGACGAGACCAAAGAAGGTGGATCTATCATGCTTTAGTTTCACCATCACCATCACTTGAAAAGCCATGAAAAAGATGCGTAAGGTAGTTTAGTTGTGAATTTAAGGGCTTTGATTTGTTATCATAGATCACCCCTCCTTATAAATAAAATTTGAAATTTCGGGCTTCCCTCGGGCTCGGGCCAACACATCCAATAATTAGTCGGCCTCGGGCCGGGCCCGGCCCAATTCCCATGGGCCCATGTCGGTTCGGGCTTGGATTTTTTTTACCCGTTCTTACCTCTGGTCTGTTTCTCCCTTAATATTAGTGTCAGATTCAAACCAATGCAGTTCTGGGGTGCTACCTTGCTACTAAAAAGGCACACCAAGTATGATTGAAATCCGGATCGGTCGGGTCCCAAAGCGTCTGATTTCACGTGAAATGACCCTATAGTTTACTTTGTTACTATACAACTCAATCATACTGGTCAATCCAGTAAATAGTTTTGTGAATGAGCACCGTACAGTTTGAACTTAATATACTAAAATTACAGAGTCTGCCTTCAAAAAGTGCAGCTCGTGGAATTAATGTTGACATTTTCTATTCCATGCAGAGGACTTCCGGCCACAACACTGTAAGCGTAATGGTGTGCTGCTGTTATCTAACTGGCGTGATGGACACAGCCTGTCAAACACATTGGCCTCCGTGTTCACAGTTCGTCATTAGCTGTCTGACTGCAATAATTTGTGACTCTTCAGTGGTTTGGAGGTAATGACATAGAAGGGGGAGGAGGTCTATCTTCAGTCTGAGATTGGATGGAGGAAGGATTGAGTGTTCAGTTCCCCTAGGGTTTCCCCAAGTGCTGGAGATATACACATTCTCTAGACGAGTTCTCAAACTGGGGGTCGGCAATATTCTAGCTAATATTGCTAGAAATCCATTGCTAGGCTATAAATAAGACTATGGTGGGTGGTGGGAACCATGGACACATTCTTAACCCCTTAAGGCGCGGCTTTATAAATTCATTGTTACCAGTATGGTAATGATTAAGTCGTGGTGCATTACTAAAGGGCCTGTGTTGTGTCATAGTATTGTAATGCTATGGTAGTTAGATTTCAATGTCTATTACAGCGTGCCACTGGAGGTACGGCGCGCATTAAGGGGCTACATCCAAAAGGGGGTCCTGCTGAGAAAGTTTGGCGACCACTTCTCTAGACAGACATACCCCTAGTCCAGCCTATAACCCCCTTAATTCCTCAATGGACTGCATGCAGTATACAGTATTGCACATCATCTTTCCCGGTTAATGGTATTAAATAGTGCTTCCTCTGACTCATCAGGGTCAAACGATGCCTTTCTTATGACAGAATATCCAGTGTTAAAAGGTATCTACTGTACACTAGTTGTTCTGAATGTGTGTGTGTGTGTGTGTGTGTGTGTGTGTGTGTGTGTGTGTGTGTGTGTGTGTGTGTGTGTGTGTGTGTGTGTGTGTGTGTGTGTGTGTGTGTGTGTGTGTGTGTGTGTGTGTGTTGGAGGGTGTACACAGCATGCTATGTGACGTGGCTGTACGTGAATAATATGCGAATCAAACATGCCATTAAAATTCTCACTTTGCATTCACTTGTGGAAGAGGGAGAGAGATATTTTAAGAGTTCAAATAGGCCTTCTGCAAGTGGTTTGGGGCACTCTAAAATGCTTTTAGAGGGTTAGAATATGCAAAATAACCAGCACAATGTACTATACATGTCCAGAAGAGCACTCCTAATACTGTTGTGACGTTTGTGAACGAATTGGTTGGTAACGCTTTAGAATAAGGTTCTTCTAATAAGCGTTTATAGTCACTAGTAAGCAGCTAGTAATACCCTTACAAGTGCCCAATAACATGCTTATTAACTTTGTTAACAGGCTTATTAACGTTGTTAACATCTGATTAGTAACTTTATTTGAGTAAAAGCATGAAAATTAGTACACATGGCAGCCTAGTATTAGTCAGCATATCAAGATGGATATGTGTACCGATGTAAATAATAAGCTTAACTTAAGACTAAAAAAATAAACCACTATAAACACATAATAAGCAGCTTATAAGATGTTAACAAAGTTAATAAGCATGTCATTGGGCACTTGTAAGGGTATTACTACCTAGCTTCGCGCGCCATCCTACGTACTTCCGCCAAGACACTTGGCTCCGCACTACGTCTGGTACCTGTCCTCTGTAGAGCGATGTTGACCAGTAGGATTTTCGCCGGTGTTCTGACAAACGGTCCTACATTGTAATTTTATCCTACGGTAGGATGTTCTGTCAGACATGTCTGTTAAACGGTCCTACATCGCCATAGGTAGACGTCAGACATGTTTGTTCAACAACTTATAAAAAAATCCTGATTTTTCCAAAAATGTCCTTCCTGCCTCCTGCAATCGCGTCCGATCAAACAAAGTCCAGACCATGAATATGAAATGGAAATGGTAGTATTATGGGATGGTCAGGACCAGGCTAATTACTACCTGCTTACTAGTGACTCTAAATGCTTATTAGAAGAATCTTATTCTAAAGCGTTACCAATTGGTTCTTTTGAACGGTTCCTAGATGAGAACGAACCGAATCCCAGTTGGGGGGGGGATTTTTTGTGTGTGCAATTTTCGCTCATTTTGAGCATCTGACCCTCACATGAGGACTTTACTTTGGGGGTCTTTAGAAGGGGGACAAACAGTTTTTGTGTGAAAAGTGCAATTTTTCCAGTCATAATGAATACTTAGAATTTGATGGTGGTGGTAAGTATTCGTGAAAAAGGTAACATTAGTGAATGGGCAGCATGAATTCTGGAAATAAACAACTAAAAATCTCACACAGTGTCCCTTTAACACTGAATAAATTATTTAAAAACGTTTTTTTTTTTATCCAGATCCCATGAAAGAGCCATAAATCTCATCTCTAACTCCAATGGAAGTACAGCCACTGACGTAGAGTGGTGGTTTCCAACCAGGGGTATGTGTACTACTAGGGGTAGGCAAGCACACAGCAGGGGGAACGTGGGAAATATCTGTAAAATGTAAGGAAAATACAGTAGGGATAGAGGAAACTATATAGGGCATGAGGTAGGGGGGACTCGTAATATGACCAAAGGGTTAGGGGGTACACAAGGCAAATAACTTTGGGAAAAACTGGCGTAGAGAGTGCACGTGTCTACCAATGTGAATACATTTGTTTTCTACCAATTTATAACTAATTTATCATCTGCCAAAGTCATATGCTTTATATTGTAGTACTTTAGTGCTGCTTACTGTGGTGGTAATGATTGTACAACCGGAAATTTGTATTTAACCTGTGACCCATTTCTTAATGTGCCTTTTTGATGTGTGTGGGCAGGAAGCAAAGTCTGTTTGTTTTGTTTTCCTTGTTTGCCTA
>NC_085873.1:15767585-15902585 GCF_034702125.1 Engraulis encrasicolus
TCAAACTACTTGCAAACTCCATCTCTCTCGCTCTCTCTCTACCTCTCGCACTGTCTCTCATTCACTCTCCCTCTCACTCTCTATATGTAGGACAGCAGAGTGTGTAGATGTATTTTCAGTGAATCACTCCCCAGAAAATTTAATTGGAGAACTTCCAGGGAACAGATTGTCCCACTTTGGTGCCCCGCAAAGAAAAGTGGAACGGCCAAATTCAGCCCTGTCCCCTTCCATCGCCGCGTCCTCATCTTTCACCCTCTTGACACACTCTCACTCCGTCCAGCCACTTCATCGGTCTGTCCATCTCAGTGCCCCTCTCAGTCTCAATCAACATAGACCGAGAGACGAGGGTGTGTGTGTGTGTTGAAGGAGTGTGAGTGAGTGAGTGAGAGAGAGAGAGAGAGAGAATGAGTGAGTGAGTGAGTGAGTGAAAGAGAGAGAGAGAGAGAGAGAGACTCCATTCGTCCGTCTGTTCATCTCAGCCCCTCTTTCTCCCCCACACTACACACACTCTTAATCGCCCTCAAGTCTCATTCAGCCACTAGACTAGTGCTTCTCAATGGGGGCTCTACAGTCCCCCGGGGGGCGTTAAGGAGCCCTCGGGGAGGAGACAGCTGAAAGGGGGCGTCGTTTAGTTCAAATTAATAAGCATTAGTTTTTTAAAAAAAATACTAACGGGGGGCGTTATTACGCTTATGAATACGTCGAGGGAGCTGGGAGGCAGATGATGAGGTAAAAGGTGGGTTTGTTTAAAAAAAAGGTTGAAAAACACTGCACTAGGCAAAAACGCAGGGGAATGAGTTGAAAGAGTGTGGATGTCTGTGACCGACTGACTAAATGACTGACCTGTCAGTCCGTCAAGATCTCTGCCATCCATCCCTCACACAAATCTCTAACTAGGCGAACACAATGGCGGCGACAAGATGAAGCGACAGAGAATTGCTGGACTGTACAGCAAGGGCGATACGAGCAATAGAAGTGACAGGGTCCACCCGGTAAAAGCAGAATGCCAGCATTCCAACATTCCAATTGGCTGTGGTGGCTGTTGCTGAACCGCATCATAGCTCATTTGCATAATATTCGCTGAAGCCTGTCCAACTACTAACTGTCGCTTAAGTCGCCTCTAGCAGTCGCCCAAACCGCTTTCGTCTCTTCTGTCATCAGCAACTCAATACAAAGTCAATTACTTCCATCGCTAGAGTCGCTCAAGTCACGTCTGGTCTATTCATGCCCTAAGTCTCACTCAGCCTCCTGAAGGAGAGCCGAGGCAGCGTGTGAGTTGAACGAGTGTTAGTGACTGACTGAGAGTCTGACGGTCCATCCATCCATCTCAGCCCCTATTTCTTCCCACACAGTTAAGTCAATTTCAGCTGCTGAGCTGAAAGAGTGACAGTCTCTGTGACTGACTGACTCTCACCCCCTCCCGCCCACCCCACCCACTTCCCCAACCCCACACACAAACGTAATGCCCCTCTCTTAAGCTCATTCAGCCACTAGACTGCGAATTGAGGAAGTGTTTGAGTTGAGACTGCGAGAGTGAGTGACTGCTGGCGCCAGTCCCGTGGAGGGTAGGCTGTGGCAGAGGCCCAACCACCCGAGGGGATATCAGTTATCTTGACTGGCCACCAGGCTGTGCCAGTGCTGCCTGGCAAAGTCGCACATCCCCTTACACCAGCACAGAGTGATGAAGTCCGAACGAGGCACTGAAGTGCAGTTCATGTGCATATGTGTATAACGACAGGGCGAAGTGTGTGTATGTGTGTGTGTGTGTGTGTGTGTGTGTGTGTGTGTGTGTGTGTGTGTGTGTGTGTGTGTGTGTGTGTGTGTGTGTGCGCGTGCGCACGCCCGTGTGTGTGTTTTTGAGGGGTGTTGTACGGACAGCTGACTAAGTGTGCCTGTGATTCAACAACATTCTGGGACCGCACATGGCCTGTTATGTGCAAGCTGCATCCATTGCACACACGTTCACAGACATGGCCTTGGATATTTTGAAACCGTATTTTGTCATCCTGCTTCACATCAAGACAGTGCTGAGTATGGAAGGTTTCTATCGAATTATTTAGTTCTCAACAGACCAATGCATTGTAGACATGCTGGAAAAAAACCAAAATATCAAGTAAATGGTAGAGCTGTCCTTCAAAAAGTTATTTTGAAGTGATTGACTTAAAGGGGCTACATGCAATAGATACAACCTTCGTGCCATGTTGAAGTGAGATGCAAAATCAATGATGTACATAATCAATCTAGTGTGAAGAACCTCCAGAATGGAGGCCTTGAATGGGCAAATGTTCCCATTGTTTAAATCAACCATTGTGTGCTATTGCACTAATACATATACAGTAACAGTAGTCTTTTTTTCTTTTTCGGCAAATGACCCGGGCCGGAATTGAACCCGGGTTGCCAGCATAGTAACCAGCATAGTAACTCTCTTTTTGTTTCAGAATATTGATGTGTCATTTTCTGCAATATATTTTAGATCAGTCTGGTATAAAATAATTTTAAAGCAGGTTGGGACATCAAAGCCAGATCTGACAACTCAGCAGCTTCCACTCTCTCAGTTTACTCTCTCAGGGTCTCTGTGTCAGTTTATCACAGCTGACGCACAGAGATGCGCAGTTGACAAGACTGACAGACCAATGACGGTTGTGTTTCCTGGCGCACACTTTGCTATGAGAAACTCTTTCAGATAAAAAATGCATGATATAGCTCAGGGATGTCAAACTCAGGCCCGGGGGCCAAATCTGGCCGACGGAGAATTTTTATTCGGCCTGCGAGACCATTTCAAATATGTATGTAGTTGGCCCACATATACCTTTACTGTATAGTGTAACAAGACTTGAACATGAAATTTGGTGTGTCACAGGATGTCACAGGAACTGCCAAATATGATCGGAAAGGGTGTGTGTGAAATTTAACTATAGTACGAAGTGCATGTATGCATAATTTTAGTCCAATTTTTAAAACAAATATTGAGTTCGGCCCTCGACTTTGATCCAGATTTTGATTTTGGCCCTCAGTCAATTTGAGTTCGACACTCCTGATATAGCTTAACACAGCTCGCACCATATATTTACATTAGATTTTTATTTAAAAAGACCAAATGGTCTTGCATGCCCATGGGGATCCTTGCTCGAGTCTGGCCTGGGTCATTTTTCCAACCCTGCCTCATCTCTCTCTCCCACTCTTCTCCTGTCGTACACTCAACGGTCCTATCATCAATAAAGACACAAAAAGCCAGTGAAAAGAGAAGAAGAAAAAAAGAAGAAACAGAGAGTCAGAGTAACACAACAAAGCCCTGAGGTTTATGTCCATTCTGGACCTTGATGGAATCTGATAAGTGGTGCATGATCAGCCCTGCTGTATGACCGAGAGCAATGGAAGTAAGAGTTAGGCTAATCCCATTGACCTCAGTGTTCCATGTTTAAAGGTGCACTGTGGGATTTTGGATTTTGGGAGTAGGTATTGCAATGCTACTCATTGAAACTGCGCTGCCTATTGCCAAATTTGATCTTTTGATGAACATTTACTAGCTAATAAATTAATATTTACTACTAGTATGACCAAAGTATAGTAAGTTTTGCAGTTAAAAAAGACAATTTCTGGAAATTCTAAATGGTGGACATGGAGAAGATCCACCATTTTGTGTATGAAAAGTGCAATTTTCCCAGTCATAATGAAAACTTGGAATTTGACGGTGGAGGTACAGTAAGTATTCAAGTATTCTGCTACAGGCTGCTACAGGCTGTTTCATTGAGCCCCAAAAGGGGAATGTATTGGCCTGACTAGAAGACATTGTATATTGAATATACGGTAAGACATCCAAAAATAGAGCTTGAAAACAGGAGGTCAAGAAATTGTGTTGTCCGCATAAAAATTGTAGAATCTATCCTTGTTACGTTATGAATGCTAATCAGACGTCAGCTGTCAATCTCAACACGGTGCAGACAGACAGTCGAGGGGAGTAAAAAAAAACAACAACTTTCAATCACAACTCATAGCTCTGCTTTTAATGGCATTCAGTTTTGACAGTCTCAATAGGACATTTCTGGTTGCTTTCCCTGACCATCTGACGGCGCCAGTTAAAATTGAAGCACAGAAAATGAACAATTTGACGAGTCACCTCAAATTGTTGGACGCTGTCGTCAACAACAAAGCTTTGCACAAGACAGTGGCACATGCCTCGTAAGCTCACACCAGTGAGTAAATAGAGGCAAAGAATCTCTGTGAATCTGAGTATTCATGGAAATTATACTGTGAAATGTGTTCTCCTTATATGTAAATTTTGTATAAACAGCATTTTCACATAAATAGATCAGATCACCTTTGTGAAAGTTTTAGTATCTGCCCCACAGCATTAGCATACGTGCATGTTGAGACAGTGACACTGTCTGTGACACTAAATGTAAGGATAAAGTTTGGTTTGTACACTGTTCTTCTTTTTTTGAATACTGTAGGCTAACTACCTTAAAGTGATACTGTGCCATTTTTGGAAATAAACTTATTTTACACCTCCTTACCGTTTTCCTGTACTTTCAACCGTTTTGTAGCTATGGCAGTGCAAATTTTACCTCCAAGCTAGCAGTTAACATTGAGTCCTATGAGACCAGTTAGCTCTCCAGTCAGTTGGTCTCATAGGACTCAATGTTAACTGCTAGCATGAAGGTAAAATCTGCACTGCCACACCCAGAGAACGTTTGAAATTACAGGAGAACGGTAAAACCCTATTATTTAACTCAAGGGGAGGTGTCAAAAAAGCTTATTTCAAAAAATGGGACAGTATCACTTTAACCCATTAAGACACAGCATTATAAATTTGCTGTTACCAGAATGGCAATGACCAAGTAGTAATGTATTACTAAAGACCCATAGTCATAGTATTGTAGTTCTATAGTAGTTAACTTTCAATGACTATTATAGCGTGCCACCGGAGTTACCGTGTGCATTAAGGGGCTACCTCTAAACTGTAAGGTTATATCACCAAAGACACAGCTTTGCTAGCTGACATCTGTTACGTATGGCTGACCAACAGTCAGCTTCATGCGGCCCCTCTGGGCTTCAAATAGCTGTCTTGGCTTTCCACAGTCGTGACGGATGCAGTCACTGTTAATGCCTGATTTGATGGCACGATATGAGTGAATGTCTCCCAGCATCAAAAGCAAATACATACAATATAGTGCGGGCGTATTAAAAAAGTCTATTACTTCTTATCTCAAAACACTGTCTCAGTTAAAATGCAGGAAGAGTGAAGACAGCAAAGAGAGAGAAGATGGTACAACGCTTATGAAAATCGACCATGGTAAACCCACAATTTACCATGTTTTTTGAGCATGGTTTGTGATGGTTAAACCAGTCACAAACCATGCTGAAAAAACATGAAAAGCATGAATAACCATGATCCATGGTTAGTCAGGAACCACGGATTTCATGATAATACTCTGGTTCGTTCAGAGTACTTAGAGTAACCATGACATACCATGGTAAAACCATGCTTACTACAGTAAAACCATGGTCCATTTTCGTAAGGGAAGATACAGTATCCACTATGCATAAAAAGACACTGTTGAGGTGATCGGAGTGCAGACTACGCTTATGATCAGACCATATTGTAAATAGTGCAGTATATAGCCTATACGGTATGTTTTGTACTGTCATTTCTGATGATGATACATTCTCTCCCTTTGCCCCCCTTGTCTCTCTCTCGTTCCCCTCGGTCTATCTCTCTCTCTTTTTTTTACACACTCTCTTTTTTTCACGAGGAGTGCAGAAAATGGCATAAAAAGAGTGTTAGAACTTCAAAGCAAGTGGAGCAGCGCGAGCAGAGCGTTTCTATTCTATCAGAGGGGGAGAATAAAGAGCAGTGGCTGTGCTGTGTGTGAGAGGGGGGGCAGCGGGCGGCTTGATAAGGCTGGTGACAAGTGGTTTCAGGAAGTTAGAAGCTGCATTTCCATTTCCTCATAAGGCGTCATCTCTTAACACAGCACACCACCGCAGAAGGAATTCCCAAACCGCACAAAAAGCACACACCTCACACACACACACACGCAAGCACGAAAGCATGCACGCACATATGCCCACGCACGTACGCACACACACACACCCACAAACATACACACACACCCCAAGGGATTCCCCTGACACATTGTGATATGAGTAGGTCACACATACAATACTGCATGGCTGAGGGGCACAGGGGACGCGTGTGTGTGTGTATCTGCTTATGTGTGTGTGTGTGTGTGTGTGTGTGTGTGTGTGTGTGTGTGTGTGTGTGTGTGTGTGTGTGTGTGTGTGTGTGTGTGTGTGTGTGTGAGTGAGGTGTAGGAGGGAGAGAAGTGGGTGTGTTCTCTCAGTGAGAGAGAGAGAGAGAGAGAGAGAGAGAGAGAGAGAGAGAGAGAGAGAGAGAGAGAGAGAGAGAGAGAGAGAGAGAGAGAGAGAGAGAGAGAGAGAGAGAGAGAGAGAGAGAGAGAGAGCAGGCCTGGGGTTATTAATGAGGTTTTATGAAAACAGTCAATAACTTGGCCCAATTTGTTGGTCAAACAAATAGCTAATTAATTTACTCTTCAATGAAGCTATTGCTGGAAGCCAAAACATTCAGCCGTGACAAAACAGGCGTGAAATGACCCTTTGCTCTCAACTCCAACATCTGGACGGGCAAAAGAAAAAACAACGACACAGAAAATCAAGCGTAATGGCCTTGCTTATATTAATTAAGATACAAGGCCTCTTGTAATACATCCATGTTGTACCACATGCACGCAGAACACCCCCTTCAGAGTGACGTAGACTGACACCCAGATGCCTACACGTAAGTGCACTCGACATCACTACAGCACCACTGTTACTCATCTTGTCAGCTAACGTTGGCTTTTAAACTCTTCAACCTCTTACCAGAACGCCTCTGAAACCTCTTTCTTTACTCAAGCTATGGTATATAGGCGGGTCACACACAATGCGTGTTGAACTACACAAAGAACACTCTCCGCTCTCTTTTGGCTTCGGGTGTTTAATTTTTCACTAAAAACCCAGGAAAAAAAGAGATAGAGAGGGAAAAAAAGAAAGAGAAAGAATATGAAAGACAGAAATAAATAAGTAAAGAAAGAGAGAAAGAGTTAGTTTACAGTGAGTGGCTGACAGATTGTGTGATTGATTCACAACAAGAACAGCTACACACACATTCCCTCTCCTCTCCTCTCTTCCTCTCTTCCACAAAGTGCAAGCAGGTAATTGTTGTGAGGCAAGTTAATGGCTGGCCTGGTGAGTGTGAGCGGTGTGAAATGGGATGTGATGGGCCAGCCTGTGGTGTGGGGGCGCGAGCACCGCACAGGGCTGAGAGGCTCTGAGAGTTACCAGAGCTGCTGAGAACCAGAGCCCTGCACCTCGCCTCTTCATCTCCACGTAACGTACCCCAGGAGGAGGCCACACTCAAACATGGACCGTGACTCAACCCCCATTCAGCTTGCTTGCTCTTATAAGTTTGTTCATTCACTCTCTCTCTCTCACACACACAAACACATACACACACACACACACACACACACACACACACACACACACATACACACACACACACACACACACACACGCACACGCACACGCACACACCTTGGGCTCTACATCGACAGACGGCAACCTACAGCAAAGTACATTCCTGTAAAGGTAAAATTCAATTCCAGAGCAAAGACACTGGAGGCAAACACATTCTTCGTTCTGAATACAAGCTGTAAATACTGGTGTGTGGTAAACCTTTTGTGTTTAACTGTCTTTCTGACCTAAGCTGTGCTGTAATGTAATGTTGGACCCCTGGATTCATGAAAATGGTATTTCTGCACTACCCGCATACTTCTCTTTCTACCTCAGCGACCTTTGTAAATTGGAGCCATAGTGTACATACACTATATTCAAAACCAACCAACTTTACTCTCCAATTAACACATGCATACATCATAAACATGTCACACACATGCAGTTGACGGAAGGAAGGGCGAGAGAGCGAGAGCGAGAGCCAGAGACAGAGAGGGGGGGAGAGAGAGAGATATTGATATTGAGAGAGAGAGAGAGGGAGAGAGAGAGAGAGAGAGAGAGAGAGAGAGAGAGAGAGAGAGAGAGAGAGAGAGAGAGAGAGGTACCGCTCAACAACACAACTGTCGGCGGTACGGTACACACCCCTCTGTCCCACCTTGCACCGGTTTTCTGAAGGCAAACAATTAAACCCTCCTCATGACAACTCTCTTCTCTCTCCCATTCCCCCTCATCCTGGCAACGATGAAGAAGATATCAAAGGACGTGAAACAAACAAAACATAAATGTCCCTCTTGGCCATGACCGTGCGAATCAAGTTAAGCAATATAAGTACCTGCTGTCCTGTCGGGTCCTTTTTCAAGCTCAGTCCAGCACTCTTCCTCTATACACATACACTCAAAGAAGACAGAAGGTCCAGGCACACAGCAGGAGAAGACAGACAACGGATCCAGCAGGACAAGGAGAGGAAAAGGGGGATAAAAAACAATAAAACAAATAAAACAGGAGTGGAGGAAGGAAAGCACCACACCACGAAAAGAGTTCACCAAGAATGACGAAGTGGAAGAATAAAAAAAATCACGTTTTTTTCTCCCCTCTCTATTTGAGAAACGTTCTGTGGGACCTCAGTTGGAGTATGAAGAAAAAGAGAAATTCCTCAGAGTCAGATCGGCACACTCTCTCGCTCTCTCTGCTCCCCTCCCTCCTCTTGCATACACGCTCTTTCTCTCTCTCTCCCTCCCTCTATGGAAAATGCTCACAGCCATCCAGCATCCCTCTTCACAGTAGCATGTTGAATAAGTCCTGCCCTCCTCCTCTCTTCAACAGCACCACACCTCCTCCTCCTCCCCTCTTCCCCCCTTTTTACTCCTGCTCACTAGACACAATTCCCTATTCTCTTCCCCATCTTTATGGTTTCATCTTTGCCTCTCCTGTACAGTGAGTGTTTGTGTTTGCAATTGAGACACCGGAAGGTCGAAAAAGAACATGTCTTATAATGTGAAGACAAAGTGTGACACTCTTTTAAGTCTGTGTATGTGTGTTTAGGTGCAAAAATAAATTAAAGTAAAATAAAAATGTGTCACAGTCAGCAATATGTGTGTGTCTGTGAGAGGAATACAAAGGGAGAGGATATCGCTACAGTTTCCTTGTCAGTCTCCCTCACACCTACCTTTGATGCACAGATCAAACTCCTGGCTGCCTTCTCACATCCGTGTATCTGCCCGTCTCTTGTCTCACACTCTTTGGCTCTCTGTCTCTCACTCACACTCTCATACACTCAAGTGCACACTATCACATTCAGACACACACACACACACAAAATGCACGCACACACGCACACACTCTCTCTCTCACCCCACACACACAGTACCTGCCACATTTTTCTGCTCCACTTTTGTGGGGGCCATTTCTCTCTCTCTCTCTCTCTCTCTCTCTCTGAAGGTGGAGAAACAGAGGTGCTCGATCACAATTAACACTCCCATTCCACATACCATGGGAAGAGAGGGGTGAGAGTGAGATAGCGTGTGCAGAAAATGACTTCCCGTCCCACCCGAAAGTGACAAGGTCTTGAACATCAGTTGCCGTGTTCTCATTGAAAGGTGCAGCTAGTGTGAGTGGGGGTTGAGAGTGTTTGCTGGGGCTATGTGTACGGCACAGTGGTACGTACTGCCGCCAACTACCTGCTTCATCCACCGTGACCTTCTAAGACAGGCACATCTAAACACACATGCGTGCATATAAACACATGCGCTTATCTCTCTAGATATTTCCCTCTTTCAAGCATATATGGGTCACGGGCAAACAGAGGAGAGTGTGATGGAGGGAAAGGAAAGCAGGGAGAGAGCGAAAGGAGAAAGGAGGGGGAAAATAAAAGAGAGGACATGAGACAAAAAGCTTGAAATGTAGGAACATCTGGGGAGGGGGGTTAATAGATATGTGAAGAGTGCAATATATTAACAAGGGGGAGGGAAAGAAAGGGAAAGGGGAGAGAGGCTCATGAGAGAAGATTTGTGACAAGCGGTTGAAATGTTACAACTTAACAGCAGGAGGAAAACAGGTATGGAAGAGTGATTTATGTGAAGAGGGATAAGATATTAACTAATGTACATGCACATGTTCATAGATTCACAGGCAGAGTACTGCAGCTGGGTGCTGTGGGGTGCAGTAAGTACGCATCAGCAAGACTCCCAGAGCTGACCGCCCAGACAACGCTGCGAAGGGAAACAGCCCCACAGTGTGGCTGAACTGATACACTTGGTCCTCCTCCCACAGCATACAGGAGTGCAGCACAAAAGGCATTTTGGTAAACCCCATAGCACTTTAATTCATGGTTTTATCTTCAGAACATCTATACATACAGTATATCAACATTATACGCACAAAACTGTGTGCAATATTAAAATAAATGTTAGGGCTGGGGCTTAACACAATTAATTTTGATTAATTAACTACACAAACATTTACATGACTTAAAAAAAAACATTTTAATCACACCTTAATATACAGCTCCAGGCCTTTTTATTAGAATACCATGAAAAAGTTGATATATTTCCATAATTCCATCAATAATGTTAAACTGTCATGGATTGTAGATTCATGGCCCAGTTTTTTAACTATTCCAATCATTAAATTGTTTATTTTTACACATTTTGGTCTTCCAGCTCAAAAAAACCATGAATTGGGGAATTCACATCATTAGAATATTGTAATAAAATCACAATTTTCTTCATCAAAATTTGTTTCACATCAGTGCACATCAAATCAGTTGAACTTTGGTACTTTCTACACAACATGCAATGTTCAATACTTGGTTAGGACTCTCTCTGTCTTAATATTATTAATAATAACGGCCATGATGCGTTTAACATTGAAGTCAATGGCAGAAACAGTGCATGGGAGTAATGGAAGGCCAGATATCCTTGATGCTTTGCCGTCAGCTGTTTTTGTATAGCTGACCTGGTGTCCCACACTTCCCTCTTCAATATACCCGAAGATTTCCATGCCACGTTTTGGTGTTAACTCACCAGTTTAATTCTAACTCAACAGAAATTAAACCCCATTCATTTTCAATGGGGATTCATTTCTGGTTATTTAGAATTAAACTGGTGAGTTAGCGCCAAAACGTGGCATGGAAATCTACAGGGTATATTGAAGATTGAAGTGTGGGGTACCAGGTCAACAAACAAGAACAGCTGACAGCAAAGCATCAATGATATCTGGGCTTCCATAACTGCCATGCACTGTTTTTCCATTGACTTCAATGTTAAACGCATCATGGCCATTATGAAGACAGAGAATGTCCTAACCAAGTATTGACCATTGCATGTTATGTAGAAAGTACCAAATTTCAACTGATATAATGTGACCCGAATTTTGATGAAGAAAAATGTGATTTTATAACAATATTCTAATAATGCGAATTCCCCAATTCATGGGTTTTTTGAGCTGGAAGGCCAACGTATATAAAAAGAAAAAAAATAATGATTGGAATAGTTAAAAAACTGGGCCATGAATCTACAATCCATGACAGTTTAACATTATTGATGGAATTATGGAAATAAATCAACTTTTTCATGGTATTCTAATAAAAAGGCCTGGAGCTGTAGATACGGAGTTCTGGATTAGACCAGTGGAGGGCAGCATTACGGCTGCTGGTGGTGTGTTGTACACTACAGCCTGCTGAAATTGTTTTGATTCTCTTCTCTTTTTTTGGAATCAACAAAGTCTGTTATAGCCTCTGAAGCAACAGAGAGATGTTGGGTTTATAATGTTCAGAATGTACTTGAAAGCATTGGTTGCTTATCTTGGTTAACTACCACATTGAAAAGAAAAATCCTTAAATGAGTGACTTTTTTAGAGTATCTAAATGTAACAATATGTACATTTCCTTCATTACATTTTCCATACCTAACTTACTGTACCTAAAGTACTGCCATAATGTTACATATTATTTTTATTTTTAAATATAATTTTAGTTTTTTTTATGCCTTTATATAACAGGACAGTCGAAGATGGTGACAGGAAGCAAATTGGACAGAGAGACAGGGGAGGATCGGGAAATGACCCCGGCCAGACTCGACCATGTGTTCCTGTACTTAACCACAGTTGAAACGCAATATCTGCAAATGCTAATCATAGTATGCCACTTCTCTAGTCTGAAGTTTCATGACAAAGGCTTAGGAGTTTTGTAGTCTGAAAAATAGACATGGATGGAATTCACACTGTTGCTCAATACTTTAATACTCTCTCATTTTCTCTTCCCCCTTTTAGAAAGATCTATTTCTGAGCCCTGCTCCTCAGCCCTTCTCTCCCTTGGTGTCTCCACTCATTCCTCATTCATAACAGTTCTGGCACCATGTAGAATAGAGAGTAGTAGAGTAGAGTGCTTTATTGTCACTATAAAAATACAGTGAAATTATGTTCGGAAGCATCCAACAGATGCCCACAAAATTAAAGATATATTAACGGCATAGCTAATAATAACAAAACTAGAAATGCATTCAGAGAACGCAGACCTCCGCCAAGGAAGTTCAGTTCGTTTTGGACATAGGTATAGAGTCATGATGTGTTTCATGCATTTAGGCTTATAGTCTACATAGCATTTGTGTTCAGGTAACTGAACCGTCAAGTCGTAACCAAATTACAGTTCTATCTGTCTCTTTTATCATTTCCATGTCCTCTAGCTGTGGACTGTTTAGTTCACCTTTGATTGTTCTATTGGCAAAGTGATTGTTCATGGTATATGCCTTCTGAGATTTGCAAATGCACTTAAGCCTTGAAGCTCATTGCTACATATTAGTCACATAAAAAGCACAATTTTCATTGGCCAACGCCCATAGTAGGCCTATATATTCTACAACAGTGCAGCGGTCCCCAACCACTGGGTCGCAGACCCAGAGCGCAGTAATAGGCCTATATATAGTCCTATATTTTTTTGTGATAATAAGACAACATACTGTAGGCTACTTTGAGCCGTTCGCTGAGCCTAATTATTGAATCAGAATGAAATGTCCAAGAATCCCCTTATCCAGTGGCAGTGCATGGATGGTTGTGGAGTGTCAGTTATTGTTTTGGGCTTTTTCGTAAGGCTAAACAAACTTTTCAGAGGTAAATCCACTTGTATCATTTCTAGCTGTTTCAATATCGTGACACCAACGTTGTGCTACAAACGTAATTGCTTAGTGAGAGACATGTCGACTCGACTGGTCGCAGCTAGCGGAATCATAATTGATTATTAATCATTATTACAATATTGCCTACCCCGACACTACACTTGTTGGAGAAGTTCCATCTACCTGTGAATAGCAAGTCATGTAGCCTATGGGAATCCGTTCATGAGGGTTATTGCGAGTTGGTCTTGGCGCTGTGGGCAGATGATCGGCACCCGGGCCTGCTCTCTATTTCGTATTGAAAATCACTGTTCGCCGCAACTCCACAGCGTTCATTCGTTATGAAGTCTAGGAACTAGTCTATGGAATGTTTTGTAGTGCTGATGGTTTCAGTGCGCGGGGATTGGGGAAGCAGCAAATCACAGCAGACTAACGCAATTCGCGCGCGCCTTTCTTTGAGCTTCATTTTATATGAATATTTTGTGACAGTATTGTGAACTTAAACGATCTGCGAGGCTTTAGCTAAGGCTGCTTTTTGATAGCGATTTTGAATCGCGTCACCTACCGGGCCTAGCTGCAGTGTACCCAAACAACCGCCAGGTAGCAATTGGGAGCGCTCGCTATACGCTTTACCACGTGATATATAACATAACAAAATAATAGTCTACTCTGCACTGAAACAGTAGCTTTTTTTAATACCGGTAATCCCATCCAAATAATTTTGTTACAATGACACAAAATACAAGAACATGAATGGATATTTATTTGGATAACACACATCATATCATAGTAAGTTACTTTTAATTCAAATGTGATATGGACTGTTAGTGAATGTGCAGTGAATTATTTCTCGCTCATTTGTTTGTTTTCACTGCTGGTACATTTTAACCAAAACCCCAACTCAATATTACAGGAGCCAATACTTGCTGTTTGCCAGGTTAATCTGAAACTTGCGCTGATCCAATCAGAAGCGCCTCTCTCTCTCTCACTCACCCACTCACTCCCACACACGCAGCAGCAGGATCAAAAGCCCCATCTTCTCTCTGTCTCCCTCCGTATAAATAAGCTAGTTGTCTCGTAACCTAGCATGTTTAGCTAACTTGCTACAGCCAAAGACGCAATTTTACAGGATGGATTCACAAAGCAATCAAAAATAATGTCACTAATGCAATCTGCGTACAGTAGCCTACAGCATGATACTATTCCAACTGCAGTATTGTACCGTTTTAAATGCCTTTGTACCGAGGTACTTTTTTATACCGGTATAACGTGCAACCCTACACTAAACAATCGTTTGGAGACAGGTCTTCAAAAACGTTATCAAAATGTTTAATGACTTGTGAATTTAAGGGGAAGGGTTTTAGTGGAACTGCTAGCTCTAGCCCAAACACCAGAGATTTTGATAGGAAGGTGAGATGGGACAGCCATGTCGTACATAGAAATTAACGGTGAAGATTCGTAACGCAAATATGGCGCCTACCCGCACATCTCCCGCCTTTCTGGTAACAAGAGCCAATGTGCCTGCTCAGCTGCGGTGCCAGTGATCCAATCATCTGGCTGCATCGGCGCACGCGAAATGATGCGCATGCTCAGTTGTGAAAAGCTGTTTCTCTCGTGCCGTTACGGAACTACTGCGCCTGCGCTCTGTCAAAAAAAAAAGTGAGAAAAGTGGCTTTAAAAGCTTTGTTTTGACTCGTATAACACAACCAAGCAGTCTAGATTGATCAGTTTTTCACGGTGGTTTCAACCACATGGTTTTCACAACCGCTGGGTTCTTCCCCGTCCTACTGTATACTCAGTTTCCCCATTCATTTTTCCCATTGACCCTCAGATCTGGTCTACTTAATCGTGAAATAGGCTAAGTCTTTGCACTCTTCGCAAGACCTAATGCCAATTGACTCGTCTTGTTGGATACCAGCCAAACTCACAAGCTAGATAGCCAATAGTTTCGACTGTGCTGCTTGAAGAGGAGGCATTTAAACTGTTACAATTTAGGCAGCATTTAAGCATACACACGTTTTAACTTTCACGTTGTGCGATGGGTGGAGACAAGTGTGGAATCACTAAAAGTTAGAGATTTTTTTAAGAACATAGGCTGGTAAGATGTAGGCCTAAATGACACGCACTGCTTGAAAAAGATGATAGATAGGCCTATACCTATAATAGAGGCATCTTAAATAGCCTACTTCAAACTAATAGGCGATGGCGGGCGGATTCGGTTTTGAAAATTGGAGAAAAAAGCGTTAGGGCGGGTGGATGAGAGATTCTGAAAAGCGGTTGCGGATGGAATAATAGGCTATGTCAACCACGCACCTCTAGTGTGTAGGCTATAAATGTTTGTCTGTGGGGGAGGGGGTGATTAAACCCACACACGCACCCACAAATGATGCAAAGAAGCTCTCTCTCTCTGTCCCCCCAACAACACAAGAGGCAATAGGCCTATTCGCATTGGACGCACTTGTTTAGTCCCTCACAATGTGTATGCTTGGTTGCCATATTAAAATCAGGTTTTAAGAAGATCACACACAATCGAATCGAATTAACACAATCGAAAGTAAAATAGCCAAATATTTTAATTAAATTCGGGCAGTTGGTTGAATCACTCAAATAGCCTAGGGCCTACTTAAAAATAATCTAGGCCTAGGCTACTTTAAAATCTATTTTACATAGCCTAGCTTATATGCCTATTATTGTCTGGGCAAGATTATGCCTACGTGTTAATAGATGGCATGTGAGCTAGCCTAGGCTATGTCTTCACGTCTCTGCCAAACAGAATCTCTCTCCGCTGTTGACACCTTGCGTGTTGCGTAAGGCTGTAACGATACACCCAACCCACGATTCGGTTTGTATCACGATATATGACCCACGGTTCGATATGCCCCACGATTTCGAATTTTTTTATATATATATATATACTCTGTAATTAATCATTTTTTGCATTTACTTGCCTACATTTATTTTGTAGGTTTACAAGGCTAAATGATGTTGCAGATATAGGCTACCACTGCAACCTGTTCCCAGGTGTTGACATACAACACAGAGAAATAAGGGATAGTTCAGCAAGGAAAAAGGCTTATATAGGCTAAGATCATATCACCTGAGAGAGAGAGAGAGAGAGGGAAAGAGAGAGAGAGAGAGAGAGGGGGGAGAGAGAGAGAAGGGTCAGGGTGCCTTTGGTCATTGACAGCTGTCTTATTTTATCAAACATTAAGCCTATCCAATTAATATCCAGTCATTGACTGAAAACAACACTGGTCATAGCCTCTTCCGGAAACATGTCGTATTTTGATGTTAAATATTTTTGTAGCTTTTCTTTGATCGTGCAGCAGCGCATGCCCGTAGCCTACAATCAAAACTCGAAATGAACCTCAGTTAGTTCTCACTGCGCCAGTGTTAATTTTGTCAGCTTTTTTTTTATTTAGTCGTAGTCTTAGTCACAATGACGAAAATCAATTTTAGTCTTAGTCACATTTTAGTCATTGCCTTCCCAATTTAGTCTTAGTCTGTGTCTAAATGACGAACATCAATTTTAGTCTTAGTCAATTTTTAGACATTTTAGTAATTTTAGTCAACACTGTACATAACAGAACTTCTCCACACACTGCTTCTCTTTTTAATATATATCATTGACTGTACAGAATAAACCTTCTCCACACACTGCTTCTCTTTTTAATATATATATCACACTGTGCAGAATGAAACTTCTTCACACACTGGTTTTCCTTTTCTCTATTTTATTTAACACCAGTGTTAATTTAGTCAGCTTTTTAAAATTTAGTCTTAGTCTTAGTCACAATGACGAAAATCAATTGTAGTCTTAGTCATATTTTAGTCATTGACTTCCCAATTTAGTCTTAGTCTTAGTCTAAATGCCGAAAATCAAAAAAGGGCTTTGACAAAATATTTTAGTCATAGTCATGGTTGGCGAAATTAACACTGCACTGCGCGCACGTTTTTTGTTTTGTTTTGTGATTTGACATTTTGTCAAGAGCGAGAATGAATACAGATGCTGAAATGGAGCATGCTTTCTGCAGGCAGTAATTTTACAATCACTAGTAACACGGGAAAGAAATAATGCTGCCAAATATCCTCCTGCTTATCGACCTCAACATTCGTCCGACTTCTGGCACCTCCCTTACTAGCGATTGCAGGCTGGTTTATGGATATCGACAGGCGGAGCATCTCGTGCTCTCTCTCTCTCTCTCTCTCTCTCTCTGCTCCAACGTCAAACTCCACTCGCCATAGCCTACATCGCGCATGCATGAATCAAAATATCTTGACACGTTTACAAAAGCCTTCTTGGTCTGTTGATCATTTCTGCTTCACCTTCCGATGTTTGCCAAAGTTTTTCTTCTCACGGAAGTTGCTCAGGCAAGGGATAACAACGAATGCACGTGCTGGTTGGGTGGAGCATTTCATAAGAGTAAGGGGTGAATGGAGTTACTCGCACATGTGTGCCCTTTTTCTACTTGTCTTTTTAAGCACATATGCAAACTTTTGCCTGCATGTTGACTGTTGTGTTCTAGACAGAGGGACAACAACTTTAAAAGGGCACATCGCGATTCTGTGAGGAAGGGTCGCGATAGGGGTTTGTGGGTCTGCGTACCGCGATCCCTCGGTTCGATACAATATCGTTACAGCCTTAGTGTTGCGACTTCCTGAGGTGATTTCAGAGCTGCTAAATTGGGGGAGGGGAGTGTTCCCAGACACGTAGGCTACACACATACACCGTACTAATCTCTCTCTCTCTCTCTCTCTCTCTCTCTCGCTCTCTCTCTCTCTCTCGCTCTCTCTCTAACCCAGTGTTTCCCAACCTTCTTTGAGCCAAGACACACTTTTTCCCTCGAAAAAATCTTGCGGCACACCGCCAACAAAAAATGATGAAATAATGAAGCCTCCGAAGAAGGAGTCATAGTTCTCCAGTCATATTGCTGGTTCGAATCTCCACCGAAGCAACTGAATTTGCAATCCTAATCACAGATGATTGGCCACACCTGGTGTATTAGACAGATGTCTTGTCACGTGTTGCCGCCATCCCCAGTTAACCGGAATTGCGCATTGAAAGGATGAAATGTTCACAAGCACCAATAAAAAAAAAAACCTTCAACCTATTAGTTGTGCTACCTTAAATTTTTTGGTAGCGGTGTAGACCAGGTAGCAGGATAATAAGCAATACTAGGGGATGCAGCCGATGCCAGTTTTGAAGTCAGAATGTTGTCGCCAAATGAAAAAACTAGGCCTACATCTCTCTCAAGCTGACGTCACGGGACATTCTTCCTTACAATAGCCTATTGTTCATGGCTGTTTGTAGGCATACAAACTCCGTATCCTGAGGATGTCCGTTCCTGGGGTGAATTTCTCAAAACCAAAGTTGCTTACTACATTAGCTACTTTGTTGTTTTCAATGCATTTTCCCATTGGCAACTACCGAAGTTGCTAACAGGCTAACAACTTCTCTTTTGAGAAACTCACCCCTGACTTGAATAGGCTAGTGCAGAAATAATTAACAGTCATCACTTATAAGTTAGGGGGCGGAATTGAGACGGTGAATGCAGGACAGAATAATAAAAACAAAACACCGTCGACTGGCGGTCTTGTTTAGGGCTCACGCTTGTGTTATTATCAAATGCCCAATGTTACGTGCAACGCGCAATTGGCTGACTCTTTCCACTTGTACCATACTAAAACTGAGGGAGGGATCAAACAGATTACTCAGCTTCGCAAAAAAAAGCAGTGCACCAATAATACACCGTCTTCAACCTACTATTTAGGCCTACTAGATATATAGGCTAGTAATAGTATTAAGTTGTGCTATCTTGTTTTTTTGTGGTAGCGACAGTGTAGATCAGGTAGGCCTAATAGCCTGCAACATTAGGGGAAGCGGCCAATGCGCCAGCTTTGAAGACAGAATGTCGTCGCCAAATGTAAAAGCACCTCTCTCATGCTGACGTTACGGGGCACTAGGTCTACTTCATTACAATGTTGTTCATGTCTGTTTGACTCACACACATATAGGTTTTATACTAGTGGTTCAATTTGTGTTTTTGTGCTCATCGCACAAATGAGACAGGCTTGCTTGATACACAAAGCAAGCGACATCGGTCCACTCAAAATGGTCCCAACTCCGCCGCTTGATTTCATGTCTGCTCAGTCTCTCCATTAGGCCTACGGTTTATTAGCCTACTCTGTTTTGCTATTTTCGTTATTCTTAGCCCTGGCTTTAGAGATGAAGCAACTGTGATCAGTGAGGTTGTGGAAATGGTTGGCCGATGCCAGTTTTGAAGACAGAATGTTGTCGCCAAATTTAAAATTCGATGTCTCTCATGCTGGCGTTACGGGACACACTTAATTACAATGGTGTTCATGTCTGATTGACTCGGTTTTAATTGTCTTTACCGGTTCAAATTGTAGGCATGCAAATTCTGTATCCTGATGATACCCGTTCCTGTCTTGAATAGTGCAGAAATAAGTTAGGGGCGGATTGGGAGACGGCGAATGCAAGGCAGAAAAAAGTCGAGTTTAAATTCACGTGGTGGTTTAGGGCTCACACTTGTGTTATTATCAAATGCCCAATGCTAAATAAAACATGCAATTTGCTGACTGTATTTCTACTACTACTAAAACTGGGGGAGGGACAAGCACGGAAGCACTAACAGACGCACAATAACAGGCAGACGCTGCTCTGCAAAAGCAGTGCTATACTGCCGTGCAATAGTAGAACGCAGTAACTCAAAATGGTCGAAAAAAAATTTATATCGGAAATCGGTTCTAAACTACCTCATTTGTCTTGTGTCCAAAAATGGTGGTCCAACACCGTCCCGTTTTGGAGAAAACTCATTTTGAAAGTGCAAAAATGACCCAAAAAAGGTTAAACAAAAACGCAATAAGTCGGCGAGTTACTGCTGCACGTTCCAATGGGACTGGTTTGGGAGTAGACAGTAATACAAGCTAAGAACGCAGTAACTCCTGCAGTAACTCCATTTTGTGGCAGTAATACCAGCCAAGAACGCAGTAACTCTGTTTTTTGTGGCAAAAAGACACATAAATGTTGTTTTTTTGGGGGGGGTTTTGTGTGCATTAAATTTCTATCCTAAACAAGCATTACCAGGAAGTGTCACCACCAATTTACCGACAACACAGTTGTCGCGCCATATGGAAAACTTTGAAGCCTTTTTTCTCAGTTTGCCGTTTTCAGAGTTACTGCGTTCTAAGATTGTAGGGCAGTATACTGCCCCCGCATTCCGAATGGCCACAGGGTGTAATGACTACGGTACGCTGCCGTGGTAAGGTAATGACGTGAGCAGATTGAAGTGACAACATCTGTACACACCAATTGCACCAGATTTTATGGTAAAGTAGGTGGAGAATGCGCGCACATCAGTGGTACAGGTGCTGGACAAAAATAGAGTAACTGAAATAAATGATGGAAGTCCGCAACACTGTTAATGCTCCCAGTGATTTATTTGCAAATAAATCACTGGGAGCATTAACAAAGTCCATATGCATCTCACAGAATAGAGAGTCCTGAAGTATTGAGGGGGGGCAGGTGACGTATTGAGTTCAAAAGTCTGATGGCAGTAGGACAGAAACTGTTCTTCATTCTCGTAGTGCGGGCACGCAGAGTCTTAAAGTGCCTGCCAGATGGTATGGTGAAGAGCTTGTGACCAGGGTGTGTGTGATCTTTAAGGATGTTTAATGCTCTGTTTGTGCAGTGTGTATGGTGGATCTCCTCAAGTGTGGGTAGTTGGCAACCAATGATTCTCTCTGCTGTTTTAATAATGCGCTGTAACATCTTCTTGTTGTCGTGTGTGCAGCTGGTGTACCAAGATGTAATGCTGTATGTAATCACTGATTCAATCGTACACCTGTAGAAATTAGTGAGCAGATCTCGTCTGGTAGCTGGGCCTTCTTTAGAGTCCGCAGGAAATATAGCCTTTGGGATCCCTTTTTAGCTATTGCAGAGGTGTTGGCGATCCATGACAGGTCCTGGCTGATGTGCACTCCCAGGAATCTGAAGCTCTGTAATACTTCCACTGGCTCCCCTCCGATGTTGATGGGTTGGTGGTAGTGGTTGCCCCGGCCACACTGCCTGAAGTCCAAGATCACCTCCTTCGTTTTCTTGGAGTTCAGGGCCAGGTTGTTGTCTTGGCTCCAGCGTGCCAGCTGTGCCACCTCTTCTCTGTAGGCCGTCTCGTTGTTGTCAGAGATCAGAGTCAACGTTGTTGTCAGACAGGAGTGTGAAGAGTGGCCAAACACGGTTGTGTCCACTGGCGATTCTAGGGGGGGCAGGGGGTGGCCAGGGCCACCCCTGGGACGCTATTGTCCACCCTACTGGCCACCCTTGATTCGACAAGTAATTAATAAAAAAATATATTTTTAAAAATAAATAAATAAATATACAATAATAACAACAGTATAAGACCAATAATAGGGGGGGAGGGGGGGGGGGGGGGGGGGGGGGGGGTGGTGGTGGTGGTGGGGGGGGGGGGGGGTGGGGGGGGGGGGGGGGGGTGTGGGGTGGGGGGGGGGGGCGGGGTGGGGGGGGGGGGGAAAGGGGGCCGGGGGGGGGGGGGGGGGGGGGGGGGGGGGGGGGGGGGGGGTGGGGGGAGGGGGGGGCGGGGGGGTGGGGGGGTGTGTTGAGGGGGGGGGGGGGGGGGGGGGTGGTGTGGTGGGGGGTGGGGAGGGGGGGGTGGGGTGGGGGGGGGGGTGGGGGGGTGGGGGGGGGGGGGGGGGGGGGGGGTTGGGTGGGGGGGTGGGGGGGGGGTAATTATCACGTGTATCATTTCAAGTTCGCAACCCAACAACAAACAAAGAGGAAACTGTCAATCCTATGGTGATCGCTGGCTGTCAGATCTAGGGTCAGTTTTACACTTTAACTAACACAACAGTCGTTGGACTGATGGCTGCAAAGGATGATTTCTGATCAGTAGGCTTACACGATATGACCACTGCGTGTCGCCTGCTGCCCTTTATAGTCGCTTATTCTATCCGTGAAAGATCTGCAAACCCGCACCAGCGATGCTGAGAGCAAGTGTCACTGCAGTTCCTTCACGAGTGGACCGCATCACTAACTTGCCCTGGCAGTCTAATTTGGACAATAAGGTATGGCAATTTAATGATTTGTTTGGCTGTCTGAATGTGTTGGAAACCTAATTTTTGAAAACTTTATGCAGGTATTAGCAGCCAGGAAAGAGCCAAAATACGAGATAGCTACACGAAACAACAACAATGACTAAATGAGAGCAAGTTAGTGTGTGTGGCAGCTGCAAACCAAGTTAGTAGCACAGGCACAATCCTAAAGTGCACGTCAGTTTTATTTGTTTGTGTAACGGATATTAATATGAAACCGTTTGGATGGGACATGGCATGATAGCATTGGCCCATTGGCCACACATTTGGAAAAGGGTAGTCGGTTGTTATACTACAGTCAGGATCGGGTGGTAGGCAGACGTCAGTTACCTAGCTCGAAAACCTAGCTGTGAAAATGTACCTAATGCTAAGATGGACTAGATTGCTGTGATGCCTTCTCTCAGTGAGAAGCTTCTCTTGCTTTCTTTCGATTGTCTTCTTGACTTTTCTTGGATTTAAGAATCAAACTTAAATAAATTCGGAGTAGTAGTCATAGTAAAGAGCACCTCTGCCTCTTTAGAGTAAGAAAGTTCACATCAGTCAACAGATGTGATTGCCTAAACCCACAGCGTAGTCCACTTCAGAGTATGACTCCCCCCCAGATAGCCTAATTTTGCGGTACATATTTGACCTCAAATGGTGTCAAATCTATCGTTAATCCTTTTGTTCAAACGTAGCGAAAATAAATCGTTCACGCACACAAAATATGGGTTACAAGATGTGGGGTTTGTTCACCATCGAAAATTAACGTCATGTATTTTCTTTGCTAAAAACCCTGCAGCCACGGCTTTTAGAAATCAGACACTGCTACAGCTGTAATTTGCCTTGCAGGCCGACGGAGCCTCAGACTTTGAAATTCAGTCATGTAATTTCTTTGTTATAACCATATGCCACTGCTTGACATCTGACCACCTGTCAACATCAATAATATAGTTTTTTTTGTATTCTGACATTGTTGAATGAAGTAAAGTTGTTACTTAAGGGGAACCACAACAACGAACACCAAATCACATGGAAACCAACATGTGTACTTCCCAATTCGACAATTAATCCCTCTGATATTGTAGACAGATACTATGATTAGAAAGTGAGTTGATTGAATGATTAATTGGTAGCATTTGTTTGATACATTTCCTCCAGTGCACCGTGACATTAAGATGAAGAGAAGAAACGATATTGAGAGCTTCTTTATCAAGAAAAAAAAGAGTCCAGAGTCAGCTACAGCCAGAGTACCAGCACCAGTGCAGATGCCCACACAAGCCCAGCGCCTGGGGATAGTGTTGATGAGCAGTACTACCCCCAATAACAAGATGGTAGGTAGGTTGTGCATGGAAAGTTTGAATTTAGTTACATGTGCCCTTTCATGCACATGTTCAACCAGTTGCAAACACTGTTATTGTCATCAAAATGTTTCTGTCATAGGCCACACTACATAACAGGGTCTTTAGTAATACACTATGGTAAAAACTCTGGTAACGGGACAAAGGTATAACGCCATGCATTAAAGGGTTTAACAGCTGACAAATGTTGAGACAGAAGATGATGAACTAAAGATTTGTATTATATGTATATGTGCATGGACCTATCTGTCTGTCTGTCTGTCTGTCTGTCATTTTAAACTATCCTTGTATTACCACAGTTGACCAGCCACATTTGGAGGAGGAGGAGACGGACTGTGAATCTGTGTTGGTCTGGATCTCCACCTAACTGAGCATGGTATGTCAGGTTCAGATGTTCATTCATGAGTTGGTTGTCTTCCTCTATCATACTTCAGTTATTTAAAAATGCCAATTATGCTTATTTATATGGTGAATGCATCGCATTTAACCAGATTACACTGCACTTTCAATTAAATCATGGCACATTAAAATAACTTATGAGGATATGTGTTGTGCCCATTTACATTAGCCACATAACCCCATTACCCGGCCTTATTCTGCCGCCACACGTCCTCACCTCACGACCATCAATATTTATCCTTAAATTTATGTGAAGACGTACATAGAAAACAAAGACCTAAACATTAGAACATTTCAATACAATATATATATATATATATATATATTATACTACTACAAAATATTGAATTTGAAGTTCATGGTGCTTATTTTTTTTCTTTAAAAAGCAGGAAATAGCATAGAAATAAAGCACATTTCTGTGTGGGAGGACCCCCGTATGTGTATATAATTCCATGATTCCATGGCCACCTCAGACTATATTTGTGTGTCATCTTGGCCACCCTAGTAAAAATGTCCTGGATACGCCCCTGGTTGTGTCGTCAGTAAATTTAATGATGGTGTTTGTGCTGTGCTTCGGAACACAGTCATGAGTGAAGATACATGTACAACCATGCCATGCCACCATTCCACCTCATCATATACTTATCCATTTTGAAATGGTAGGTCCAGTCGTTAAGTTCAGAACTTCAGGGATAAACAGAAAGACAAACTTTAGTTATTCTATTATTTCTAGAGTCTCCTAAAAACGCCACTTTGTCATGGTTATCATCGCTGATGACATTCCTTGACTTGAATGTGCCAAACCAGTTGATTTGACTAAAATCGTAAAATGTAATTTTAATATCTGCGCAACACTGTGCAGTCCCTCCATCAGCTCTAAAAACATGTCGAAGACCTTCCTGAAATAGAGAAGATGTTAGACATGCAGCTCTGGCTTATAAATAAAGTGTAACCCACTTCCTATTTTGGACTGAACTCATTTTAAGGTAACATGAACGCTAAAGCAGCCTCCATCTATTTGACCCTTTCGAGGTTGAGGTTTTCTTCAGTGTTTGAGCAAACGGATGGAAGCGCAGTGCAGAGCAGAGTTTTCAGCACAAGACAGCGAACATGCAAGTGGAGGCAAAAGACAGATGAGAAATGACACTTTATACACGTCATTGACACTTCACGGTTTTTAATGACACTTCAAGCCGACTGCGAGCTTTGAACTTCCCCGAACTGGAGGGGAAGTTCAATTTGATGACTTTCCTTTAATATGCTTGCAACAGCATGCGGTATATTAAGTGTTATATAAACATAGAAACATGCATTGGTCACATAGAGAGGTGCTGGGTAAAGTAGGGCATGCAGTATAGTTGGTCAGCCTATATTGTGCATGAAGAGTGGGAGTCAAGAGTGAAGAGAGCAGTTTTACGTTGGCTGTCTGATAAAGGGCCGGGGTGTAACAGTGGATGGGGTGGACCAGCGGTTCCCAAACTGTTTTCTGCTGCGACCCCCTTTTGGACCCAAGAATATTTTCGCGACTCCTCACTTCATACACAGTGTGACCAATAAAAAAACAACTAACATGTTGTTGGGCCTCCTTTGGATTTAATTGCACAGCACATTTGGTGTTGTATTGTGTCAATAAACACTGCATGTCTGGATTTATTCCCTTACAGTGTTGCGATTTGTTCTTCACCAAGATTTTTGTACTGATGATGGTCCAGTCTGAGCGCTGGATAAGGCCTTCTACAAGATATCAGAAAGATTCTCACTGAGGTTGCGGTCCGGACTCTGTGGTGGCCAGTCCATGTGTAAAAAGGATGTCTCATTCTCTCAACTACATCATAACAACATTTCTGTGACATTGCCGAGTGCCTTAATAATAATAATAATAATAATAATTGTATTTGTATAGCACTGTATCATACAAGGCATGTAACTCAAAGTGCTTACCAAATGGGAAAAAAACATCACTGTTAGAGATGCATTTAAAAGGAGAGGTATAGAGGAGAGGCAGAAATAGCAGGAAGGCAGAGGAAGAGGAGATAGATAGAGGTTGTAAAGTCATAAGGTCAACGTAGGTTAGGACCAGGATTCTTAGATGCGTAAGGTCCATAGTGGCTGGGCCTAGCATAAGTCATAGATAGTCACACAGAGATTGGGCGCTCAGATGCAGCCTCTGGTGCCATCAGGGGTGAGGAAAAACTCCCTTTCACTTGAATCATAGTTTGTAAGAGGAAATAAAACTCAGTGAGGTCTGATAAAAGAAACCCTATAGTCAGGAAGAAACCTCAGGCAGAGACCAGCGGCCACCTAGGGGAGCCCCCTGCCAGGGCTGGTTGTGAGCAGTAAGGACGCTGCGGCAGCTGCGTAACAGTATTAAGTAACAGATTAAGACTTGGTCATTACAATTTTGAGGACAATAAGGTTATACCATCGGTTCTGCGCAAAAGGGTTAATAAATGAGAGGCAAGTCATTGCACCAGACTGGTTCGGGGAGCACAAGTCATCATTTTCACACATTGTGCCAGAGAGTTGGCACAGAGTCCAACCTCATAGAGCTCGAAAGTCCCGCCCCTTAGTTCCGCGTTTCACGGGATCTAAGCTGACCATCTAACAACATGGTAGAGAGTAAATATCTTCTGATCTCAGTCATGATATGCGCTGGGCTACAAATATGCTGTTTAAGAGGCTAGATAAAGATTATTCATGCAGAAGTATCAATGTTTTGTTCCGAGGCCTGCATGAAAAATGTGAAGAAACACAGCTTTCTAAAAAGTTTGGGGGTTCATACGAACAATTAAGCAAAAATATCAGAAAAAACATATGTGGAGCTCGTGGCACAACTCGAAGGGGATCGAAATATCATTTTAATACCGCCATTGGATTACATGCTACAATTTTCGGCTAAGAACGCCGTTGAGGTCCCATGAAATCGGGGGAAGTGACGTCACTTTCTAGCTCTATTGAGAATTTTTGGGAGGTGCTGGAGAAGGCTTTTTTCAGCATTCAAACTATACCATCATCAATACAAAAATAGTGCAATGCAATGCATTAACATTGCTACATTTCATATAAAAATTGGAAACAGGTGGATTTGAAGACTAGAAGATAAATTGGAAAAATCTATATGAATTGTTCCTAAACCGGATTTTTGCTAAATACTGTACGTATATTACACTAATATTGCTTTGCTACACTAATACACTAATATTGCTATAGGGCCTACTGGGGGCCTAATGTGACTACTGTTGTTAACCAGTTTATGGAAAGGTTATATTATATGAACGCATACATTCAAGGTTTAATACAAACAGTCCCTTCTCTCCACAATCTTCCTGCAGTATCTCCGTACAGCCAACCCACACGCCCACCCCCACCCCCTAACGGGTTCAGAACCCCAGTTTGAGAAGCACTGAGGTTGTGGATAAATACGCACAATACTCTGCAGCTCTCACTAGAAGGCGAAGAAGAGTGTGTAAAAGCCGAATGGAGTTATGGGAACAGACTTTGGTCTGTTTGGTGTGTACAGAAGTGGTGGTGGTGGTGGTGAAGAAAAAAGAAGCTTACTTTGCACATTGAGCCTTTCACACACACCCAAATAGTTCCACCACAACCACAAAACAAGCAACAATTGCAAATGCTTTGTACTCTCATGACTATGCTTGCAGTTTAGGCAAAGGCAGATTTAATATGTCAAAGTTAATTTATTGTGCTTTGCATAAATAGATGCAGGAGCTAAAATAAACACACATAAAGGCCAATTAAAAGTAAAAAGGAACAGTTTAAGAGGAATCAAATCATGAACAAAATTCAAAAGACAGAAAAATAAAGTAAGAAAAAGAACAGTAAGCAGTGTGCGGTGTCTTTTGAATTTTGTTCATTGTTCACCTTCTCCTGTCTCACATCTGCACCTGCATTGCTGAGGGCTTGTGCACTTAAGGACTCTCTTGAACTTTGATCAAGGAATCAAACAATATTTGAAGGTAAAATAGAATGCAGTGAAGGAAGGTAAAGTTACATACCATCACATCTTTCTGTGCACAATCACAAACTTTACTCGTATGTGACAGAAGCAAGTTGGGTACCTTCTCGTGTCTTTAGTGTGTGTCATGACTTGTGGAGCCAAGTTGACACTGTGCTCTGCTTTTAAACTGGCCTTCAGTAACTATAATAGTGTTGGTTGCCCTAAAAAAAGAAATTTTCCACCAAGTACTGTTGGATACATACAGTAACATACAAATACCAGATGTTCAAAAGGAAAGATCCTATACTATGCTTGCCATTCATTGTTAGCCTCTTACTGCAGATGGGCCCGTCGACGAGCCTATTCACTCTTTGCTGAAAACACTCACCTAGGCCTACATCATAAGAACATTGCGATGACAATGGAGAAATCCTTTAAGACTCTCTGCAGAGTTGGAGCAAGTTTGCCTCATTTTAGCATGTTTGGGGTGAAATACAGTCACTCTAGAGCAAAATCACGGCAAAAGGATGCGTTTTGAGAGAGTTTGATAATATCACGTTAGCCTCGTCAGCCTTTAAGTACCAGACTTGGTCATTACCATTTTTTTGACAATAATGTTATAACAGAGACGGGATAATTGCTTTTGCTCCACACAATACTGTACAAAAATGAGACATCCGCACACTTCAGGCCTTTTTTGTGCAAAGCTTTACGTTGTGAGCCTTCGGTCCTAGACCTTCATCAGGCAGCTGATGTCTCCTTTATGTACAGAAACTTCAACTGAATCCTGCACCTCACCTTCTTCTTAGCGCAGCACTATGGCTCTCTGTAATGTCATAGCAATGTCGTTATGATGTAGTTGGGCATTTTCAGCAAGTGAATAGGGTCGCCGGCGACCCCTGCTGCAGTAAGAGGCTACTCGATTTCAGCTCAGCCTTGCCACCAGATGATTAAGAAACTCTGTCACCTCCACATTCCCACATTCCCCCACCCCTCATCCGCTGGATCCACAACTTCCTCACCAACTGACCACAGGCCATCAGGATAGGTACTGTGTCTTCATGCACCATCATCACCAACACTGGAGCTCTGCAGGGCTGCTGTCTTAGTCCCTTTCTCTACATCCTATAATATACACAAATGACTACACCAACCCCTCTCCCATTACCACATATTTTAAGTACTCCGACGTCACTTCCATCCGAGGTCTGCTTCACAATGATGACTCCCATCCCATCACAGCCTACCATCTATAACTCACTTCACTCAGTGGTGCACAGACAACTTTCTGTCACAAAAACAAAGGAAATGTTTTTCATAACTCACATGTACCCTCTACTGGTCTGGCGTCCACCTCCATCCATAACCAAATGGTGGAACTGATCAGCCACCTCAAATACATAGGACTCACCATAGACAATAAACTCACTTTTGATGAACATGTACCACCAACATCCACAAAAGGTCTCAACAGAGGCTGTATGCGATCCGTAAACCCTCTTCCCTCTCTGTCGCCCCTCATCTCGTTTCCCTTCTGTACTCCAGCATCATCCAGCCCATTCTACTGTACTGCTCACCCTGCTTCTACAACATTCTCTCCACCAGCAACAGAAATAAACGCACAAAATACACACACTGCATCCAAAATCACCCACCACCCTATAACTGATCTCAACTTCCAAGCGGTCACATGCCTCGCATATTCAATAATCAGAGATCACACTCACCCTCTTCATCCACATTTCACACTGCTTCCATCCGGCTGCAGGTTTAGAGCACAACAAGCACGCTTCAGCACAAGGTTTGTTCCATCTGCTATCACTGCATTGAACAACCTTTCACATTAACCCTGTATAGTCCCTTCTGGTAGTGTATACACCCACTAGCCACTTCATTAGGAACACCTGCTACAACTGTTCATTGGGGCACATTTCTGATCAGCCAATCACATGGTAGCAGCTCGATGCATTTATGCATGTGGCAACAGAGCATCATAATGGGGAAGAAAGGCTATTTAAATGACTTTCAACATGGCATGGCTGTTGTGCATGGCATGGTGCTGATAGGGTTTGATTTGAGTAGGCCTATTTTAGAAAAGACAACCGTCTCTAGGGTTTACAAAGAATGGTCAGAAAAAGACAACAATTACAGTGAGCGGCAATTCTGTTGATGGCAGGGGTCAGAGGAGAATGGGCAGACTTGTTTGAGCTGATACAAAGGCAACATTACGGTAAGTCAAATAACCACTCACTACAACAAAGGTATGCATAAAAGAATCTCTGATTACACAGCACATCAAATCTTGAGGCAAATGGGCTACAGCAGCAGAAAACCACATTTGGTGCCACCATTCTATTTACTGTCAATGGGTGCCACTCATGTCAGCTAAGAACAGGAAAATGAGGCAACAATTTACACAGGCTTGACATAAACAACACTAGAAGATTGGAAAATTGTTGCCTGGTCTGATGAGTCTTGATATCTACTGCAACACTTAGGTGGAATGGTCAGAATTTGGCATTAACAACATGAAAACATGGATTGACCCTGCCTTACACCAACGTTTCAAGCGAAGATGATGGAGATATAATGACATAAGGATATTTTCTTAGCACGATTTGGCCCAATTAGTAACAATTTATCTTTGTTGGAATGCCACAACCTACCCGAGTATTGTTGCAGGCAGTTCTGAAGGCAAAAGGAGGTCCAACCCAGCACTAGAGAGGTGTTCCTAATAAAGTGTTCGGTGAGTGTACATGGTACCCCATGGCTGTCTTGTATCATTTACCTGTATGTCTTCATGTTACAAGTTATGATGGTGGTGAACGCCAATTTCCCATTGGGGACAATAAAGTCTGTCTGTCTGTCTATCTACAGTATCTATCTATCTACAAACTGTATATACCACATTTTGTCCATACACAGATTCTACTGGTCCAAGCTCATGAAATTGCATGCATGATTTACTCCTACCTCCCCTGTCTCTTGTTGGATGCTCTGTTGTCAGTGCTGATAGCGGAGCCCCTGTGCCTGTCTGTCTCTTCACATTTTCCAGATGGCCTTAGGACTGGACAATGGTGTAGGCCTCTGCTCTAGCCAATGAGCGTCTTTCACTGTCAAACCAGAAAATACGTGCTGTCTGTGCAACACATGCAGCTGCTTGTTATACAAGTTTAGAGGCGCACACACACACATGCACACACACGTACACACACACACACACACACACACACACACACACACACACACACACACACACACACACACACACACACACGCACACACGCACACACACGTATACACAAACACGTACACACGCACGCACACACTGTGAATAGAAACTGAGTGGACAGACTGAATTGTTTACTTTCCCTGACACAGTTTCTATGTCTGTGTTCAAAAAACAGAAACATTACATCACTAGGTTTTTAGATGCGTCCTAGCATCTCTATAAGAGGGTATGTCCATCCGTCCATCAGTCTGTCCACCTGAAACGCATTCTTTAAATCGGCCAAAACACGATATTCGCCGCCATTTTTCGTGTTGAATTGTCTTCATTCATTTACATTAATAAGCAACAAGTGGACACATCTTTGTCCGCCTGTCGAACTTGTTTTATCATCTCAAACTCATTACTCAAGATATCCTTTTCAAGCAGAATAGGACACATCAGTTGGAGGCTGTAAAAGTCACGTTCGTGGTTTTACAAATAAGCTCACAAGCTGGTAATGGAGAAGGAATTGCGCTAATTGGACATCAGCTCATTCACTGAGAACAATATTTACTCTCTTAAACTAGCATGTCTGCCAACATGTCGCCTTTGCTACTCAACCGCCCAGATCTTAGAATTGAAAGCATGACTATACACGCAGGTGCAGTAGTTATCTTGAGCCCAGAGTATGACATGTAGGCCCAGTGGCCCACACTGGGCATTTATCATGCTTCTCTGCATCATATCAAGGTTAGGACTCTTCTGTCAAACTGGGCTACTTCTGAAATTGGGCTGACTAATAAAACATGGATGGAAAGGAAAAGGATAGGGTAGGTTTGGCAGTAGGCTTAGCTACACAGCAAGGCTGTATCGAGTTAGTACTTCTTCTGAGTTGTTTCCAATGAAGCTGTACAATAGATATATTATTGCCCTAATGAGTAACACTTTCCTACACTGAACGTGCAGTCTTTTTTTACGATATTGCACCGAACACACACGTCTGCCTCTAACGTGCACAAAATTGACATGAAATACACACCACAACACGTTCGTGCACAAAATGTGCCCGCGTACGTGTATACTGCAGCAAGCGCATCGAGGGCCTAAAACGAATAACAGGAAACATACATAAACTGATCACAGATTATAGTTGGAAGATAGGAAATGTGTCTGTCCTGAAGCCATGTATTCTAGAGCAGTGGTTCTCAACTGGTGGGTCGCGACCCAAAAGTGGGTCGTGGAGGGGTCATGGGTGGGTCGCGGAGCCTTGGTGTAAAAAAAACGTAATTCTAAAAAAAAGAAACCAACTTTTCCTGCAACAATATACAACTTTTATTGATAGGCTAGTGAACTCCGTGTCATCTGTTGTCATAGATACAATCTGAATGTTTATGCGAGATAGATAGCGTGCAACCAGTCATTCGAGTCTTGGTTACATTTTGAGAATTGCATTGAATTGACCTGAACGCTAAAAAAATTGGGTCGCGACCGAATGAGAGCGGAAAATGGTGGGTCCCAAAACTGTTCCAGTTGAAAACCACTGTTCTAGATTATAATAAAATCATAGTGCTGAGGACACACAAACACACACACACACACACACACACACACACACACACACACACACACACACACACACACACACACACACACACACACACACACACACACACACACACACACACACACACTTAACCTGCTTTAAAAACCATGGCGGCTTTTCCCCTTATTGTAGCTGGCACAAATTCCAGTGAATCCCACACATTCAGTGCAGACACTGACCATTTCAAGTTAGTTTAGTTTTAAGATGGGTCTGAAGACAGTTAGCACAAGTCAATGTGAATACTGAGTTACAGTACAAACTAGACCAGTGATGGGCAACCTGAATTCATTAGTTACAATTCAGTGCCATATATTACAAATGACCTGGTTTGACCTGGACTTTGGCTCACCAACGAAGACCTGCCAAATGCACATACAGTATTAGAGTACAAAGTACACTATGAAGTACATCATGGCCCAGTCCCTGAGATCAGTCAAAGACAAACAAGATGAGAGGACGAAGAATAACAGACGGACCGTTAGGCAAACACAGAAACCACTTAGATTAGCATAAGTGGTTCCTGATTCTCAGAAATGTGTCAGCCATCTATTAGAAGTTCAATCACACCCCGGCAAATTGTTCAAACCACACTTGTACCAAACATCTCATATGATGGTACATGTGCAAAAATAAACAAACCATAGAACCCTGTATGCATGACTCATCAGATGGCTAAAAGGGATGGACACTCTGCGAAAAAAAAAGTGTTGCATGGAAAACAACAGCCAAAAAGCAATGTGATGAATAGATGTTTCTAAATTGGTTGAACTATGCTATGTAATGTATATCCAATATACACAAAATTGTTGTTCAATTAAACCCAAATCAAAAGACACAAACTTCACGTTGCCTCATGCTTCTCATGTGAGCAAAGAGAGCACTGATGAAGGCAGACCAGTGAAATGTCTGCTCTCAACTCGCCTCATGAGGAAATGGAAATGAAGCTTCTAACTCCTTGTGCTTGACCAGGGTGTCTTTTTCAGTGTAAAAGAGAGCCTGAACCTGCTCTCACCTTTGAACTGTTTGGGCCCATGCACCTGCTTATTTCTCTACACATCTTGCAAGCATGAGCTTGTGCATGAGCACAAGAATATCCTTGCTTCCTGCCTTATGCCTCTGGGAAGCAAGTTTAACAGTGTACTTACAAGAATGAGAAGATAACTGCTGACATGTCAACAGTTGAGAAACTCAACTCACTGACACGCAAAAAAGGCCTGAGTAATTTATAATTAGCACGGCTGTCAGCCAAGTCACTGTCTGAACGCTACATCCTCTTTTCAAATGAAGCATCTCTGAGCAAACTGACATACATGTTAAACTGTGTAGTGTGTGAAAGTGAAAAAGTGAAAGCCCATTGGGAAACTCCGACTCCCATTATCATTGTGACACAGCACAGAAGTGAACACTGCACACAACGAAATTGCATTTATGCCTCACCCACCCGTGCAAGAGGGCAGCCCTCAATGGCACCCCAAGGGAGCAGTGCGGTGGGACACTACCATGCTCAGGGTACCTCAGTCATGGAGGAGGATGGGGGAGAGCACTGGTTAATTACTCCCCCTACCAACCTGGCAGGTCGGGAGTTGAACCGGCAACCTTTGGGCTACAAGTCTGACGCCCTAACCGCTTACCCATGACTGCCCATGACTGTGTGCATGTGTTTATGTAAGCATGCAAAGTCTGTACTTTGATAAATGCATGATTCTACTGTGGACAGTTTTTTTGCCCTTTTAGACATATTTCAGAGTCCTTTTCAGTCCCTTTCAGAGTAATTTAGATTTTTTTTCTGTAACACTGCTATTGCATAATTACATGCATATCTCTCCCTGTCACATTAACCTTCGACCTCAGGTGACTTCAACACATAGCGCCTTGTCTTGAGTGCTCATTATGATCAGCTGGTTGGACAATATTTGTGGCGAGATGATTCCTTTTCTGAACTCATCATCAGCACCCTCTGCATGACAGAAACAGGCAGGCACCATGTGCTACTGAATGGCAACTCTTGGACGAGTGCCACTCAAGTGAAATCAAAAGCTGGATAATTACAATGAACCACTAGCGAACTAGTAGTGAACGGGACCAACAATTACTTGTTCACTGATACAGGATAATGGAGGTGATGGTTTTGTCTAAAGAGATGTGAACAGCAACAAGTTCCAGACTTGACAATGTCCAGTAGTTTTGTTTCTCTCAAAGTGAAAGTTCTGAGATTAGGGCGTTTATTCAGGCATCAAAGGGAAATGGGTGTTGGTCAAGGGTTAACAGACACTTCCTGGAAAAACCGAGGCCAAGAGCTTCGTATATAGACTTGTCATTTCGACTCTTGAGTCACTATTTAGTGATTCTTCTCTCTGGTCTGGATGTTGTTTTCTCCTGTCCATGATGAAGATACTCCTCTTACTCTCAGGTGAGACACAAAATACTAAAACATTTAAAAAAAGAAGTAGGGCTATAGATTACAACTGCCTTTATTACATGCATGATGGAATAATGACAAAGAATAAAGCTACTTGTTTGTAACTTTTTGAAGGTTAGGCAAATATTTGAAGAGTTCTGAAGTGCATTTCTGATGAGCTGCTGCATTTCTTGCTGTACTTGATAATACATGTAAATATTTATTTTAAAGCACATTTCAATGGATATTACAGTTTTTAAAATGATTTTCAAGAGATTTAAAATAAAAGTATTTTGGCAGATTTCCATTCCATATGAGTGCAACATAGGCCTACCATGGGGAATTCAAAGTGTGAAATTCAAAATAGGTCATCCTATATCAACTATTTTCATTCATTGTTGTCTGATTGGCTTTCTTGTTTTACTGTAATTGTGAGGGCACATACTGTACGTCTTGTAACCAAATTGTTCTCAAAAAGTTTTAGGAATATGATTTTTATTCATCTATTTTATTCTAGTGGCCTTGTGTAAAATCTGCTTGCTATCTACTCATCGGGATGCCTGTGTGATTCTCCTAAAGCATACAGTAGCACTTTGTTATGTGTCCTTCTTTTACCAGACATACAGTGCCTATATAAAGTCTACAAACCCCTGTTCAAAGTCCAAGTTTTTGTGAAATAAAAATAATGACAAATTATTTCACAGAATTTCTACCTTTGATCTAAACTACTAGCCTGGACAATGCAATTGAAAAACAAACTGGCTGCATAAATATGCACACGCTTAAACTTAACATACTGTTGCAGCACCTTAGGATTTCATTACACCACTCAGACTTCTTGGCTGGGAGTCTATCAGCATAGTACATCTTAATATGGCAATGTTAGCCCACTCCTCTTTGTAAAGGCACTGCAAATCAATGCGAGTGCATCTCCTGCCAGTCCTCCTCAGATCACCCAACAAATGTTTGATGGGATACAGGTCTGAACTCTGTCTGGGCCATTCCAAAACCTCAATGTTATTCTGGTGAAGCCATTCTTTTGTTGATGTTAGGGTAATTCTGAGAGATTAAGTTCCTCTGTATCTTCACCTTTCTAACCCCACTCCTTGACTAAGACTCCAGTTCCAGCTGAAGAAAAACTGTCACAAAAAGCATGATGCTGCCACCACCATGCTTCACTTTAGGCATGCCGTTGTTTGGGTGATGTACTGTAGGCCTACAGTGTTGTTTTTGCGCCAAACATACCTTTTAGAATTATATCCAAAACGTTCATCAGACCAAAATACATCTCCTACATGCATTTGGGAGATTACAGATGACTTTTTTTTTTGCAAAATTTACTCTAGGTTGAACTTTTTGGACATAATTCCAAAATGTATGTTTGGTGCAAAACATCACCCAAATAACACCATGAAGTGAAGTATGGTGGCAGCATTGTGCTTTTGGGCTGTTTTTCTCCAGCTGGATCTAGGGCCGTAGTCAGGGAGGAGGGAGTTATGAATAAGTTAATTCCAGACAGTGTTGAAATAAAACTTTTGTCCCCCTGTTAGAAAATTGAAGATAAAGAGGAACTTCTTTCAGAACGACACTGAATCTACCGTATGCCTAAATCAAAAAAGGATAGGCTTCACAGAATAAAATTTAGGCTTTGGAATGGCTCAACGAGAGTTCTTAGAATTCTTAGTTCTGAGTTCTGAGGGGTGACCTGAAGAAGATTGTGCACAGGAGATGCACTCGGATTCTGACAGATTTGGAGCGCTTTTGCAAAGAGGAGTGGAAATGTATTGCCACATCAACATGCGGCACACTGATAGTCTTACATATGAGTCTTACTCAAAAAGTGCTGTATTAATAGCCGAAGGTGTTACATTAGTTTAAAAGATGTGCATATAATGTTACCAAGTTAATTTAAGTTTTTATTTTGTATTTTCGGTTTAAAGCTTTTTAAGAGTTTGTTTTTCAATGACATTGTACAGCATGGGTGGGGAACGTCTTTGGCCCTTGAGGTCGTCGTATCCATACCCGATATAATTTCAATGTTATGCAGTTTCACGTGAAATATGACACGTTTTGTAAAGAAATGTTGAATATCCCATTTGCAATACAATTAAGTAATATTTTCAGGGGACCTAAAGGTGGAGTCTGTTGTAAAGGTGGTCACCTTCATTATAGGGCTGAGGAAGGAAGTGCAGGGGGAAATCTTGGCTTGTGGTCATAGTGCACCCCTTGATTCAAGATTCAAGATTCAAGGAGTTTACTGTCATTGTCAATGAAGGCAACGAAATTGTGGGTGGAGCAACAACACTGCGTAGTTTGAAGTAGGCCTATAGAAGTAACCAAAAGAAGTAGTCAAATAAAGTCTAAATTCATGAGATGTATCATGAAGCATGATAAATGAATGTAAACAATAGTAATAATATGAGTAATAATGAATTAATCAAGTAAATCAAACAGTAAAATGAGATCCCCTCCCCACAATTCAAGGTTAAAACCCCAGTACTGTAGATATTTTTAAGGTGCACAACACACACACACACACGCACACGCACACGCACACGCACACGCACGCACGCACGCACGCACGCTCGCACACACACACACACACACACGCACACGCACACAGCTTGAAAGGCTTTTTAAAATTTGAAGAGGCCCCTCGAATGAAAAAGGTTTCCAACCCCTGTTGTACAGGTTAATAGTTTATATTAAAGGTGAAACAGCTTCTTTTTACATCACAAAAAACTGAACTTGTTGCCTCTCTCCTGACCTTCTGTACAACCATTTTAAAGCCAAAAGTTCAAAAAGGGTAGACCTTTTTTAACCCATTACCTCTCCATCAGTCACCATGGGTGGATATCATTGTCACATGTCTATAATCCCTTTAAGTTTAATTACATAACCTATTTGTTTACATTATATGGTCTGCTCTCCCATACAATATGGGATGAACAGTGTGTTTCACAAAACGTAGCAGAAATGCTGTATATACAGCAATGTGGTAGTATTACATGCCATATGACATGATATTTCTCATCTGCAACCTTGGCAGTCTGCTGGTTCCTGTGTGAGGCACGAAAACCAACAAGTAAGTGAAACACCACTCATGGTGAAACATATCTAACAACCATGTCAACACGCATAGCAAACATGCAACGCAACAGAACAAGCAGAAACCACCTAAATACATTTTAAAATGACATGCAATAAATGGTGAACTACGTACATCATCACACAATTTCCATCCATGATTGCTTTTCACTTTTAGTAGTGTTTTGTTTCTTCAACATGCCTCTTTTTTAAATTTCAGTCAAGATGGTCGCCAAGTATGGCCTTGTGTATGCCGGTGATACCGTACTGCTCAAGTGTAGCAATGTGCCTTCTAAATGGTTCTTCAACGGGAAACGCATGCCATCAAACACTGAGCAAGTTCTGATCCTGCCTGCAGTATCCAGAGATGACAATGGGTACTATCAATGTGCAACCAGCACAGGAATAAGTGACCAATTCAACATCACAGTCCTTGGTAGATATAGTTACTGTAGGCCTATTTTCAGACATCTCTACACAATGCACCTTAACTGCATATTATACACTGTATACTGCACTGTATATATACTACAAATGATACTTTAATTTTAACTGAAATGTGTTTATGTCAAACTAGTACCGGCATCCATTCTTGATAGTATCTTTATATTTTATTTTCAAATAAAGACATCCCAGTTCAAGCCAAAATATCACTAACACCTGCATTTACTGCCTTTTCAAATCCCCCCCCAACAGAGTACCTGCCTCCTGCTTTCCTCACGGTTTCATCTGAAAATCCAGTAGTCTACAATGACCAGTCAGTGTTGCTCAAGCTATCTGTGGATGAAGACCTCACAGATTGGAAATGTTTTGTGCTCCGACAGTATTCATTATATGATGTGAACATTCCAAAAGAAAAAATGGAGGGCAAGAATAGCACTGAATTTTATGTGTCGAGCGAAGGGAAAAACCCAGGGATCGTCTACTGCAAACACAACAGAACACGTAGCAATTCTGTCCTTCTCAGGAGTTCAAGTAAGAAGGAAACCTTGATGACTATTTTTCAATTGTCAATTTAGGCGACGTGTTTTAATTACAATAACTCAAATTAATGGCAGTGCAATGATTTAAAATAATTTCCCTCACATGTTCAGGACAATACATACAATTATTAGGGGGGAAATATATATACTCATAAATGTTTTGTCCTGGATATATTACATATATATAATTCTAATTCAGGCATCAAAATAGCTGAGCCAATTTTTAAGTGTGTACAAGACACTTTCAAAATGGCCAAATAACAGGTCTCAATAACACACATCAAGCTTCAAGTTCCGTTGGGAACCAGACAAAAACCGATAAACACAGAATCCATCCTCTAAAGGCCCAATTATTACAGGCTCCAAATCCTGCTGAACACTAACCAACTTTTTCATATCTTTCCCAGATAAGGAGGTACTGTTAGAGGTCCCCCCAGAACCTGTAGTGTTGGGGGAGCCCCTCACCCTGAGATGTGTGGTCCAGGGAGGAGCGGCCATTCGTAAGGCGGTGTTCTACAAGAACGGTAATGTGGTCCGCAGTACAAACGATGGCCTCTACAGCATCCTAGCCGTCACTTCCAACGACAACGACTCCTACAGTTGCCAAGCTGACTATCAATACACCTTTACAAATCCTAATGGAGCCTTGAAGACAGGGGTCAAATCTGATCCTCAAACAATCACCATCAGAGGTACCATCATCTACGTGTACATACAAAAATTAGTTTGTCAAAGTTTATTGGCGATATGCAGTGTTACTTGCTAGTCGGATGTTTCTTTGTTTACTCCAATCCCAAGATAAGCCTAGATAAAGGCTAAATACTTGCTTTCCTACTCTGAACAATTTGTTTATTGAGGCCTTTTGTTTTGCTGTGCACTTCTTTCTTACTGCTGTATTCTAAATTCCTTTTTATAGCCGCTGTATGAACTCTTTGTGAGTGACTTTGGATACACGTGTTTTGATAAATGTAATGTCATGTAATAACCTCCTTCATTTACTCACATCCTAAGAAACTCCTGCCCCACCGAGTGCATTCCAGCTGCGTTATAATTTGTCGTTTTATTTGTTTGCAGCTCGTCCTCCGACGGCCCATGTCATTAGCAACAACCAATCTCTAGAGTGCTCCTGTCCCGACTGCCCGTCCTCTGCAAGCTTCAACTGGTACTTTCGAGAGTCCAGTGCCGCACGCAAAGAATTCTACTTACACACCAAGGGGACCAGCATGCTCTACTACTTCAGCGCTGGAGAGTATGTTTGCCGGGCATTCTGGGAATATGGAGCTTCAGGACTTAGTAAGCCTAAAAACACCGCCAAAAGTAAGTAGAACTTATATTTTTTCACAAAGCCAACCACTTGCAATACTGGGATACATTTCTCGAAAGTGTTCTCCACCTTCTCAACAGTCTTCTCGCTCACTCACTCAACTTGTCTTCAAACTAGTGTTGCATCGATCATAGTCGACCTATATTGGCTAAAAATAGCCTGATCGTATGGGCAAAAACATGCCGATCAAAAAGCCGATCATGTCACGTAAATTACTAATTTTCTAATGCGACACGTATGTCTCATGGGTCAAGGAAAGTCATGGGTAAGCGGTTAGGAAAGTCATGGGTAAGCGGTTAGGAAAGTCATGGGTAAGCGGTAAGGGCGTCAGACTTGTAGCCCAAAGGTTTTCGTTGTGACTACCAACCCGCCAGGTACACTACTCCCTGTCGAGCGCCATTGGGGGCTGCCCCCTTGCACGGGTGAGTGTGTGAAGTGTGCAGTGTTCACTTGTGTGCTGTGGAGTGCTGTGTCACAATGACAATGTGAGTTGGAGTTTCCCAGTTGGGCTTTCATATAGGCTACAGAACTGGCAAAAGGCTACAGTAGGCCTACAGGTGCATCCTCAGTTTCAAAGTGAGAGGTCCGCACACTTAAAATCCTACAGTCAGCCTTTGTCCTGCACCTTTTACTGGGATGTGCACAATCTTCACCTTCAACTGACTACAGGTGCATCTTGACAACACAATGACAACACAATGATTCCTGCCTACACTTTCTTGAAAGTGTGTGAGATAGATGTAAAACGTGCCGTATGCAATGTGTAATGACGAAATCCCTCGAGGTGGAATTATCCCTCGACAATTTAACACCACTAACTAACCTTATCAAACATTTAAGATTGCAACACTCAACTATATGCAGAGTATGAGAAACTTGACATTCACAATACCATGAATAATACTGAAGCTATATTACCAACATTTCTAGTCTGAAATTTGAAAGACATAAGTTACTGTATATTACATGCATAAGTTATAGTACATAGGCCTATGCAAATTATGATTATGATTAGTCTACTTCAATTTAAGAAATGTCTATATAGTTAGATAACTAAACGTTTTTGGGTTTTTTAAACTAGGAGAGATTCCAATTCTTTCTGAGATCAGCAGTGATCAGTGATAGGCAGATCATGATTTTGATGATCGTAATCGATGATCAAGCCAAAGAAAGATAATAATAATAATAATAATAATAATAATAATAATGCATTTTATTTAAAAGCGCTCAAGGACACTGTACAGAGAGAGGCAAAATAAAACAAGACAGATAAACAGATTGTAAACAAAAAATAAATATATAGAAAAATAAATAAAAATAAAATAAAACAAAATAGAGTTAAAGAATCATAAAGAATAGGCTAACTGAAACAGATGAGTTTTAAGTCTGGATTTGAACAGGGGTAAAGACTCAATATTGCGGATGTCAGGGGGAAGCGCATTCCACAGCAGAGGAGCAGAGCAACTGAAAGCTCTGTTCCCCATGGTGCTGAGACGGGCAGAAGGGACAGAGAGGAGAATGGAGGAAGAGGAACGGAGGGTGCGGGAGGGAATAGCAATGTGAATAAGATTAGATAAATAAGGAGGGGCAAGATTGTGGATAGCCTTGAAGGTGTGGAAAAGTATTTTAAAGTGAATTCTAAATGTGATTCGGAGCCAGTGGAGATGTTGGAGTGCAGGGGTAAGATGGTGACAGGAAGGGGTTTTAGTTATGATGCGAGCAGCTGAGTTCTGGACCAGTTGGAGCTTGTGGAGAGATTTTTGAGGGAGACCAAAGAGGAGAGAATTACAGAAATCAATGCGAGAGGTCTGTGTACAAGAATGGAGGTAGAATGGGAGGTGAGAGAGGGGCGGAGACGGTTAATGTTGCGTAGGTGGAAATAAGCAGACCGTGTGATGTTGTTAATGTGGGAGAGGAAGGATAGAGAGCCATCAAGCATGACACCCAAACTCTTAACTTGAGGGGAGGGGGAGACAGGAGAGCTATCAATTGAGAAGGAGAAACTATTTGTTTTGGATAAGGTGGATTTGATGCATATAAGTAGGACTTCAGTTTTATTAGAATTCAGTTTAAAAAAATTGGAGGTGAACCAGGATTTGATTTCAGAAAGACAGGTGGTGAGGGAGGGGGGAGGGAGAGTGTCAGAGGGTTTGCCAGATAAATAGAGCTGGGTGTCATCAGCATAGCAATGGAAATTAATTTTGAATTTGCGGAAGATATTACCAAGGGGAAGGAGGTAGGTGATGAAGAGGAGGGGCCCCAAAACAGAACCTTGAGGCACACCAGAGGTGACAGGGGAGGGCTTGGATTTAAAAGACTTCATTTGAATAAATTGAGAACGGCCAGAGAGATAAGAATGGAACCAGTCAAGGGGTGTGTTACTTATGCCAATTGAGGAGAGTCTGTGGAGAAGGATGGAATGAGAGATGGTGTCAAAGGCTGCACTGAGGTCAAGGAGAATGACAATAGAGAGTAGGCCAGAGTCAGCAGCAGAGGCGATTCCTCTTTGAGTACAAGGGAGGCGCCGCCTCCTGTCCAAAATCACGGAGAAATAGTATGTAAACTAATGCTTTACACGACTTAATATCATTGCTATTTCAGACCCAGCTCCATAGATGCATGTGCTCAATTTAGAGATTAAACCAATCTGTAATAAGATCCCGAGGCTCGCACGAGTTTTTTTTTCCGCTCATGACAACGCAAGCGAGTCGAGTCTCAATGGACTTCAATGGCATGTGGGATTGTGCGCTTTTTCAATGGCAAAATGCTAAACGGTCATTGGCTATTGCCGTGAATTTTTTTTAATTTTGAGACTGAGCCTCACTGGGAGTGAATGGAGAAGAGAGAGGAGGGGGGAGGGACCGGAGACTGGAGCTCCGACTTGTGATTGGGTGAACCCCGTGTCAGTAGGCTACAGTAGTTGATTTCATTTCGAAATGCGGATATGTTATTAATTTGACTGAGAAGTTTCGTCGTGATAACCTAACCAGTGGGGAAGCTATTCATTGCGTTGTACTCCAGTTTTGTGTAGGCCTACATATTCTTGTAAACCTGTGTTGCGAATAAAGTCTTAATAGTGGCACGTCCTTATCCTTTTTAATCTCCCAATTCAAAAATTGAGGTTGCCTACTTTTCGTTATTGCTAGCTTGCAAGAAAGCTAGAGAGCTATGCAAAATGCCAAGCATTGTGGATTAAATTCTGGCGAATTCCAGTCGTCCTTATGAGGAGAAAATGAATATCAAGGAGCAGAGCAGAGCACTGCCTAATATTGACTTGGTGAAAAAGGTAGGGAAGAACAAACGTTTCTTTTGAGCGTTCGTGGTGTCTGATCAACTGGTTAACTGCCAAGTCCCGTGAGTGGCGAGTCCTTGTTTCCTACTGTGTTGGCAATGTCTGGTAAATAATTAAAGATTTTGCGACCTCTAGTGGTAAGTTAAGCCGTGCACCCAGTAATGAACAAAGACAACGAAGGCAAACTCAATCACATCATTATGTGGCGGAGGTAGGCCTAATGAATAATAATAATAATATAAACATTTCCCTATGAATAGGCTACAAGGGGGATAATGATTACCGGTAATGATTAACAAATTTGTTTCAACAAGAGTCCTTCAGTGTGTGAGGGCAGGCCATATGTGGCTCAGGACCAATGTAAGATGTGTGTCAAAATTGACCATCCCCCCCACCCCTTTTTTTGCGTTCTGGACATATTGTAATTGAACAGCCTCCCCTGTTTGACAGACTACCAGCCGCCACTGGTCACCAGCCATGAGCAGGTCATTAGTGATTTTAACTAGGGCTGTTTCTGTGCTATGTAGGGGGCGAAAACCAGACTGGAAGTGCTCATAGAGGGAGTTAAGAGTTACGTAGATGGGAATGGAGTTGAGAAGCTACAATTTTTTCTAGAATTTTGGAGATGAACGGAAGGTTGGAGATTGGGCGGAGGTTGTTGTAGTCAGAGGGATCAGAGCCAGGTTTTTTTAGTATAGGGGTGACAGCAGCAACTTTGAACAGAGAGGGTACAGTACCAGTGGAGAGTGAGGAGTGGATGATGGCAGAAATGAAGGGGAGGAGAGAGGGGAGGCAGGATTTGACAAGGGTTGTGGGGAGTTTTAGAGAAATGCACCCCTTGCATTGGTACCGTGTTATGTCTAACCTTTGAAAAGCTGACACCACTTAAATGTTCTCCACATTGTGATACAGAAAGAATTTTCTAGTACATCTTGTCTCAATATTTTAGCGTCTACAGATGTTGTCACTTCAATCTGCTCACGTCATTACCTTACCGCGGAAGCGTACCATGGTCATTACACCCTGTGGCCATTCGGAATGCGGAGGCAGTATAGCACTGCTTTTGCAGAGCAGTGTCTGCTTGTGCTTCCGTGCTTGTCCCTCCCCCAGTTTTAGTAGTAGTAGAAATACAGTCAGCAAATTGCATGTTTTATTTAGACCACCATGTGAATTTAAACTCGACTTATTTCTGTCTTTCATTCACCGTCTCCCAATCCGCCCCTAACTTATTTCTGCACTATTCAAGTCAGGAACGGGTATCCTCAGGATACAGAGTTTGCATGCCTACAATTTGAACCGGTAAAGACAATTAAAACCGAGTCAATCAGACATGAACACCATTGTAATTAAGTGTGTCCCGTAACGCCAGCATGAGAGAGATCGAATTTTAAATTTGGCGACGACATTCTGTCTTCAAAACTGGCATCGGCCGCTTCCAATTTAGGACCACCATTATTCAACCGTTTCCACAACCTCACTGATCACAGTTGCTTCATCTCTAACGCCAGGGCTAAGAATAACGAAAATAGCAAAACAGAGTAGGCTAATAAACCGTAATGGAGAGACTGAGGAGACATGAAATCAAGCGTCGGAGTTGGGACCATTTTGAGTGGACCGATGTCGCTTGCTTTGTGTATCAAGCAAGCCTGTCTCATTTGTGCGATGAGCACAAAAACACAAATTGAACCACTCGTATAGAACCTATATGTGTGTGAGTCAAACAGACATGAACAACATTGTAATGAAGTAGTGCCCCGTAACGTCAGCATGAGAGAGGTGCTTTTACATTTGGCGACGACATTTTGTCTTCAAAACTGGCGCATTGGCCGCTTCCCCTAATGTTGCAGGCTATTAGGCTACCAGAGAGAGAGAGAGAGAGAGAGAGAGAGAGAGAGAGAGAGAGAGAGAGAGAGAGAGAATCACTTGAGAACGAACAAATGCGGATAAGATGAAAAGCCTCCCTGGCTGCGCAGACATTGTTTAGTTTAAAAATGTTTAGCATATGCCTACTGTTTTTGAGCATAATTTAGTGGCATCTGGGCTACACTCGGTGCATTGATTAGTCATGTATAGGCCTATAGCAAACGGCAAAAATGCAGGTGGGGACGTGCATCTGTTCTGTTGGTTATGGCTACGAGAGTTCTGCATATGTTCCCTCGCAGAACACTATAGCTAAGGCCGTGGCAAAAGGCTACTCTTATTTAAAAAATAATGCAAACGAAAATACGTCGTAGCCTACCACACATACATAGATAGGCCCATGTCTTAATGTTGACTAATAGGCCTAGGTTAATTAATTGGCACACGCTTATGAAGTTGCCCCTCGCTTGATATGCGCGGATAAGATGGAAAGCCCCGGCTGCGCAGACATTGTTTAATGGTTTAAAAAAATGTTTGCCATAAAGTTTTTGAGCATAATTTAGTGGCATACACTACACTTGGTGCATTGATTAGTCATAGCAAACAGCAAAAATGCAGGTGGGGACGTGACATCTGTTCTGTTGGTTATGGCTACCAGAGTTCCGCAGGTGTGCGCCTGTCCTTCCCTCACAGAACCCGACAGTTGCTTACACTTAATTTTGAGCACGAAAACAGTCGTATCAGACATATCAGTCGCTTGCTAATTTTTGCCAATGTGACAACATTAAATTCATTAGGGATGTGTAGGTTAGGTTATCACCTCAGCTGTTGGCGATGTGAGATAAATAGCCAACGCTTAAACGCTCAAACGCTTAAACGCGGCGCTGTAGGTTACTGCGGTGAGGTTTATTGCACTCTCCGTAATTTTTACCAAATGAAAAAAGTATCCACATCCAGAAAACAAGTCTTAAGTTGCAATATTAGACGTTTCAAGTCTTGCAATGCGAGAATCGGTAGGGGCTTCATGCTACACTCAATTTAGGTCTACACATTTTGTCAGAGCTTGCATAATAATAGCAATTCATCCGATCATCATTTTTTTTTTTTTTTTTTTTTTAAGAAAATTCATTAGGCTATTTATTCTTTTTATGACTCTTCCTACTTCCTGGAGGTGTTCTCACACAATTTAATTAGGCATGTTGTTATCCGCTGAATCGGTGCGCGCTGGTGAATATGAGCATATTAATATGCCGTCAGCATCGTCCAAAATATTCCATATGGTAATAAATGTTGCCAACACATTTGCGCTTCTTCACCACTCTGTGCTATGGTTTTGCTTAATAAAATAAAACTGGTATGATGCGTCCTGGTCAGATGATATGAAGAAGAGAGAGAGAGAGAGAGAGAGAGAGAGAGAGAGAGAGAGAGAGACAGAGACAGAGATCATATATATATATATTTTTATCCTTCTGGATTATGGGTTCTTGGGTCCTTATTGGTCTCTCATTACAAACCTGAACATGCGCTACCACGTGGTAAAGCGTATAGCGAGCGCTCCCAAGTGCCACCTGGCGGTTGTTTGGGTACACTGCAGCTAGGCCCGGTAGGTGACGCGATAGATGACGTGGCATTGCCGCGTCAAAGGGTGTGCATTGTATGGGGACCATCTGTATCATAATTTCCAAGGTCACTTCACATAAACTTCTTTTCAAATTTGTTCCTTTAACTCAACCGTTTTCATCTCCGTTCCCCTCAGGTCCTCCATCCAACCCATTATGGATACTCTTCATTGCTCTGGGTCTACTCGCACTGGGTGCAGTGATTTTGGCGATTCTGTGTTTTAAAAAACGCGGTGCGAATTCCACCGAGCGGGAAGACATGCAGATGAACAGCTTGAGCAAGAGAAGGAGGAGGGCGGCAGAAGGGGACGAAGAAGATGCACAGGACAACGCCTACCAGACCCTGACAGGCCAAGAGAAGACAGAGTATCAGACTCTCCCTGCCAGTCAGGGCGGCGGTGGAGACGGGGGCTACGAAGCCGTGGGGGCAGCCAAGGCCAGGGAAGGGGCAGACGGTGGTTACGAAGCACTTAAGGTCAAAGGGCAGAGCGACGTGTACCACACTCTGCAGCAGCCCAGCACCTCACAGGGGGCGCAGGGGGAATACGAGGCGTTGAAGGGTAATAGGCAGATTGACACCTATGAGACCATGAAGCAGCGAGAGGCAGAGGGGGTAGGCGTTGACTACGAGCACATTAAGGAAGGTCAGACAGGTGCTAGCGATGAGGATAAGGGGTTATACCAACCACTGGGAGCTACAGGTGGGGACGGGGGCTATGAGGAGCTAAGAGCTAAAAGACAAGGACTGTGAAGAAGGAACTAGAGGAGAAAGGGAAACATGGAAAAGACTGAGGTGAAATACCAAAGTGATACCTGCATGAAAGATGCAATGAGTAATCACCTTATAGTCTTTATAACTGCCCTTATTTACCATGGGGGGGGACGGTCATACAATTTCCCATTCCCAAATATGCAACATAAGGGGCACGTAAGGTAAGCGTACCCATTAAGCCCACCAAAATCTAAATTTCTTTATTTTTCAATCATCTTCAAATATTTTTTTTGTGAAATATTTTGTTAAATAGTAAGATTTACCTCTCTTCTCAATGTTTGTCACTGAGTTGATGGATATTTCAAAGTACAATATGAAGATTTTTTACGAGAAAAGTGAAAAGTCTGACTGGGCTTAAATGGTACCATTGGTACCATTTAAGCCCACTTGTGTTCCAAATAAGCTCATATAGTTATTTCTCTATCAAAATACCTGGTGAGGTGTGTGAATTGAGTTTAAACAGTGGAGCCTACATGGCATAAATGGTTTCAGACCAAAAATGTAAGATTTGCTCAAAAAATAGTGCATAAAACCTAATTAAATATTACGGCATCTTTTACTTCATATACTTCATAAAATTCTTCATCCAAACAGAGAATTTCTTTTTTTCATTGATTATTGTTAGTTCATTACATTACGCCTTTTAAACCAACAACTTGGGATTGTACAGCACTTTTTATGTCCCTCAAAGGCATTTTTCATAAGCATGCATGCAAACTTCCATGCATTTCAAAGGGGTGTACCATTTAAGCCCACCTTGTACCCATTAAGCCCGCCTATACAAAACGCTATTTTATGGAAATAATCAACTCCACAAAACATTTCATGATGCATTTCCTTAAAGACCAATGCCAAACAAACTGGAATATGCTTAGAATTCATACCTAACCACCTTAAGTCTTACGGTATAGTAAGATAAAGATGGTGTGTGGTTGTATCAAGAAAATATCGGCGTGTGCTCGCTCATAAAACACATCTTTCCATTTGAAGGGAAATGCTATAATTTAGTAAAACACTGCATGTATATATATAAAAATCATTACATTTACCTCTTAGTTTACTAAATATGAAAGTATTTTCAAAACATTTGACTTAAACTAGCTGATATTCTATGATTTCTGACATGTCCCAAAACAGCAAAGTTTTGAGGCAACTTCTTGTCAGTAGTCCAGAGACTGGATTCACTTGGACGGGAATAACTCGACGATAAAAAATTTGATTTGTTTGCAATAAAAAACATTTTGTCAGTTACTAAACCCTTTAATTGGATAGGGTGATGAACAACAAAATTCACCTTTTCCCTTTCTTTAAATTGACCTCAAAGTTGAAAGTGGGCTTAAAGGGTACATGGGCTTAATGGGTACGCTTACCTTAAGTCTCATGGCGCTGGGAAAGTAAAAAACTTTGACTGGGGTGTAATGGACTGATCAAACCTATTTTCCGATCCACCTCGCATTCTCCCCTCGATCGCACATATGCTGTACCTCAGAATTAATGATAACCAATGGCGTGATTGTCGACTACACTTGTCAAGCGATTTGTGAGTTGTCTGCGTGCAGAATTATGTAATTATTTGGACAACGCAACAGAAGTCACATGTCTGTCGTGCAGTCACTTAAGCCGCGGTGCAGCGGTAGGGCTGGCTGTGGAACTTCAGCCTTGTTTCACGTCAAGTACGTGAGACACACGTTGTAGTCTCTAACCCAGTTTCGCACAAAACATAAAATAACATTTCTTGCCTGCCGACAATGAGTGATCTTACAACGGCAATCCAAACTTTTAGAATTAACTGCTATCATATGTTAAATCCAGAGCACTTGCCAAATGGAATCAGGATTCAGCTTGACTCGATCCATTCAATCCCATTCAAATTTTTGCGAGTTACAGCCCCATGGATAGGAAGTAGAAGTGTGTGACTTAGGTGCCCCATTCCCTGATTAGGTAAAGCAGTTCAGTGAGTCACACATCCACACAGTCCACATGTAAATAAAAAATATCAAATTTAAGGCAAATAGGAATACCATACTACAGATTGGTGGTGGTTGTAAATTCAAAAATGTGAACTGTGCAAAAGAAATATTGTCACCTAAATGTTACTCTAAGAATCGTTGAATATTAGATGTCCATGGCCACAAAACATTTAAATTTACAAAACCTCTTTAATTTAAACAATTCATCTATGAATGGCCTTAATCATTCAGGCCATAATGTACGAATTGGTGGTGGTTGTAAATTCAAAAACGTAAACATGCAACAGAAATATTGTAACCTAAATGTTACTCTAAGAATCGTTGAATATTAGATGTCCATGGCCACAAAACATTTAAATTTACAAAACATCTTTAATTTAACCAACTCATCTGTGAATGGCCTTAACCACTCAGGCCATAATGTAAGTTACTGAACATAGAGTGAAATGTAGGCATTTGCAAGTACTCTACACACTGCTATTCTTGAGTGAGACGAGCTGAACATGCTTACCGGATGACATTCACATTTTTCAAGATGTTCTTGTGATATATGTACATAGCATGAACAGCTTTTGGGAACCTGAATATATTGTGCCCTCAGCCATAGAGGAAAAGGTCAAAAGGTTGGGCGAGTGGGTGAAAACTTCAGGCTGTTTATAAAAACTAAAAGATGTTGCTCAGTGTGATAGCAAGCTAAAATTGCAGAGCAGGCACTGCATGTATTGCATTCTTATAACATCGCCTGCAGCACAACATGTACATAGAACACAATTACCACTTCAAACTATCATTCATCTCGTGACCTTCATTATATCTGCATTAGTGTAACTATAAACTACAAAAAAGTTGTGTTTTTAAATAACTTTAAATAATATGAATGGTGTGTGCACATACTGTAAGTTATTAAAGAATAAATCAATGGCAATGGGAGAACGTTTTGAGACTATGGATTTGGTGAGGCTGCGACCAGGATCATTCCACATTGATTTCAGAGTTGTTTAGCAATAGCCTAATTATCTGCTCGAAATGTTCTCCCTGGTGATAACTAATTGCTGGTGATAAATCATTGCTTTTCCTTCTTACTATATACCGCACTTTTTTTGTCCTGGATAATGCACTTTTGTTCCATTCTTTTATTGCATCGTTTGAGTGGCACTTTTGAATATACTTTTGTTATTTTTATAAACTTGGGGAAAATAATTTGTTTGTTGTGCAGTGTCATTTCATTTTTGTCTAGTCCTCTTCATTTGTGCCACACGAGCTGCTGATATGAGCTGTTTGGTAAAGCCGAGGCCACATTCACCTAACAATCAACTAGGCCTAGGAACTAGGAACAGCAGAGGTGAAAAGAGTACAGAAAAACTATACTCAAGAAAAAGTATCTTTACTTTGCCTTATTCCTACTCAAGTAAATGTAGGCCTAAGCCTACCTATTTAAAAATCTACTCAAGTAAAACTAAAAAAAAGGCTACTTCACTTAAAATGTAATTTGAGTAAAAGTACTTAGTTACTTTTAATTAGCTTTCCTCTTGAGAATTCAATGTTTCTTTTTCTTGAATTGTCCTCTATGACCTTTATCTTTTGCTTGGCACCAGCCATCATCCAGTACATTGATCCACAATAGGTGGGACAATAGTGGAAATGATGCATGCAATCCAGTATAATCTTTCATTTCTGTCAGATTGTTTTATTGTGCATGCCATTTTTTCAGTATCAGCCCATTTTTTTTAAACTCAGTGCTCAGGCGAGGTGCCAGTGTAATTGAGTAAAGTAGGCTACTTGAGTCAAAATGTACTCAAGAACAAGTAGGCCCTAAAACTAATTTTAAAAACTACTTCAAAAATTATACAATACTTACAAAAAGATACTCAATTACAATACTTGAGAAAATGTAATTAATTGTTTACTTTCCACCCCTGGGTGAACAGGCAACTTCACTGTTGTGCATCTACTGTACCTTCGAAGTTCTGACGATAGCTGGTGATGAACTCCTTCAGCCAAGCATCTCCCTTTGAAACTTCAACCAAATCTCTAACCTGCCACAGAAAATGAGGTACCGATACATTTTACTCAGGGAGGGTGAATGAGCAGTGGTGGTTCTTCTCAGCCTCTCCCTTCATTAGTGACATGGTCAACAACGATATGTCCTGGCTCTCCTGCACAATTTAGAAGCAAAAACGTGTATTTCGTTTGTTACATATTGGTGGCACGAACATAGAAAACGGCATTATTATTTTTTTGCCACCATGCCAAATCCAACATTGGGCACATTAGTTTAGGACGGCTATAAGGGCATCCAAAGGTAGCCTATCATTTCATGTTAGTTACTTTGTTTGACAAACTTACTTAACAAAGAAGTTTTACCTCCAAGCGCCTCTCATCATTGTATGGTAAGTAGAAGAAGGCCGTTGAAATTACGCTTTCAGGAGGCTAGCGCTATGTGTGAGTGAACCGAAGCTCACTGAACTTCAGGCGATTCATGGCCATTTGATATCCATGAATGAATGTTCCAGGTCCATAACTTATATCTTTAACAGTAATTAAAATATAATATAATGTCCTCTACTTCAGCTTTTACTGCTGGTGTTAAACATTGCTTGCTTGCATACATACACCTTAGATGCGTGAAGAAACTGGCAGCGTTTACTTTGTCCAATAGATGGGGGCGTACAACTGTGCGCAGAGGCCAGGCGCGCGCACATGGCTCGAGCTACATTCAAAGGTCAAAGGTGAGTATCCTCATAAGGTTGTTATCGATGTAATTACCACAGTGAATCATATTAGTTACTACAGTGAAACCATACTACAGTAAAACCACGAGAAGGCAGCTGCGAGTCCAGGGACAGATTTAGGAATAAAGTACCACTACAGGAAGTAGGTTTACAGTAAAATATAAAGTAAAAATACTTTAGGTTTACAGTAAAATATAAAGTAAAAAAAATATGTTTGGTTTACAGTAAAATTGTTTACATGTAAACAAGGTCAAAAGGCTACATTATGTAGCCCCCCCAGAAGGCAACTTTCGCTACAAATGTACATAGGCAGTGTCATTACTATGAGCTTGGAATTACGTAAGGGTAACATGTCTACCACCTGTACTCAACACAGCACTTGAATTTTACAAAATTGCACCCTGTCACAAGTCCGCTATTTTTCACTTTTGGCCAATCAGGGGGCCCCAAGCAGGTGGGGAGCCCCTAGGCTGCAACCATATCTAGCCTGTGCATTAATCCGGCCCTGTGTGTTATTATAACTTATAGCCTACCTGATTTAGACACAAGTCACTTCTCCAAATCCGCATCCTTACCCCTGCCCTCGTTATTGTTATAAGTCAGTTTTCTTTTGGACATTCATCTAACCTTTAGGTGATCCAGAGATGTGGACTTGTGACTTGGATTTGAGTCACACTTGAGTCACAAATGACTTGACTTGGAAATATAAATAAGGTTTTCTATTGGATATTCATTCAAAAATGAATGTAATATTTTTGATAAACTCCACTTGTTGTTGTGGACAAATTCCCTGATGTGCCACAAGGCTTAATTTCTTTCTGACTGACAATTAATCCACCCATGTGAGCCGAATAATCAAAATATTCAGGCGCTTCAATGTATCAGCCAGCAGAGGGAACCAAACTCCCACAATTTTACTGTGCTGTCTCTTCAGAGGAGAAAACTGAGTGCAAGTCATCTGCATCTACAATGGCTAGGCAATGATGGAGAAAACTTAAACGTAGAGACAGAGGAAATAGTATTGGCTACCAAATTATGTAGTTAATAAAATAAAATAAAATAAAATAAAATAAAGGCAGTCTCTGTCCAAAAGGAGATGCTGTCTAAATGTGTCTTTTGTTCTCTGCCGAAGAGCAGTTCCTGGCTGATGGCAGTATCAAATATTTAGCAGGTCTTGTGTAATAGTGTGTGTGTGTGTGTGTGTGTGTGTGTGTGTGTGTGTGTGTGTGTGTGTGTGTGTGTGTGTGTGTGTGTGTGTTTAACTGTGTTTCTGTGTTACATTACAGCTAGATAACCTTCCAGGAGCTCTCGGAGGGAGTATCCCATTCGTCAGATCAATAAACCAGACCAGGAGGCAGAGGATCTAAAAGTAACTTGAACCTGAATATCGGGAGCAAGGGGATCCAACCTCCAGGGGTCCTCAAAGCTAACAGAGATGGGAGAGAATCTGGCGAGAATCTGAGCGATAGAACACAAATAGGGACCAGCTTGTAGTATAGACTTTATTTTGAAACATTGGAAGTGTGTTCCCAATGTACACACACCGTCTACAAGTATACAAACTTGCAAAGGTTGAAAAGACAAAAAATAAATGATGTTCAAATTATGACAAGTGTTCAATATTAGTTCAATCTTTAATAACAAATAATAATATTCATCATAAATATCTCTTCTCATTTTACACATTTTCTTTTTGACATGTACATGTTTTATACATATACATTCTTTTGTTACATGTAACAGCAAAGAAGAAACATTTGAATCATAAAATCTGATAATAAAATGTACACAGAAAACAAAAGAAAAGAAAAGCACACATAGAGGAAGTGGCTGAAGACTCTACGGCACCCCCTCCTGGACACAACGAGGAAGGCTTACCACATAACTGTGAACACATTCCTGTGTATACTGAATGTGTTTTACCGACCAGTGACGTTTCTCAACTACTCGGACTTGAAATAGTGTTCATGTTTTTAAACCCTGGTGTTGTAGCAACGCTCAGAGTGCACACGTGATTCGTGCTGGTGGGTGCAGAATCCAAAAGGACATTTATTGCTTTTTTATTTCATATGATACACAGATATGGCTCTGTGTGTGTGTGTGTATGTGTGTGTGGCTTTATAAGTCGATGTGGAATTATCTTATGTAGTACAAACATGGTGCAGATAACACCTAATAGAAATACTTTCTTTTTGAGTCCAAAAGCCTTGAACACCAACACCTGAGGGGGGCAAATGTTCAGAGGAGAATGTTCTGAGCTGAAGAGATAATTATCGATAGAGATGAAACCAAGCAAAGAAGGGCGGGAGTCATGTGACAAGAAGTGGAGAGAGGTGGAAAAAAGAGATGGTAGACTTGGCTCATTATTAGTTGTGAGTTTCTGTACTCATAGATCCTCCTCTTAACTGAAATAAACCTTCAATCAGAGGTGCAGTGTGCAGACTTTGTCTCTCCGTTGTTGGTATGCATGCTGTCAGTCATTAAGTAAAGACAGTTGATTGGATCAGACTGAGGTGGCTAATTACCTTGTGTGACAGGCATCAGAGATGGCCAGTAATATCTGAGCTCACAAGCAAGTCAGCCTCATCCCTCATCTCTTTTCCGGTCACACCCTCTCACTGTCAGTGGGCCCTGTGCATTCTTTTCATAGGCTGACGGTTAGACATGACAAAATGGTGCAAATCAACCCATAAACAAACAAACAAACAAATAAATATAAACATTCAAATTCTGAGAGGGAATTCAAGAAGGTAGTTCAGTTGCAATTCCTTTCACCTGGAAAAGGTGGTACAACAGCTAATGAAAGAGCATGGCGTCCTCATTTTCTTAGCCAAATGAAACATGCAGGCTCTCTATTGGCAGATGTACCACTTTCTGTGGATTAACTTTGCCAGGTGTAGAACTTAGCTGCTAAACATGGTCTTGAATTACCTCACAGCTCTGTTTTTTTTGCACTGAAAAACAATACAAATGTACCATCTCAGTAAAATAACTTATCTCCAAAGGATCATTGTCTAGGCTCTCCATATCTTTTCCAAAACGCCTAGTTTAATCTATTGTAAGAGTTAAAAACAAATACTTCTACTGCACTGTACATCTACTGTATGTAAAAAGATGTGTGAAGGGTGTAGTATGTCATTAAAATGGGTGCTTTTTAAAAATGGTTATTATTCTACATTTTTGAAAGGGACCAGTGCCACATTCAAGCCACATTGAGTAGTATATTATATTGGCACAAGAGAAATTAACTTTCTTCCTCCTACTCTGTGATATTTCCAATCATCCAATATTTCCCATGTTTTATTTGCTAATCAATTCATTTCTCCTATCGTTTGAGGCTTGCTACAGTGGTTAGGGTGTATACCATGATAATTGAAGGTCCGACTAAAACGTAACTGGTCATAAAATAGTTATTGAACAAAGTGTTCAATGGTGCCGTCAGCATGAAACAGGTTTTGACTTGTGTGAGTTAGCGGTTTAGAGCACTGCTGTGAAAATGTATCACGTCACATATGTCACAATCAAAAAACATCTTCATAATGAACATAACAAACATACACACACATGCAAACATCAAATATTTCGCTCACTGCTCAAACACACACACACACACACACACACACACACACACACACACACACACACACACACACACACACACACACACACACACACACACACACAAACACACACACACACTTCCAATAACACACCCCTTTTTCTTTGTGGTTCATCTCTACCTTTTCTGTTTTTATGTAATCTTTGGCTTCACTCATTCTCATTTTTGCCCTCTCTTTTTAATTTGTCCACCCCACCTGGCCTATTTTTCTCTAGTGTCAGTCTTTTCATATCCTTCAGACCCAAAGCCCAGCCATACAACCCCACCCCACCCCTCCCTCTCCATCTCCATCACCCCCCCCTACCCCCACATTGCTCTCTGTTTACATCTACTCTTCTCTCTCTCTCACACACTACGTCAGTTCCCTGTCATCCTCTCCTCCATAGAGGTAGTTGTTGGTGCCCGCCGGCTGTACGTACTCTTCCGTCTTGTCCCAGTCGTTGACCCAGGCGCCCGTGCCACCTCCTCCGCCTCCTCCCCCGCCCCCGTTGGGATTGGCGTCGGTGACGGCCCCGTAGCCCGCGCCGCCCGACGTCCTGTACAGCTCCTCCGTCTCGTTGGCCAGCTCATCCTCGTCCAGGATGCCGCACTTCTCATCGCTCAAGTTCTCAGGCTCGGCCCACGGCTGCTTCTCCCCCGAGGCAAATATACCTGGAAGGGAAGACAAGGTCAAAACGTGTGCGTAGTATACTGCCCTACAATTTCAGAACGCAGTATAATTCAAAATGCCAAACTGAGAAAAAAAGGCTTTAAAGTTTCCTTTCTGTCCACGCGACTGTGTTGGAGGTAAAGTGGTGATGACACTTCCATATAATACTTTTTTATGGTGAAATTTTTCTCATTACTTTTTAGCTGAAAAATCATTATACTGCGCTCTGTTGTGGTATTAGGCCTACTGTCTACACCAAAACCACGGTGTCAATGGAGAAGTGCAGTATAATTCGCATTATACTGCGTTCTTGGCTAGTACCACGTAACCTCCTAAAACCAAAAAGCGCAGTATAATCAGTTTTTTGCGTTTTTTTCCGAAACGGGACCAAGTTGGGCCAAAAAATTTTAATACAAGAAAAAGAAGGTATTTTAAAGCCAATTTCCGGTCTAAACCCATTTTCGACCATTTTCAAGATACTGCGTTCTGATATTGTAGGGCAGTATAGTATGTACGTGACATCTCTGTCCTACATCAACTGTCTGACACCGCCTAAAGTCAAAAGGGTGTGATCTGTGACACCTCTGTCTGATTTACTTTGTTTACATTTCAGATATGGAGAGAATTATGCATACAAGCGTGAAAATAAAAAAAGCTAAATGTAACATTTTACCAAAAAGATGATAATCAGTCAGACTTTCTTTTCTCAAGCCCATTTAAACCAAGATATAAAACCACAACTAGAACTTCACCTATTATCTACTGTTTATTATCTTGATTTCAATGATGGCAATGCCATATTGAGTGATACTATAACTTTCAGACTGATTTTATGAGATAGGAAGGAGATACAAATGTCATTCGAATTCATAAGACAACAACCACTCATGTCGTATAAATTCTAAACAAGTTTCATTGTTTGAGACACATGACGAAAATTATAGAATGATGAAGAGGGCTATGGCAATGGCTTGTCATAGTTCTTCGTATGACCGGACTTTTAAACTGTAAAACATTGCAGCCAGTGAAATGTAAAGTAGGTTCCCCTACTGCCTTTAGTTTGTAGGTTATTTCAACTTGAGACTCAATTTAAGGCTTTCTCGAAGTTAAGGCAGCAGGGCAACTTACTTTTTTACATTTAACTGGCTGCAATGTTTTACAGTGTAGAATAACAAGTCCAATTGTGGGTAAGGGACAGACACAAGGACAGAGATGTGAATAGAATGGAAAGACAGTATGAGATACACACCATAGAAGATCACACCACCATAGTGAACAAGAGAGGCGATGAGAAAGACATACTGCCATTCTTCCCGTGTCTGAGAATGACAGTGGAAAGGAGAGGAAGGAAGGGTGAAACAAGGGGGTCGGCTTTAATTACTGGAAAACATTGAAGGTTTTTGAATGACAGCAGCTTAATCTTAACATAGGCCTACTCCAAATATTTTCCCAAAAGGTATCGCTGTTTTGCTAGTTGTCTGCTGATGTTGCATAACCTTTTGGATGTTTTGGGGAATAAATCAAAATGTTTTTTTTGAAATGTAAACAAACACCTGCCCCCATTACAATGACCAGGATCTCGGAAAAGGCTGAAGAAAAAAAAATCTCAGGTAGCCTACTGACAAGTCCAGAGTAGTGCGAACATTAGCACTTCAGCATGTTGAAATTGGCTGAAGTTATGTAAATATAAGTAAATGTACACCATATGTCACAGGCAGCCGTGGTGTAATGGTCAGGGAGTAGAACTGTGGATCACAGGGTTGCAGGCTCCAATCCCGCCCTTACCTCTGCCTTCACTTCCATCCATGGCTGAAGTGCCCTTGAGCAAGGCACCTAACCCCACATGGATCCAGGGGCTATAGCCGCTCTATAATATCTGTAAGTCGCTTTAGATAAAGAAGCGACAGCTAAGTGTAATGTAATAATAATTATATGATAATAGTAATAACAATCATGCTCGTGACTTGTGAGAGTCAGTGCACTGTGATGGGCCATCTTTTGCAAGTGTACTTTCCTAATGACAGACAGAAGAAGCTGCCATTCTACTAAATACAAAATACAAATACAAATACAACCAATACAACCAAGAAATTTCTAAAGCTAGACAATCTTTTTTCTCTGACATAATTAACAGAAATATTAATAATGCACGCGTCCTGTTTGGCACTGTGGAAAAGCTAGCAAGGCCCCCAAATCAAATGCCCTCTGAGTTCCTCTCAGTCAGCAAATGCAATGAGTTTGCATCCTTTTTCAAAGGAAAGATTGAAAAAATACGTACAAACATACTCACACATGTGCAACTGACCCAAGATTCGGACCAACTTGCTACGGTGAAGTTAAATCCTAACCTCATGAGAAATTTTAATTTAGTTGATGTGGACATTCTTAATAGAACGGTACAAAGTCTTAGCTCCTCTACATCTGACTTAGATATTCTACCAACAGCCTTCTTCAAATCCATCTTACATCTAATATCACCAGATGTACTTCAGATCATCAACACCTCACTACAAACAGGCATATTCCCAGGCTGTCTGAAAGAAGCAGTTGTGAAACCCTTACTGAAAAAGAACAACCTGGATGCACTGGTACTAAACAACTATAGGCCCATATCCAATCTACCATTCATGGGTAAAATAATAGAGAAAATTGTTTTTAACCAATTAACTGCCTTTGTAATGTCTAATAGCTATTTTGATAAGTTTCAATCAGGTTTCCGTGCCTACCACAGCACTGAAACAGCTCTTATTAAAGTTATAAATGACATAAGATTGAATTCTGATGCTGGCAAATCATCCGTCTTGGTGCTACTTGATTTAAGTGCTGCTTTCGACACAGTTAATCATTCTATACTACTACATAGACTGGAACACTGGGTTGGCTTTACGGGCATAGTGATCGACTGGTTAAAATCGTACTTAGAACAAAGAAGTTTTTTTGTCGCCATTGGAAGATATACTTCATCACCAATGTCTCTGGATTGTGGGGTCCCCCAGGGCTCCATTCTGGGACCACTACTGTTCAATCTGTATATGTTGCCACTGGGACACATTATCGAGAATAACTCCATAAATTACCATAGCTATGCGGATGATACCCAGCTCTACTTATCTATGTCCCCCAATGACTACACCCCCCTTGAATCACTCTATCATTGCATGGACCAAATTAACAAATGGATGTCTCACAATTTCCTCCAGCTGAACACAGAAAAAACTGAAGTAATTATATTTGGGAAAAGAGAGGAGAGACAAAAGATTGCTACTATCCTTGAAACGAAGGGACTGAAACCAAGGGAAACAGTTAAAAATCTTGGGGTCCTCATTGACAGTGACCTACATTTCAACAGTCACATGAAAGCTATTACTAAGTCTGCATTTTATCACATAAAAAACGTCTCTAAATTTAGGGGCCTGATGTCTAAACACGATCTGGAGAAGCTAATACATGCCTTAATTTCTAGTAAAGTTGATTACTGTAACAGTCTGTTTACTGGCCTCCCAAATAAGACCATTAAACAGCTTCAACTGGTACAAAATGCAGCTGCAAGGGTTCTTATAAAAGACAAGGAAGTTTGACCACATTACTCCAATTTTAAGATCGCTGCATTGGCTCCCAGTAAGCTACAGAATTGATTTTAAGGCAATGCTACTTGTGTTTAAATCATTAAATGGAATGGGACCCACATATCTATTGGATATGTTTCAGCTGTATGCACCGACCAGGTCACTAAGGTCAACGGAGAAGAATTTGCTGGTGATTCCAAAAGTCAAAACAAAGTGTGGAGAGGCAGTCTTTAGCTTCTATGCTTCAAAGCTTTGGAACCAGCTTCCAGATAACGTAAAAAATGCACCAACTATTGATAGCTTTAAATCTAGACTCAAGACAAGTCTGTTCTCAGATGCTTTCTTAAATTATTGAATGAAAAGACGGTAAAATAAGAGAAGACAAAACCCTGACAATTCTAGACCCTATCAGGTAAACGGAAAAAAGGAGGCCAGACTCCTCTGTCGTCGAACAGTTAAATTCTGAGGATTGAATGAAAAGACGGTAAAATAAGAGAAGACAAAACCCTGACAATTCTAGACTCTATCAGGTAAACGGAAAAAAGGAGGCCAGACTCCTCTGTCGTCGAACAGTTAAAATCTGAAGACTGCGTATGTTCTTCAAGGTTTTATGTTTATTTATGTTTTATTTTATTATTATTTTTACCTTATGTTTTATCTTAATGTTTTAAATGTTTTTTCTGACTCTAATTCATTTCCCTGTTTTCCTTTCATTTACATTTGTTAACTTTGTGAAGCACATTGAGTTGCACCTGTGTATGAAATGTACTATATAAATAAACTTGCCTTGCCTTGCCTAATGACTTGACTTGTGTGATAAATTCACTAATTAATTTGCTTAATTCATTAATTCAACCGTTACCTATTGCTCCTTTAAGGAGAGTGAAGAGGGCAGATCACTGCAAAGGCTTAGAAACAGAAGCTCTAGGCTTGAATCATATCTCACAATCACTTCATCACCTGCCATTCAAGTGTTTCATCACAAAACAGCTCATGTGAAAACCATGTGAATCATGTGAAGATCAATGGGGAAGTTGATCACAGCATTCTCACTTCAGATGTTTGAAAAAAGTCTTTCAACATGCTAAGACAGGACAGGAGCTGACAGGAGCTCCTCACCTTGTTCTTGGTCATGGCCCCCACGATAAGAGGGCACACCATGCCTGACAGGGTGCCCACACCGTTGGAGATGCCCATGAGAATACTGGCGTACCGTGGGGCGATGTCTAAATGGTTGACGTTAAACCCTGAAAATGAAAAAGTCTGCATTATTAACCTGACAACAAATCCTGTGGAAGAGAACAAATAATTGAACATATTTGTGTATTTTTACTTGCTGCAAAGCGATTCTATTGGCATAGCTCAAGTGTCTCTGACAAAACTAAGCCGTCAGTGTAATTTTCCCATACCTGATATTGCAAATCCACTGAAGCCTACTGCCAGGACCAGGAAAGATATGGCCACTCCTTTAGTATGAGAGAACCCCACCACCAAAAGAAACGTGGCTTCCAGCCCAAATCCTGTAGAATGAAGTGCACAGAAAGTGGGTTTTAGGGATGGTGTGTTAAGTTAATTCCATCTATGACATTAGTGTCAGCTAGTACCCAAGGCAATGATTGACAGCACCAAAACAGCTGTTTTCAGCTTATCTTGCCAATTTTTTTAGTTCTAGGGTATGTCATAGGCACTGTTGGGAAAGTTACTCAAAAACTGTAATGCACTACTTATTACATGTTACTGTCATTTAAAAGTAATGCCTTACATTACAACATTACTTTTTTTAAAAAGTAAGGCATTACACTACTTTTGCATTACTTTTAGTTACTTTAGCCAAAATGACTGGAAATAAGGATTTGGCAATCTACAGTGCAAATCTATGAGGTGGCATGACTTTCACCTGCCATCCACAAGTCGTTTTGGAAGCCTGCAGACTGAAAACCAACATTTTCAGGAATTGCGTCTTACCCACATACAATAAGGCCTAAGAAAAATAAAAGTTTGGTTCCGGTTGGTTGTCAGGTTTGGTCATCGTCCGGTCGGATTTTTTTTTTATTTCCAATTTTTTTTTCAATTTCTTTTTTTTATGTCCGACCCCCCAACCCCCCACATGCGCCAGATTTTGTCATAAACGTTGTTGAACAATGCCAAGGACGATAGTGGAGTTGAGGCTTGATAAGTACAGCTGAAGCTACAATGAAATATAATAAGCATTAATGAGCCAAGAGGCCTATAATATTTTATTTCAAATTGATTTATTTCAATTTTAGTGATGTTTAGTTGAACAAAAGTGAGGGGGGTGCAACGTAGGCCTACTCATCCCCCCCGCTGGATAGCCTACCCTGCCGTGTCCCTGTCTCGTGCGAATGGGATGCATCCCCTCCTTTCCTGACTAATTTGGTGGTGCTATGGCACCTCTTCAAATCGTCAAATTGTTTGTAGGCTACTGTTTTTCGACGTGGAAAGCGGTTTGGGTTTCAAGTATTGTGCATTTAACTTTATGTTCTTGGCGTCCTTATTTCCAATGGAGTCAAAGTAGTGGGCATATACCCATCTTGAAAACGAGCAAGCTGGATCTTCTGGATCGGTCATCCTTTGTCAGCCTGCCATTTCGAGAGACGAAGCGTGAAAGAGAAAGCAATGTTCTGCATGAAACTTTAAAATCTCTGCGCGGACGTAGGCTATCATAGGCAATAGTTGATCTCGTGGTGATCCGCGAACATTGTATAAAGAAAACAAAATACCCACACAAAATTTAGGTGAAAAAAATGCGTTGTAATGTGCAAGTTACTTGCATTGTAACGAGGACATATTACCGTTTTTTTCCCCTGTAATCAGTTACATTACTGCGTTACTCAAAAAGGTAATGCATTACAGTAATTAGTTACTTTTGTAACGAGTTACTCCCAACACTGGTCATAGGTACCTTTGCAAACACAGCACAGACATACACTCACAGTCCGTATTCCGAAAATCAAGATCGAGTGAGCTTTTGCCCTTCTGCTCCACAGGAGGTTTCTGTCCTCCCCGAGCTCACCTTAGGACACCTGCATTACAGTTTGACAGGCTGCCCCAGTCAAACTGCCCACCTGCCACTGTCTCCGGAGCGGACATACATTATTTATGTTTTTATTTATGTGTCAACATCTTATGCACTTACACTGTATACGGGTCAAGGACAGGTTTTTTTTTTTTTTTTGCTCAGACGTCAGGAGGCCCAAAGGCATCTAATGCCGATAAATTAATTGGTGATTGGTGGTTGATGAATATGCTTATTAGATAGTCCACTAAAAGCAAACAAACAAAAAATCAATACAATAGTGGCACTTGGCTGTCGTTGCGCCGGCCTGACGTGTGAAACGTCACTGACCCATACCCATTGAACATTTTTTTTGTAAATGAATTAAAAAATACGCTGTATAGGTTTGTAAAATCTTGAACATATTATTTGTAGATATTTTGTAAAGCAAAATGGAGTAAATAATAAAAACATTTTGCATTATAATGCTTTTTAGCCATTCATTATTATAAAGTGTTACCTTAGTTTATTTATGCCCAACATGATATATGATGCACATACACTGCATACACACATCTAATCCTCACACTAAGGTGCAGTGCAGGTATACCTGTATGATGTTACATGCTGTGATCAATGAGACAGAGACTTTAAAAGGGACAGTCACGAGTTAGTGGTTATCAGACTTGTAGCCCAAAGGTTGCCGGGTCACTCCCGAGTCCCACCAGGTTGGTGGGGGGAGTAATTAACCAGTGCTCTCCCCCATCCTCCTCCATGACTGAGGTACCCTGAGCATGGTACCATCGCACCACACTGCTCCCTTGGGGTACCATTGAGGGCTGCCCCCTTGCATGGGTGAGGCATAAATGCAAATTCGTTGTGTGCAGTGTGCGGTGAACACTTGTGTGCTGTGGAGTGCTGTGTCACGATGTCAATGGGAGTTGGAATTTCTCAGTTGGGCTTTCACTTTAAAATACAGACTACTGTTGTCTTATTTTTAAAGGTGCACTGTGCAGTTTTTTTTCCAGAATGCATGCTTCCCATTCACAAATGTTACCTTTTTCAAGAATACTTTCCATCATCATCAAATTCTAAGTATTCATTGCCACTGAGAATATTGCACTTTTCATACATGAAAAGGGATCTTCTCCATGTCCGTCATTTTAAATTTACAGATATAGACATTTAGTTGCAAAACTTACTGTACTTTGGTCATACGTAAATATTACTTATTATTTAGTAGTACATTTTCATGAAAAGCAAACACATACCTGTAGCAACATAGTTGCAATACCTACTCTGGCCACCGTCCTACACAGTGCACCTTTAAGGAATCTCAGAACTGTGTCTGATGGGAGTCGCTCACTCACCTCCACAGTTCATGAGTTTGCGGACGTTGGTGGTGGTCATGATGTTGTTCTCCCGAAGGTAGTCGGCTAGCTGGCCCCCGATGGGCACGATGATGGTCATGACCAGGTGAGGCAACGCAGACACGATACCCACCTGTCAAAAGCAGCCAGGTGAGAAACAACCCAATCCACACCACATGTATGTAAACCAGTAAGACATGAAACATAGATCATTTATTGTAGCATTGTAGAAATGTTGGTAATTGGTAGCCGCTCAGTCCAGGAAGAAGAAGAAATAAATATGAAGAAGTGGTTGCAATGAAAAGCAGATTCTCGACAAAAAGTCAAATTAAACTCCCAGTCCAAATGGTGTCATGTGTTATGAATGAAATAAAACAAGAAGGATCTCAGAAGCAGCCTCAAAAGAATAGAAGTGTGCAGCAGGCACGGCGCCAGAAAATCAGCTTTGGATGGGCCAGAATATTTTTGGGTGGCACTTCATTAGGCCTATAACATCACGTCCTCAAAACAAAACGTCTGATTTTTACTCGAATATTATATGTGCGTATATTCAGTGTTTCCTCATTGTGAAGATTCTCGGATGAAGTTATGGCGGCGGGGGTAGGGTAGCCCATTCATTAATTTCCTCCCTCACAGTCTCGTCGCATTGTCCCATCACCAAATATTGTTATTGCCCCCAAACCCCACATTTCTTTTGCAAACATGCATAGGCCTGTATGAAGATGACAATGATTAAGATCCACGCTGTGTTACTTATGTCACTTGTTTTAGGAGCTCGAAAATGCGGGTGAGACAAATGGCACTTCTCCAGTGCTTGCGCCATATAATTCTTAAAATTCGCATTACCGCTTGACACTTCCAAAAACAACGCGGAAGAAACTTAAGATAAAAAATTGAATGATATCACAAATACAAAATAATGCATTGGAAGTAGAGCCCACGTCTGCTAAGAGAAGAGAGGTCAGGAGAAAGTTTGGAGCGGTTCTTTGTAAAGAGGGAGGTCTCGGAGCGCGGAGTGGCTCCCGTAAGAGAGGCGGGCGGGGCGCATGTTGCGAACAGGGCTATGCTGGGTCAGGTGCTGCCTGTGATATCCCAAGCACCCGGCTCATGTAGGCTATGCATGCAAGAGGATGTCATTTCAACCGCAACAATGCGACGACCAGAGCACACAATCACACGTTGAACCACTCAAACACATAGCCTATGCACGCACACAACTGTTGCAGGCAGCACATTATTCCATAACCAGACACAGTTTAGCCACAGTCCATGTAGGCTGCTACCAAGCGCACCTTGAAAAATCTGAACTCTGTTTCGACAATTAAGCCATGGACATATGCTGTTGCTTTAGTCCTCTAGAGAAGAAAGAAAACCTATTTGTGTGTAGGATAGCCGATCCATGGCCACAGTAAAATACAACCCGTGAAGACAATATTAAAATATCAGCCTCACAACGGCAATAACATAGGCTAGTTAAGATCAACAACTTAGCATGTCAAACGTGCACCTTATGTGATCACGACGAGGGTCAAACGTAGGCTATTGCCAACAGACGAGGACAGCCGTCCCATGCTATATATGAAGCCAATAGAAATTCATAATAGGCTAGTCCTAGTTTGTAATCAAAGTAAATTGTTCCTTTACAACAAGTTGCCGCGGCGGGCATGAGGAATTAGCTTTCCTACCAGTCTCGACAGCTATCCATTCCATGATTTCTCGTCAGTCCAGATGCGCATACTCCTTGATGTTTTAAGTTTGCAACTGTTTTTAAAGACATTGACTTCAGTGATTTTATTTTCTGTCATCATTGACGCCAGGTTTATTATATGTAGCCTACGGTTCGGCACTCGGCATGTTCGAGTGCATGTCTGGCTCTCTAGCATTATGCTATAGAATTTGACATAAGGTAGCCTAACATTGTATCAATTGTTTCGGGGTGAACGCGCTGCGTAGCAGCAGAAAGTAGTCAACATAGCCATAGGCTGCGGGGACGGATTAATGGTTCATGTCAGGAGCATCAAAAGCAAAGCAAAACAAACGTTTTATTTCCTCTTCAGTTTTCCAGTTTTTTCGTACACTAGTAGAATATATAATACATATTGAATATATTGTTTTCCTTCAGTGAAAGATTTTAGGTTCTGGACAAAAAATGGGCGGACCCAGGACCAAATTGGGTGGGCCCAGGTCCACCCTGGCCCACCCATAACGCCGTGCCAGGTGTGCAGATCTTTAAGTAGCCTGGTCTCACAGAATTTCGTGAAATGAATGTTGCCCCTTGGTAGGCCTTGAGCCAGAACCCAAAAATTGACCTCTCGCAATCGAACGGGTGGGCAAGTTCTAATCTGTTTTTTTGACTTCTTGGACATCTCAAGTAAACATTTTGGCATGATAACCATTGCAAACGGGTAGCTTTTTGGTAGTTATCATGTGTTGAAATGGTGCACCAGTAAAATGGAAATGTGAAAATCGGTATTGTGGTTCTTTACTATTATGTAGTTTGTTGACCACACAGGGTGCTTGAATTACCTCAGGGATGCTTTCCCTTCTATTAAGACCCTACAGGGGTTGTTAGACCACACTAATAGGCCTAATAGAATCACCTCAGCAATGTGTGAATGACAAAATGTGATAAAAAGGATAACATAAGAAATCCGATTTTTTTTTTTTTTACTTTTTTACTTTTACCCCCAACAGTAAAACAACACAAAAAAACCTAATGAACAAACACATACTAACATGTGATAACCATATACTGTACATTAATATGGCATGATAACCATTGCAAAGAGGTAGTTAGTGAAAGATCATGCGTTGAAATGGTGGACCAGTAAAACGGAAATGTGAAAACTCTATTGTTGTTTTTTGTTATTATGCAGTTTGTTGACCACACAGGGTGCTTACATTTCCTCAGAGATGCTTTCCCTTCAATCAAGAGCCCAAAAAGGTTGTTAGACCGTACCAATAGACCTAATAGAATCACCTAAGCTATATGTGAATGAGAAAATGTGATAAAAATGACAACATATGAAATCGTTTTCTTTTTATTATTAAACTTGACAATGGAATACAAATCAATTAAAATATATTCTTCAAAGTTATTTTCTGGATTTTCTTTTTGATGTTCTGTCTCTCTATATTAGAATACATTTTCTCATTAATATTATAGAATGGTCACGTCTTTATTAGTGGGCAAACCAACAAAATCAGCAAGGGATCAAATACTTATTCTCCTCACTGTATGTCACCATGATGATCCTCTTCATGCTGATATACGCATGTCTTAAGTTTTTAGAGGGTTGTGCATTTTGAGCTACTTCTCAGACATTGGCAATCCTGCAGTTTACATTGATGGCTGCACTTGCAAGACATCAGTTGTAGCACTGCCTCAGGGGCTGGAGATTACCGCATTCACTGTATAGTGAGCTGGTCATTTTCATAGTTGGCCCAGCCATGGTCAAGTGTTCTTGGGATTTGAGGATGCTGCTGAAGACTTGCTCTCAAGATACCAGCCTGATAGTTGGCAAACATAGCATGCATGAGGAGGCAGTCCTCACATGGTGGAAGTTGGCTTGATTCACACTCTCCATGCTGAGTGCAGAAAAGCTGGTAACGGGTTGTATGTATGTTCTACGTATTTGTCGATGCTATGTAGAGTTGGCACCTAAATGCTTCATGAATACATCCATGGACAGCTCCAAGTCCTGTCCCAGCTTATGAAAAACTATTTGAAAGAGCTCTGAACTCATCGTGAGCTTTAAGGCTCTGAGCTTTCCACGGCCTGCACTGTCCTTTTGTGTTTTTATGATTATTTTTTATATTTACTTTACATTATTTTTCTATTGTAGACCTAGCCTCTTCCCCCTTACATTAGAAAATTCGCACTGGGTACAAGTAGTTCAAGAAAACTGTCACGCGGTATACCCTGGCTGTCATGTGGTGCACCTCAACCGGCTGGCTTTAAGGTTGTAACGCAGTCCCTCTGTTATAACCTTATTGTCACCAAATGGTAATGGCCAAGTCTTAATCGGTTACCTAAGACTTCCTGCATTGTTAGCAATGTTGTTATAATGTAGTTGAGCGTTTTCAGCCAAGAGTGAATTGGCCTGTTGCCAGGCTCATTTGCAGTAGGAGGCCATCAGAGGTAGAAAGAATACTAAAGAATGTAATTAAGTAAAAACAGTAACATACCATTACTTGGTTCAAATTCTACTCAAAGTAGAAGTAAAATTACCTCTTTAAAAGTGTGCTTGAGTAAAAGTTTAAAAAAAAAAAGTTTAAAAATGTAATTTGAGTAGAAGTTAGTTACTTTCAGTTTGTCTTTCTATCGCTTTCCTTAAATAGCACCCTTCGTGACCTCTGTCTATCTCTACACATGCCATCTTCCAAAAACCTGGCTTTGATCGTGACAACAAAATTCTGTGTGCCCTGTTGTGGCAAAGTTGCAGGCCGAGGGTCAGCTCATTGATACAACAGCCCATTACTCTGAATTTAGGGGTCTGGATTTCATTGTGTTTGGGTCTGGGACCTTCAATTTCAAAGGCGGGGAAGTCTACCAAAGGAAATAGTCTGGTGGATTTCATTTAATTCCCAGTTGAGAGATTAAATGCTGTTAAGATCTGCTGTGTTTGGACACTTTACTCCACCCTGCTGGCTGGCTGTTGTACTGCCACTGTTTTTTCTTGACAGCTCTTTGTTTTGGTTTCTCATGTGCCTTTTGTTTTCATGGGTTACCACGCCCCCTTGCCACACCTGTTTCCCCTCATGTTATTATTGAGTGCAATTAGTACTCTCTGTTGCCTATTGGATTTTGTGTTTGTTGGAGTGCTATTTAAGGCTTGTGAATCCTTAGTTCTGTGTCTGCTAATGCTCGTCCTGATTTAATCTCTGATATTCTCCTTCTGCTGTATGACCTTTACAGGAGAGGCTACTACATTTCATTCCTGTGGGTCCCAGCTCACATGGGGGTCGAGGGAAACGAGCTTGTTGACCACTGTGCCAAAGAAAGCCTAGAGAGCAACGAGGTTTCCTTGCTAGTCAGGCCTGGTCGAACCGAATTAAGGAGCAGACTTATGGAAAAAGTGTTCCAGTCATGGCAGCTCCAGTGGGACAAAGAGGTAAAGGGGAGACATTTGTATGCAATTCAGCCGTCTATAAGTACCCACTGTACAGTATCTGGAGTTAGGTCTCAGCAGGTTGTGATAACACGTCTCAGATTAGGGCATTGTGCCCTGAATTCTAATTTACACTTGATTCATAAACATCAAGATGGGCTGTGTGACGTGTGTAGAGTACCTGAGACAGTTTCCCATGTCTTAATAGTGTGTGTAAAGTATAGACAGTTTAGGCGTGTACTTTTCAGTGATCTTTCCGAACTTGGTGTTACCACTGTTTCTATCCCCGTCCTGTTACAATTGAAGGACTATAAAGTTACCACCAGTCTTCTCAAGTTTTTAAAATCCTCTGGCCTCTATGCCAGAATATGAGGCCCATATACTGTAGTGAGCTCTATTATCCCGTAGGTGGCGGCAATACGCCTGTAGGCGTCCAGTCCGCCATTAAAATCCCATAAGAAGAAGAAGAAGAAGTTCTGTGTCTGACCGTCTGACCATATCTGCCTGTTTTTTCTGATGCCTGAAGATTTCGTGAGTAACCTGAGAATCTGTTCTGGACTTTTGTTTTTTTTTCATGGACTCTGAATTGCTTGAAAACCTGTTTTTGGAAACCTCTTGGATATTTTGCACTGTGATACTGAAACCTATTTTTTGAACCTTTTTCTCCTGTATTTTTGATGCTTATGGACTAAGTACTTTGCTTCTGAAGATTGGATCTTCTGTGCCTTTTTGTTGCCTTGGATTTTTGAGACTTTTTACATTCTACTGAATTTTTTGAGTTTTGGACTGCCAGTTTCTGTTGCCCTGCTTTTGTGACTTTTCACTTGTCAAAATAAAAGACACTCAACTCTGATCTGCATTTGGGTCTCCGTCTGTAACCCTTACAGTACGGTCAGACCATGATGGACCCAGCAGATCCAGAGCACCTGAGAGCTTGCTTGGAACAACATGGCGCACTCCTTGGTCGTCAACAATCTCAGCTGGAGGCGGTTGCTGCCAGCATCAGAGACCTGGCAGCCCAGATCCAACCACTCCAGCTCTCCCACTCGGCCTCAGCAGCTGCCCAGCCTACTCAGCCTGACCAACCTGACCAGCCTGCCCAGTCTGCCGAGACCTCCTCATCTGCAAACCCTGCCCGCGAGCCACGACTACCCCCGCCAGAGAAGTACTCCGGTGAACCTGGTACCTGCCGCTCCTTCCTGTCGCAATGCACCCTCATCTTTGAGCTACAACCCGGCACCTTCCCCACCGACCGTGCAAAGGTGGCGTATGTGATCACTCAGCTGTCGGGACGAGCCAGAGAATGGGGTACTGCCACATGGGACGCAGGGTCCTCTGTCTGCGGGAAATTTGAGGAGTTTGCAGCTGAAATGAAGAGGTCTTTGATCGCTCTAAACATGGACATGAGGCCGCCCGTGAACTGCTTCACATGCACCAGGGCCGCAGGTCAGTGTCAGACTACGCTATCGACTTTCAAACCCTCGCAACTACCACTGGATGGAGCTCTGGGGCCCTGTTCGACACCTTTCTTGATGGGCTGTCAGAAGACATCAAGGATGAACTGGCTTGTCAAGACCTGCCCAAGACCTGTGAGGAACTCGTCAACAGAGCCATCCGCATTGACACCAGGTTGCAGCAGCGTCGCCGAGCGAAGACTTTCGGAGGCCCACCTGGAAGGACCTTCACCAGCTCAACCATGCCTTCATCGCCTTCATCCTCTCCGACCACTGCTGCACCAGAGCCAGAGCCCATGCAAGTAGATCGGACCCGCCTGACCCCGGATGAGCGTCAAAGAAGGATTACAACCCGCTCCTGCCTCTACTGTGGCCAGCCAAATCACTTTGTTGCCAACTGCCCATTAAAAGCCAGCGCTCACCTGTGAGAGGGGTTCTGGTGAGCGTCACACCCATTCACCCCTCCTCTGTTCAGCGCACCGTCATGCCAGCCATCCTGTCCTGGGGAGACCACCAACTGGAAGTGGAGGCACTCGTTGATTCCGGAGCTGAGGAGAATTTCATTGATGTCAACCTGGTGAGCCAGTGGAACCTGCCTACAGTGTGTCTTGAGAAGCCCCTAGTGGCCAACGCGCTGACTGGGCTCAAGCTGGCCAACATCACTCACTCCACTGCTCTGGTGAGTCTCTCTCTCTCTGGCAATCATCATGAACAGTTGACATTTCATGTGATAAGGGCCCCACAAGCCCCAGTTGTTCTTGGTCATCCCTGGCTCGTTAAACACAACCCACATATTGATTGGGCAGCGAAGTGTATAATGGGCTGGAGCCCGTTCTGTCATTCTAATTGTCTTCTTCAGGCCCAGTTACAGCTGAACTCTGCCCCTGAAGTCCAGGAGGACTTCCCAGATCTGTCAGGCATCCCTCTGGACTATATGGACCTTAAACAGGTGTTCAGTAAGTCCAAAGCCTCTTCTCTTCCCCCTCATCGTCCCTATGATTGTGCTATTGACCTCCTTCCTAGCACTTCTCCCCCTAGAGGCCGCTTGTACTCTCTATCCCGTCCTGAGACAGAAGCCATGAGTAAATACATACAGGAGTCTCTCGCAGCTGGCATCATCCGTCCCTCCTCATCCCCAGCCGGAGCCGGATTCTTCTTTGTGGGAAAGAAGGACGGCTCATTACGCCCATGCATTGACTACCGTGGCTTGAATGATATCACCGTCAAAAACAGGTACCCTCTCCCCCTCATGTCATCTGCATTCGAACTCCTCCAAGAGGCTACTGTATTCACCAAGCTAGACCTCCGGAATGCATACCACCTGGTCCGTATCCGTGAGGGGGACGAGTGGAAGACCGCCTTTAACACCAGCTCTGGACATTATGAGTATCTTGTGATGCCATTCGGTCTTACTAATGCCCCTGCTGTCTTTCAAGCCTTAGTCAATGATGTTCTCAGAGACATGCTTAACCAGTTTGTGTTTGTGTTTTTAGATGATATTCTCATCTTTTCCAAGTCTCTGAAGGAGCATGTCACACACGTCCGCAAAGTCCTGCAACGTCTCCTGGAGAATCAACTGTTTGTGAAGGCAGAGAAGTGTGAATTCCACCAGGAGACCGTAGCATTCCTTGGCTACGTGATAACCCCCGGAACCATCCAAATGGATCCACGAAAGGTCAAGGCAGTCCTGGAGTGGCCCACACCTGCCAGTCGCCGGGATCTGCAGAGTTTTCTGGGCTTTGCTAATTTCTACAGACGCTTTGTCCGAAACTTCAGTGCTGTGGCAGCCCCCCTGACCGCTCTAACCTCTTCTAAAGTGAAGTTTGTCTGGTCCCCTGACGCAGAACATGCCTTCCAGGTTCTCAAGCAACGATTCACCTCTGCCCCAACCCTGATCCAACCCAATCCCGAGATGCAGTTCATCGTGGAGGTCGATGCTTCAGATGTTGGGGTTGGTGCCATTCTCTCCCAACGCTCGACCAAGGACAACCGAATACATCCTTGCGCCTTCTTCTCCCACCGTCTATCACCGGCTGAGCAGAATTATGACGTGGGTAACAGAGAATTGTTAGCTGTAAAGATGGCTCTGGAGGAGTGGCGGCATTGGCTGGAGGGTGCTTCACTGCCGTTTATAGTCTGGACTGATCATAAGAACCTAGAATACATCAAGAAGGCCAAGAGACTCAACCCTCGCCAAGCACGGTGGTCCTTGTTCTTCTCCAGATTCAATTTCAATCTCTCCTACCGCCCTGGCCACAAGAACACCAAACCTGATGCCCTTTCCCGTCAGTTTGCTGTGTCTGAGAAAACCCCCAAAGACGACCCCATCCTTCCATCTCGTTACTTCCTGGGGGCAGTTCGGTTAGACATTGAGTCTGCTGTTCTAACCGCTCAAGCAGGTGAGGCAGGCCCTAGTCAATGTCCCACTAACCTTCTGTATGTACCCAATTCTGTCCGCACGCAGGTGTTGGAGTGGGGCCACTCCACCCGGCTGTCCTGTCATCCTGGAGCCAAGAGAACCCAGGCCTTCATTGAGAGACGATTCTGGTGGCCAACCATAAAAGTCGATGTCCTCGAGTTTGTCCGGTCCTGCCAGGTCTGCATACGGAACAAGACCTCAACCACACGCCCAGCCGGCCTGCTGCAACCCCTGTCTGTGCCCAAACGGCCATGGTCCCATATATCCCTGGACTTTGTGACTGGTTTGCCTCCATCCAACGGTAACAATGCTATACTTACTGTCGTTGATCGCTTCTCCAAGTCTGTCCATTTCATTCCCCTGCCTGGCCTTCCATCCGCCAAAGACACTGCAGACCTCATGATACAGCACGTCTTCCGTATACATGGCTTACCCTTAGAGGTGGTATCGGATAGGGGCCCCCAATTCACATCTGCCTTTTGGAAAGCATTTTGTAAACTGCTTGGTGCCTCTGTTTGTCTGTCTTCAGGTTTCCACCCCCAAAGCAATGGCCAGACCGAGAGGGCAAATCAGCTGCTGGAGACGGTGCTGCGTTGTATGGCATCCCAAAACCCATCCACCTGGAGCCAACAGCTACCCTGGGCCGAGTATGCCATCAACTCTCACGTCTCCTCAGCCACGGGCCGTTCGCCTTTTGAATGCTCACTCGGGTACCAGCCGCCGCTGTTCCCAGCCCAGGAGGGGGAGGTTGGCGTTCCTTCTGTGGAGGCCTTCATTCGGCGCTGCCGTCGAACATGGAGACTCACTCGCTCCACCCTCCTCCGCTCCTCTGCCAAGATGAAGGTTCAGACGGATAAGCATCGCTCCAGGGCCCCGCAGTATCGCCAGGGCCAGCGTGTGTGGCTCTCAACGCAGGACCTGCCCTTGAAAACTGAGTCCCGCAAACTTTCCCCACGATTCATCGGCCCTTTCCCCATTGCCAGAGTCCTCAGCCCCACAGCCGTCAGGCTCAAGCTCCCACTGCCCCTACGCCGCATCCACCCCACATTTCATGTCTCCCGAATCAAGCCCTTTGTGTGCAGCCCCATGCACCCTGCCCCCAAACCTCCTCCGCCCCCTCGTCTCATTGAAGGCTCCGAGGCGTACACCGTGCGGCGTCTCCTGGATGTTCGGCGCAGGGGTCGTGGGCTCCAGTATCTCGTGGACTGGGAGGGCTACGGCCCAGAGGAGAGATGCTGGGTCCCGGCTCGGCATATCCTCGACCCTGCGCTCGTGAAGGACTTTCGCCGTCGACATCCAGTGCCTGTCAAGGGGACGCCAGGAGGCGTCCGTTAGAGGGGGGGTACTGTTAAGATCTGCTGTGTTTGGACACTTTACTCCACCCTGCTGGCTGGCTGTTGTACTGCCACTGTTTTTTCTTGACAGCTCTTTGTTTTGGTTTCTCATGTGCCTTTTGTTTTCATGGGTTACCACGCCCCCTTGCCACACCTGTTTCCCCTCATGTTATTATTGAGTGCAATTAGTACTCTCTGTTGCCTATTGGATTTTGTGTTTGTTGGAGTGCTATTTAAGGCTTGTGAATCCTTAGTTCTGTGTCTGACCGTCTGACCACATCTGCTTTTTCTGATACCTGAAGATTTCGTGAGTAACCTGAGATTCTGTTCTGGACTTTTGTTTTTTGTTCATGGACTCTGAGTTGCTTGAAAACCTGTTTTTGGAAACCTCTTGGATTTTTTGACTGATACTGAAACCTTCTATTTTTGAACCTTTTTCTCCTGTATTTTTGATGCTTATGGACTAAGAACTTTGCTTCTGAAGATTGGATCTTCTGTGCCTTTTTGTTGCCTTGGATTTTTGAGACTTTTTACATTCTACTGAATTTTTTGAGTTTTGGACTGCCAGTTTCTGTTGCCCTGCTTTTGTGACTTTTCACTTGTCAAAATAAAAGACACTCAACTCTGATCTGCATTTGGGTCTCCGTCTGTAACCCTTACAAAATTCATGAATAAGTTTTGTTAATAAATAATAAGTCTTGTATATCTTCTAAAAAACAGTTTTCAGGCTGCGTTGCTACTCCCTCAGATCTAGTCCCTGGTGTGTGCTCTACTATTCTCAGCCAGTTGCTTGCAACTCTATTGTGTACCGTCTATGGGCTGTCGGACTAATGGTATTGGGCCAGCGGGCCCTAGAGTCATCCAATAGATTAGTCCAAAATAGATAATTTATGGTAAATGGTAATAACACACAATTCCCCTTCATGTCTGACAGATGTTCCCCTTTATTTCAATTTTGCCTTCCTCAGTACTCAAGATAGATATAAGTAAAATACTTGGGCCAAATTGTAATTTGAGTAAAAATAAAATCACCCATTTAAATAACTACTTTGGAAATTACAAGTTACTCATCAAAGTACTCAATTACAGTAATTTCAGCAAATGCAATTACTGTAGGTTAAAGAACTTAAGTATGAGGCGGCCCCTTGTCAGTATATCAGGAATATACACATCACCACTAAAAGTGTAGCCTATAGGCCTTTTCCTCACACATGTGTTATGTTCAAGCATGCATGTACAAGAAAGGGTATTGCACCTTCAATGTAGGCCTAAACTGCAGGGGGAAATCCTGATTTGTGTTCATAGTGCAGCCTTTTATAAAATTTGAAGTCCCCCACTCCTGTTCTAACCTAGCAAGGAAACTGGAAGTTTCACATGCTCCCTGCTCCCACCTTGAGCACCTGCCCCCAAAAATGTCTGTGCATGGCACCAGATTGTATAGTGTAGTACACTCTCAACAACAGCATGGTACAAAAAGTGACTTTATCCTCTCCAAACACCCTTAGTCGATGTAAAAAGTGTAGTCTCTGCTTTATCCAATAGGTCTTTGTCTACATATCAAATTCGAGTCTGTATGTAAATTAGTTCACATTTAAGTACATTACACTTTGTTTGGATAATGAAAGATAACTTTTAAGGAAACTTGTAATATAAAACCCACCTGTATTGTAATGTACTGGGAAAATTGTGTGGTGATGCATAGAAGTTTTTTTTCACTCTTGAGAAATAAACCCTCATTTTTAAATGAAAAGTCAGTGAAAATGGGGGCCTGAACTAAATTAAGTGGGAAATATGTGTAACGAGCCCTTTGAACTATCCAAGAATTTTATATAACAACTTTTCCTATAAATATATTTACCTCACAGTCATTTTTATGTTCAATTTATCAAGATATTAGCAAATTAGCCTAGGCGTTTTTAGTGTAAAATGGTTCAAATAAGAAATGCATGATAAATATGATAAAGCTACTGTTCTGCAAAGGTTATCATACCAATTCATAAACTGGACATATATAGCAATAATAAAATACCAACAAGACTTTGCCCACCCTTTCGATTGCGATCGGTTGTCTGGCTCATGGACTATTGAACACAAAATCTGTGGCAGTTTCATGGATTTGGCAGAAATTCCATGATAGACCCATGGAAATGTTTTCTATATAGCCTGAGAAATCCCATTTGCACAATAGTTTCGATCTGAAAGACAGCATGGATGCTCGTCCCAAAACCCTTGCTTGAGAGCGGGGAGTGTTGGAAAGATGATGAGTACTACTCGACAAATGAAAATGTTGAGTTTGTTTGAATACAACTGACCCACTTGGCTATAGGCTACGTATACATCATATAAACCATACCTTCCCAACAAGAAATTCAGTGAGCGGTCTACAGACCGTATCTCACTTGTAAATGAAAATCTAAATAAAAATATGATACTTTATACATAGAATAGGTTGCAAAAGGCTGCTAATGATTTTTTGTGTAAAAAAATAGTAATGATGCATTATAATATATCACATCATATCATGTGGTAGTTTTCTGGACTGAAGGGTAACAGAACTTTGAAAGGACATATCACAATACTGCCTCCTTGCATCGCGATACAGTATTGTGACCAGGCATATCACGATTATCACGATTCAATTACAATATCGTTACAGACCTACTCTAACCAGGCAACTTTCTCTATGTTTCCACAGCACTATCTTCTCACAGTCTCATGGTCCTACTTATTTTGATCATTCCAAAATAAAGATTCTCAAAAAGCATTTGTTTAACCCTAGGATAGGGATTCTTTTGGTCTGAGCACTTACATTGCTATGGCTTTCTTTCATCTAGTAAAAGAATTTCGAGCAAGTGGAAAACGTATTTCACCATCGCGAAACCGTCGTGTTTCACTAGTATGCTCACTATGAGTGTTTCTTTGTCTGTGTGTGGGTGGGTGCCTTTGTGCGTGCGTGCGTGCCTGTGTGTGTGTGTGTGTGTGTGTGTGTGTGTGTGTGTGTGTGTGTGTGTGTGTGTGTTTGTGTGTGTGTGTGTTTATGTGTGTGTGTGTGTGTGTGTGTGTGTGTGTGTGTTTGTGTGTGTGTGTGTGTGTGTGTGTGTGTGTGTGTGTGTGTGTGTGTGTGTGTGAATGCATACCTAAGTGTGTGTGTACATGTGTGTGTGTGTGTGTGCGTGTGTGTGTGTGTGTGTGCGTGTGTGTGTGTGTGTGCGCGTGTGTGTGAGTGTGAGTGTGTGTGAATGTGTGCGTGCCTAAGTGTGTGTTTACGTGTGTGTGTGTGTGTGTGTACAGTAGTTCACCTTGCTGATCTCGAAGCCAAACACCTCCTCGAAGTACGCTGGCTGGCTGATCAGCAGCAGGTAGAAGGTCCAGCTACGGCAGAAGTTGGCCACGATGATGGCATACACTGGCATGGAGGTGAAGAACTGACGCCAGGGAGTGTTGAACTTCTGCGAACGTGGAGGTAAACAACTACAGGTTAGCGCATGGCTATTTTTACACTATAGTATACCAGGGGCCTATACTACAAAGCTGGTTCAGGAGTAAACCAGGTTAAATTATGAGGTAAATCGTCTAATAGGAGAGCCTGGAGTCATCATGTTCTTAAGAAAACGAGGACTCCAGGCTATTCTATGAGATGATTTACCTCTTAACTTAACCTGGTTTACTCCTGAACCAGCTTTGTAGTATAGGTCCCTGAAGAAACAGCATACCAGGGACTGATGTGAACTGTCCTGCTCACCGGCCAGTGTTTTTCCAAGTCACTATAGCCGTTCTATTAGCACTACTAAAACTGCAATGTTGAAAACTATCACACCATAAAACCATTTGGTGTCAATATGAGGTCGATGCACATTTGTCAGCAATCTATGATTCTAATGATCAATTTTATCATGCACAGATGGGCATATGTTAATGATTAGCAGCTCATTGAAAAAAAAGGTTAAAAGCCTCTTGATATACAACAGACAAGGTTATTCCCGGGGCTTTGCACTACGCAGTGAACTACAATCAGCTGCTAAGCCTTGTGTGATTGGTGGACATTGTAAACTATACAAAATAAAGTGGTGCCATTATCTGGAGTTTGCATGTTATGAATGGTATTAATGTTGTTGTGGGAGTAATGTGCGAGAGACCGTGACTGGGTTGGCAAATTTGGCCGACTCTCCGATGGCGTCCTCAATGTACTGCCTCTCCTCGGGGGTGATGGTGGGGTGGGCTGCCGGACTCTCATAGGACACCATGATCCAGAAGATATACCAGAAGACCCCAAAGGTGCCTGCAAAACACACAGGCAAACATGATGGGGTTAGGACAGGGCGAGGTAAACCCCTTAGCGCAGCACCTGTGTTATAACCTTACTGTCACCAAAATTGTAATGTCTACGTCTTAATCTGTTACTTAAGGCTTTTCGGTACTGTCATAGCAATGTTGTTATGTTGTCATTGAGTATTTTCAGCAAATAGTGAATAGGCCCGCCGGCGACCCCATCTGCAGTAAGAGGCTATGATGGCTACAGGTTTCTGTGCACATAGACAATGTCATAATTACGAGCTAGGAATTCAGGATAGCATGTCTACTAACTGTGCTCAACACACAACAGATGATTTGTTAAAATATTGCATCTTGTCACAATGCTGGGGCCCCTAGGCTGCAGCCATATCTAGAGCCTGTGTGTTAATCCGACCCAGGGTTAGGAGCATACAGTTGAAACCAGACCTTTACATGCAGGGCAGATTTAGTCGCAGCCCTTGGCAATTGCCAAGGTTTGCCTAATGTAAAGTCCACCTCTGACCCCACAGGCACCGAGGTGGGATTGCACACAGGTAGGGCAGGGGGGATTGCATGAGACAGGACAAGGGGGAGGGGAACAGCGAAAGCAACAGATACAAAGGATAAAGACGGGATTAGGATAGGGGCCAGAAAAATAATGCACTGGCAAAGGCTACCGTGCAAAATGTGCTGCTTAATATTCCACGAGCCAAATATGTAATTAACACATGCCTGAGGTGTTGTGATTTGTTAACTGTTGAATGCGTTTTATACCAGCTGTGTTTTTACCCATTCTGCTTTGTTTCCACAATCACTACTACTTGAATGTGGACAGTCACCATCAATTGAAAACTATTGAAAATACCACACTGAGCCAATGACATGTGGGCCTACGTGATCAAGGCAATGCTAAAAGCTAACAACAGTAGTAGACCAACTATTCGTTCTGAATCAGGAAAAAAACCAGAAAAAAGTCAGTGCTTTATCATGAGTATGTGTAGCACATTTATCTATTAGGGAGAGTGGAATAAATTGTGCCACCCCCTGTATCTAGGTAAACAGAGTATTTTTTTTCAAGAGTGATCCATTTTACTCATCTAGAAATATGAAAAATATGGAGTCTTGTTGCTTGAGAGTTCAGTACATTTTAGTGAAAAGTAACTGTTTTGTAGCGTTCTATCATGTGCTCCTCATCATCATGCTTATTATATTGTTGTATCTGAACAGTCATAGATACGTTTTGCAACATGTCACATGTGTTCGGATTTTAGTAAGCTACATTATATTATGATTGCTATATAACTAGCATGATATTAGCTCAAACTGAAGAGTATTGCATTTTTTACAAAATGGTGCGGTAGGGTTAAGTTGTGCCATATGACATGAGGTAGGCCTAAGTTGTGCTACTGGTTGTGCCACTTTTTACTGACATTGCCCCAATGTGCCATGGTCACCCCACTAAATCTACTCTACTCATGCCACAAGTCTTGAAGCTGATCCAGACCCAGGAGAGCAATCCACTATCCTGACCATTCATCAAGGGACGTAACCGATTTTCTACCTATTTGGATCAACATACAAGATTTATTTTATTACACTCATTATACGTAGGTGTGTGTGTGTGTGTGTGTGTGTGTGTGTGTGTGTGTGTGTGTGTGTGTGTGTGTGTGTGTGTGTGTGTGTGTGTGTGTGTGTGTGTGCGTGTGTGCGTGCGTGCGTGCGCGCGTGAGAGAGAGAGAGAGAGAGAGAGAGAGAGACTGGGTGGATATGACACATTCAGTGAAGATGGCACTTGAAGAGGGCACACAATGAAAAAGAAGTTAAATGGCTGAGCAAAAAGAGTTCTAAAGAGCTCATGAAACACTAGGGCTTGGTTAAGAAAAGTCTTGTTAAAAGCTGCCCTTTGTTGCAATATAAACTTAAAATAGGCAATATGTGAGTGATTTTGTGTTTCTGACATCAAAATATAGTTTTTACATTACTCAATTTACCCCAAAGCATTCTGGTCAATTGTCCGAATACCAAACATGCCACTGCATTCTGGACCATCTGCAGTGGTTTTAACCCACAAGCAGGTAGACCTGCCAGTAGGGAGTTGCAGTAGTCAATGCAGGACATGCTCGTGGCCTGACATCTGAAATCGGCAGGCCCAGGCGACTGAATTGATGTGGTTGGAGAATGACAGCTCGTCATCAATCATGACGCTAAGGTTTTTGGCAACTTTGTTTGGGGTCACAGTAGCAGAGCCCATCTTGAGGTTGATGTTGTGACAGATTGACAGCTTCTAGAAACCCTATAGCCCTTGGGTGCAGATGGGGTGTCAGCAATCCAAACCACTGCAAAAACTACAGAACACTACTGAACTACGGAAAAAACGAAACTACTTAAAAAAACTAAACTGCATTATAAGTCAAATTCGGAGAACAGGAGTATGTCATGAAACGGTTCCCAGCTATTTTGACACACTGTTCTTTTAGATAACGTTAGCTTCAGCGGACAGCGGTACAACATATTAAAGCTATTTCTAAGAGACCATTTAGAAATTAAAGTCAACAATGGTACTGATCCCATAAACATTTCAGGAAGTGAGATGTGAGATGAGTGAGATGAGTATTCTTCTCAGCCTTTTCAGTTTCACCCAGAACACACAGCAAGTCTGGAGGGCAACTGGGCAGACAAGGCTGAAAATAAATATCAGAGAAGTGGGGAGAGGTGTTGGGCCTACACAGAGTGAGTCAAAATCAATGGTGCCTTTTGCAGCAACTGCTTGCCAATGCCAGTGGAAAGGCAAGAGTGTTTGTTGAAGGGGGAGCGCTGATCTCGGTCAGGGACAGCTCAAGGTGAGCTCATCGATCAATGCAGGTACATCGCGTGAATATATAACATGTATATTTCACAAGTTTCTGCAACTACTGTACTGTATGTATAGCTGAAGCCTTCAAAGTAAAAATACACTCCATGCATCAAGTTCTATATTGGGTTATAGTGCCACTCTCATCACAACCATTCGATGCCATTAATACACACTGCCAAGCAGTCTAAACAAGAATGGTGACCTATGTTCTAAATAGATTTTCTACATTGTCTAATAAAGACAAACTTATTTCAGTGTTTTTGTATGACATACGTAGCCGATGTATTAGCCAACATACAGTATTACTCGTTTAGATGTCTAACTGTCTAACAACAAACTATGATTGATCCTTTTAATAAACCCACAGTAATCCAAGCATGATAGTTTGTCTGTGTTATAGTGAGTAATTCTTCATAAAGAAATCTGTTGATTTTCCATCAGGTTGAGCTCCGTGGATACTCTGCACACAAAGAGGGACGGTTGCTTCCCTTCAGTCCATTCCTAGAGGGCCGGTAATGAGTACGTTGTAGTATTGTCTGTGAGTCTGAGACTATGGATATTAACCTCTCAATTCTGAATGAGAGTGTTAGCAGGACGCGTCTTGGTGCAACTAGATAATCCTCTTAGCGAGTATACACTGACTCACTGTCCACACAAAGATGGAGGAGGAGCGGCCGGCCGCAGTACTCACCGTAGACGTAGAAGACAGAGGACCAGCCGGCGTACTGCACCAGGATACCAGCCAGCGGCATCGCCACCACAGCACCCGCATAGGAGCCTGAGGAGCGCATACATACACAGACACACAAACACACACAGGCACGAACACACACACAGACACACACACACGCATGTGCATGCATACACACATGCAGACACACACACATACATATACACACGCACGCATGCACACGCATGCATACACACGAGCAGGTACGCACGCATGCACACATATATAAATACACACATGCAGGCACGCACACGCACACACATACACACACACACACACACACAGGCATGCATATACACACGCACACATGCATGCATACACACGCACGCATGCACATGCATGCATACACAGGAGCAGGTACGCACGCATGCACACATACATAAATACACACATGCATACACGCACACATACACACTCACGCATACATCATACATGCACATACACTCAGGCACACACACACACACACACACACACACACACACACACACACACACACACACACACACACACACACACACACACACACAAACACATAGGCTACAATAAGATTCTGTATGACACATAGTATGTAAATGTAGCATAGTATATACTGTGCATGTACAGTATGCATGTATGTACAAATGTATGCCATGTAGGCAAGGGCTAGCCACCTTGAAAGTAAGAAACAATACTTTCAAATATATTGTCGGTGCACACACACCGGACATTTGTTCAACAAAAATATTGAAAGTCACTCTGAGATTTAGAAAAAAATATAGGCCTAAAATGTCTTTAATGAGTCATGGCAAAACACATGCACCTGCGTGTTGTGGCCATATTGGCCTTTATCAGGGAATAGGTAACAGATACCGTATGTTTATTTTCACATGTTTCAAGAGCTGAACCACTTTAGTCTCAAAACTGGTCCTGACTCCTGACCAGGACATTGTTCATGCAACTGAAAATGCAGTTTGCAGGAGCTCTTTCTATTTTCTCTCCATTCTAGAGTACAAAATGTGAATGTTCCTCACACACCTCGAGCTGGCAGGTGCGCTGGATATGACCCAATTAGATCAAGAACCTACAAAAAAATCCTGCATACTGGCTGTTTCACAGTAACAGCAGACTTACTTACCGCAAAACGCGGTTGTTGCCAGACGACTCCTCTCCAAAGGTGGAGCCCATTTAGCCCAGATACCGTGGCAAGCTGGGTAAGACACTCCCTAGAAATAGCCGGGAATGGCAGGACAATGTCAGCGGGTCAACAATAAACAGTCGGGTCAACAACTAAACATCAACATGAGTCAAATTAATGTGCACACAAAGTGATGGGGTAACCTAGATTTAGAACTTAGAAACGGTGTGCTATTTCTGGCACTGTACGTTATATCACCTGGTTCTACCTATAAAGTTAAGTAGAGTAGGCGTAGAGTAGAGCTGCTTTATTAATCCCAAAAGGAAATTCAATTAAGGTTCAAAGGGATATTAAGGTTTATGCTACTACTAAATAGAACTTAAGTTACTAAATTACTATTCAAATAGGCTTAACAGTTGTGTTGACTGGTATTAGCTGTTTAGGGCCAGATGCTCTACGTGTTACTGTATTGCTGCTCCTAAAGCAAGGTTGTCACTTACAGGAAAAGCTAGTTCAACAATGGCTACGTTTAGGGACTGTTCGTTATTTATTTTCGGGGTCGTCGGAAGAATGTCAAAAAATGCATGACCCTCCCCAAGGGAGAATTAAGAAATAGCCTTATTCTGCCTTATTTTTGACGTTGATTGACCAACGCTGCTTAGCGAAAGGGCCGTTTCTGAGGCTATGTTACATTGAAACATACAACAAACAAGGCTACTTTGAAATGCTTTTTGTAATAAATGGGCCAAACATTTTTGGATGACCCTCCCCTAGCAAGCTCAAAAAAAAACTTTGATAACCCTCCACACAGCAATAAAAAAAATGACACGACCCTCCCCTATTGTCTTCCGGTGACCCCAAAAATAAATAACGAACGGTCCCTTACAGGAGACATTTAATTCAGAATTAAATCAGTTTAATTCAGAGTAAAGGTTAATTCCGCTTTGAAAACGTCATTTCAACACTTCACAATTCGTAATTAAATTAAATATAAACTTGACGGAACTATTTAACTCTGAATTATTAATTCTGAATTAAAAACGTCATGTAAACGTAGCCTTTACCCTGTTAACTGCTTACAACCAATCAGACCATTGAACCTGAGGTGGGTCTGATCAAAGCCATGTCTCTGAGTCTAATAATCTTCATGCAGCAGTAATGGCAATGTAATTTCAGCTATATGTCTGTTTTTTGTCTAATCTCTGTGAGTTTTTGCCCCAGAGTCCCTCGCGGATTCATTTCCACAACAAACCACTGCAACTCAGCAAGACATCTCACATACAGACACATAGGCCTACACAGGGGTGAGGTGAAAAACAGATGGAAGACCATATGGCAGGTCCACGCACAGTTCAGGTGTTGACCTATACTGCCCTTCCCGGCTCTTTGTTTCAACAATTTCACTTATACTAGATCAAATGAGAATAATGCTCCCACTGATCTGTAACTTTTATATAGATTCATAACAGGCTTTTAACAACCGACGGGTGGTGATCCACATGTGCACTTCGCAATGTAGAAAGCAGCAAATAATTGTAATGTATTCACAAGCAACAAATCCTTGCAATGTGCACTTTTCCGCCAGTCGAACACTGTACTAAGAAACTGATGAGACTTTAGTATGCTATTACGACAACACACATGTAGAGTTTTTAGCAACACAGACCATTGCCATGCTGGTGACAGTAACTTTATAACACGGGCCTTGACTCAAGAGCTTAATTCAAAGGGAAATAAGTGAATTGAAAAAATAGCAAAATGTAATCTCTGTGACGACACTTTATCTGTGCAGTTCCACTGTTCCGTCAACGGGTCTGTCCAACACGATTTCTGTATGTCCGCATCAAATAAACGTATTGGATGTAATAGAATATACTGTACGTCATACACCCTGATGACAACTGTCCAGCTCACAGTAGAAATGCAGTGTTAATTCAACACTTAGAAAGTACTCTGGGTCCAAAATACGCTAGAAGGTGCTAAATTGACTCCCTCAGTGCTGAATTAGCACAGCGTTTTGTTACTGTGCTGATACAAGATAAAAGATCAGCTGATGGCAAAAACAGCAGCACTTCCTCCTGCCTGGTCTTGGTCCCTGTGTTTGTTTTTCCGCCAGACTAATTGCCTCAAGTGTACACTGACCATATGCACTCAATGGATGCTACATGACTAGGTAGGACAAAAGCATGAGCATTGTGTACAAATGTATTATAGGTCATTGTGTGTGTTTTTTTGGACCTTTGGAAGTTGAGGGAGTGCCTGGACCTGGGATCGTATCATTCTGTTTGCTCTACGTTGTGTAGCCTCTAGTCTACTTTATAACTGTCCAAGAGCACCAGCTGGTTCAAGGGACACAATTGCATCCCTCAACTCCTACGCTCCTACTCCTACGGTATAGGTGGTACCAAACCGTTGTCATTATGGATCAAATTGCCTCTGCTCTGCCTTTGTCAGCACAATAACCGCTCAAACAACCTTTTTCGTCACCCAATGCCAATCTGCTGTCCTCACTGTCCTGCCACAGACCGCCCCAAAGATTCAAGATGTGTGTGAGGACTGAGGAGGGGGGGGGGGGCGCGACCTTGTGTTGTGATTTACCTCGACAAGGCCCTGCAATATTCTGACCATGATGACGCAGCCGAAGTGAACCCTGGCTGCTGAGGGAATCAGCATGTTCAGGATCGACGTGGAAACTACTGCAAAGCCAAACACCCTACGGATGGATGGAAAAGGCAGACAGAGAGAAGAGGGGATGTTTCAAAGGTTCAAATAGGCTTTCATTGAATCACATTACATTGCACTTCACAATATTACAATTCCTTGCACATACATTCTTACATAACATATTACGATTCCTTGCACATACATTCTTACATAATTAACCCCTTTGTGGAGAGCCTATATAATAACCTTATTGTCACCAAAATTGTAATGCACTGATTCTTGAGAAAGTGGCTAAAACAGGTTGTAATGTTGACAGAAAAAAACAAAGTGAATTACAAAATTATATGGTATATCCTCGTAGACTAAGGTCTTGGCTTTTCAGAAATGCACAAGGCCAATCTCCCCATTATGTATTTTTTTCAGAAATCAGGCTTTTCTCCGATCATACCTTGTTTTTTGTCAACACCGTCAGACACAATTAAAAGTTATTCAAATTGTATTGATTTGGTTGCATATGTATCTGGAGTTTTTAAGTGATTATGTGTATTTTTTGGTTCACACATATGCCTTTAAATGTTGAAAATTCACTTTTGTTCTATTTTAATACTGTTTCATGTGTTCTAATTTTAAAATATGTACCCTCATACGATGCTTACTTAACGCCTAAATACAACAAACAATTTTTTGTAATTTCACAAATATTCGTGTAGGCTTAAATTGGCTATTACTTTGATATTTCAACAACTCCTAAGGAAAATGTTGTAAGCACATTCCTTTAAAATGTCCAAAACTCCTACTTACGGTGGTGACTTAAGAACTGACGGTGGTGACAGAGTGGTGAAAGTGGCCTAATTAGTACTTGCATTTAGCTAAATAAATAGCCCTCTCAAGTCAATGGCATCTTGCATAAACACTTTATTTTTGTGTGTGCACAGTATGAGCATGTGTTTTTACTTCATTAGTTAGATTATCTAGGAAGTAAGCCACTGGTCGTTGAAAATGTGGTTAAAAACAGCTTTTAAGTTGTTCAAATCCAAAATATAATGGTGTATTATCATAGATGTAGGTCTTGGCTGTGCAGTGAATGCATTGGCCAAGCTCCCCATGTTTAACATTTTTCATAAAATGGGCTCTTTCTTGTTTTGTCAACAGCGGCAGACAGAATTAGAAGTAAAAACACATGTTTACTGTATTAAAGTGAATTACTTTAACAATTCAACATAACTGTAGATACTTATTGTATGCATATTCTTAAAACATATCAAAAACACGTAAAACATGTGTTTTTTGGTGAACTCCATCAGATGTCACCACCGTCAGGTTTTCTGACAAAAAAACCTCCAAATGCACCTCAGTGGTGGCTAGAGTATCATTTTGGATCACAATTATTACTAACATGCCTAGTAATGTTTCATTAACCAGCACAATTTAGTAAAATATGGAACAACATGATGAGCAGAACAAAATCTGACGGTGGGTGACATCTGACGGTGTGAGACAAAAAAAGCACTCTTTTAAATATTATGCATTGTTTGTTCACATTAGCCATTTCATTTTCGCTCTGTTTCTTGGGTGCTTCATACCTTTTCTGAAAAAAATATATTTATTAACATTAATGTAATACAATACTATTAAAAACCCCGACGGTGTTGACAGTTTATGGTTGGGACAGTACCAGTGTCCAAACAAATTAACAAATTGAGGACAAAATAATAAACTTACAGGAGCTTCAGTGATGGTGAAGTAGGCAGTAGAGCTAAAGGTTTGAAAAGGGGTCCTCAGTAATGAAAATTACCTTGTGCATACCTGATTTTATTGTCTTTTAGAAAAAATCTGACGGTGGTGACCAATATGCTGGACACATTTTGAGCAATCAGTAAATAATAGTAAATATTGTTTTACATCCACTATGTGCACATCTGTACAACCACTTTAATATGGTCTTCCACATCATGGTGATATTGTTCAATTCTGTTAGTGATTTTTGTATTTTAAGTCAATTGAAATGATGATGCCAGTCCTTGGGACAGGCGTTTTTACAGGGTGTGGACAGGTTTATAGCCATGAAAAGTAATAAAATTACACTTAAATATTTCAAACAACTGTGTATTCGTGTGACAGACCCCTTGGCCATTACCTGGGTTCATTTTGTTTGTGAAAATTTAGTTGATTTTCAACAGAATTAATATTTTACTGCAGGGACATGTTTTTGCCAAACTTTCAAGAATCAGTGAATGGTGTTTTAAACTGTTACTGTCATAGCTATTAGTGACTTATAGACTATCAGAGGAGTTTTCAACTCACTTCTAATCTCACTGGTAGCTAGTGCTATGACCAAAGTACTGGAGTGATGTGATCTCTTTTCTTTGTTTTAGTTAGAATTCTAGCAGCATGCGTGTTAGGAGATTGGATGCACCTTATTTCTCTCTGGCTTATTTCTCTGGCCTTGATCAAAAGCTAAGGCTACAGTCAGAGCCCAATTAAGAAGGCCCCGAACCAAAAGGAGTATTAATAAGATTTAAAACTGTACCTGACACAGCAGACTAAGTTATCAAAACTGCATCTTGTCATTTTTCTATAATTATGTTGACATTCTCCCCATTTGGCCAACTAGGGGCCTCTTGGCAGGTGGGGTCCTCTAGGCTACAGCCATATCTAGCCTGTGCGGTAATCCGGCCCTGGCTACGATGTAGGGCTATAGTCGTTGAAATGAAAAAGTGTCACAGTAACAACAGCAGCCAAAGAAGTAACAGCTTAAGCATGGGGTTCAACCTATCAATTATTGAAGACTATTAACAATTAATTTGGGAAGAGATGTGACATTAAGAAATTGACTGTGTGTGTGTGTGTGTGCCAGTGATTGACAACCCACCTGTTGGCTGCAAATTTCTGACAAATGAACCCACCAGGGATCTGTGTGACAATGTAACCCCAGAAGAATGAGCCGTGGATCAAGCCCACTGTCTCTGGGTCCCAGTTGAACTGGGCTTTCTGTGGGCAGAGAGAGAAAGAGAGAGAGGGAAAGAATGTGAAACATTGAGAATAGTATGATCCATAAATGTCAGGTAGGCCTACCCGTATCTTCTATCGGGACTCTACTTCGCAACAGTTTGGTTGAAACAGACACTTAAGGTACTATATATGCTTAAGTTCATTGAGAGCTATTTCCCACATTAGATTTTTGGATTGGTTCCTGGTTAGAAAATTGAGATTTGGACGCTTTCTCCAAGCAGGTTCACAAGCCAGATGTGACTCGTCTGCATTCTTGGTGAACATTCCATGTTACACCATAATGTAACTAGAGGTGGCCAATGTAGAAGTAAGTCTATGGTGTGAGTACAACACTAGCACATGGTATTACATAGTGGTTATACCAGCTATTCCATTTTACCAAATGGCATGGCTTGAAGACGTTACAGAGAAAAAAAAGGCAACGGGCAACGTGCCCGTGTCAATAACAACAAATTTAGTATGCATTTTGTACATATTTTCCCATTGCATTCCTGCATATTGTAGCCTAGTAGACTACCCCCACCTGCCAGCAGCCAAAATTTCACATTTAGTCTGGCTTGTCAGGCTATGCATATTGTAATGAATAAATGAAATTCATGAAGATGAATACAGTAGCCTGGTTACTTTCAAACCTGCAAGACCCTTCTCTTGGACATTTTAAGATTCTTGGATTAGTATAGTAGATGTAGTAGAAGTAGTAGTAGTAGTAGTAGTAGAACTTTATTGTGCCCATGGGGAAATTGTGTTTGCAGTACAAAGGTTTGCAGTACAAACAGTTGCAGTACAAACGTTGTCAGTTTTGTAAAGGGTCTGCGGGTCACATGAAATGGCTCAGCGGGCCGCATGTGGCCCCCGGGCCTGAGTTTGGCCGTCTCTGCTCTACAGTAACTGTAGACCAGTGTCTCTATGGTAAGTTTAGTTTTTTTACTTCTACTTTTAATTTGGCCACCTGTGGATGTAACTTCTAGGGTCATTTGACAAGTGGGCATGTGACAATAGCCCTGGCCTAATAAGCTGTCTCTGGATTTACACTTTTGCTGGTGGGAGAGAGAGACAGGGTAGGGTTGGGAAATGACTCAGGCCAAACTCAAACCTGGGCCCTCATGTAAATGGTGCTGGTGCTCTATGCATCCACCCCATCTTCCTCCCCCGAAATAGTGGAAAGTTAAACAGAAGACAGTGTGATTGTTGAACACAAAATTTAAAAGGATAACTTGTGACCCGACCTAAACCTGAGCAACCTCTCGAAGTCACCAGGCATATAGTGGTCTATGTTATTGCTTGTACCCCTTGTAGATGATGTCGTTGATGACCAATTTAAATGCACAGTAAAAACGCAGCGTCCATTCAACTCTAAGATGCTCTAGCTCTAACTCTAGCTTGTATTTGGTCCCAGAGGATTCTCTAAGTTTATAATTAACACTGCGGACTGAGGAGCAGCACAAGCTCTAAACCCCACTAGGCACAGAACATTATCTAGCAACTCACCACTACGTATGGTCGGTCGCCCTTGTAGACGGTGTGGTTGTTGACCATGCTGACGATGGCCACTCCCAGGTTACATCGGATGCCGAAGGAGATGCAGAAGCCGAGGCCGCAGAGGATGGCGATGATGTAGCGGCGCGGCAGGCCAAAGCAGGTGCAGTCCACCACCGGCATCTCCTTCTCCTCCACCAGCTCCGCTCGGCCCTCCGCCGATAGCTCGATGGTCTCGCCATTCTCTTGCCGCTTCTCGAGAGCTCTGGCAGCGGGCACGAGAAGAAAAACGGGTTGGAAGGGAAAGAGGAGGTTGGAGGAGAAGGTTATAGTTCAGTCTGAGGAAATAAATTGAGCTCATCAGCGGGTTACGAGAAGAAAAGGGTTTGAGGAGAAGGTTGGTTTAGTGTGGAAATGAGCTGTGCCCAGTTTTGGGTTCTGAACTTCAAGGAAGTTCTGTAGGCCTACTGTGAATTTCCATGTTTGATAAAGCAGCAGGGAATGAATCAACAGTGATGAGAAAGTAATTTGAGTTATTTCGTTTCAAAACCTCTTTGTAGGCTAGTAAAAGCTGCTTGTTTTGAAAACGTACTCAACATGTTTTTAGAAAAACAGCCTTGCATCTATGGGCGGGTATTAACCCAAATGGCCAACGAGGGCCGGCCCGAGGCATAAGCGAACTATGCAACGGCTTAGGGCCCCAAGCCACCAGGAGCCCCCCTGAGCAGCAAAGTTCGAGGAGGAAATAAACTCTCCACCATTTTCCCTACTCATATATTTCTTTCTCATGTACCATTTACTGCCACAATGGAAACAGGAGCCATTAGGCTATATATCAAAGGACATGTCAAAGAGGGTGAATACAATGTCATTTTTCAATTCTAGTTGTAAAAAAACAACAATAATCACAGAATATAATGAAGAGTAATCATTTTGAAGCGAAACTAAGATATTCCTTCGTGCTAAATGGCTTTCTATTTGAGATATTTTGTGTGCAGTGCATGAAGAGCAAACAATCTACAGACAGCCTACCTATGTCTTAGCTCCTACCCCTCACTTGTGCAAGCAAATTAAGCTTATGAAGCATCTGATGCTGACTAGGTGGTGGTATGGGGGCCCTGAATGAAATTTTGCTTAGGGCGCCATAAAGGCTTGGGCTGGTACTGTGGGCAATGCCATTTCAATGTGACGTAAAATCTACAGGGTCCTCCTGATTCTCCCACCATTTGCAGGCACAGCATGTGTATGTACGTAACTATAGGGGTGACCCTCCGGATAGAGTAAGACTGGTTTACAGTGTCTTAGTCTTAGACTTCAGGAAAGTTCTATAATGTTATCTTCTTCATTTGATCATTTATTTGGTAGGGGCATCAGGCAGCAGATGATTGAAGATTCAAGATTTCTTTTATTACATCTCATTATACAGTAGGTGTATAAGAGAGTGCAATTATATAAAGTCATGATGAGAACCCTACAATCAGGGTGTTTCAATTCAATAGCCTACCTACCACATATTTCAATCACCTTCTACCTGAACACTTAAGATTTTTCAGCAATGAACACTTTTATCCAAACATCTGTAATAAGGCTTATGCACTCACCCCTGACAGTGGTCCCCCCTGCCCCCCACAAACCCCTCCAGTTAATACTTAAAGCTACTGCCATCGTGACCGTTTCAGACTTCATAAATGGTATCTTGATTAATCAGTTTTTGTGTTAGCCCACAAAATGTGTTTAAAATCCAGCAACGCATTCAGAATAAATCACACAAGCCAAAAGCTGGCCATCTTGAAAGACTCTAAAACGTAACCAGTTCACACCTATTAAGCATAAAGTGTTAGTCACAGAAGATTTGTTGCAAATTTGTCTGCTAACTCCAAAGTTTCTGAGCAAACACAAAAGTCAGCCTTTTTGAAGGGCAGCCATCTTGGGGTTTGGCTGCCAAAATGTAATCGGGTCATTTACCTTATCATCCATGATTGCAAGGGTGGCGCCATTGCTACCACACCATTTCCGGATGTGCCACTGGCTCATTTTATTGGGTGTTCAGTGAGACACCATGATTTGAGCCCTATGTTCCCACAGCCCAATGGTCCCACAGCCCATTGGTCTCACATTACTAAGCCTTTTTTTCTTCAAAACTAGGCCCATTGGTCCCACAGCCCAATGTTCCCACAGATGTAAGTATTCCACTAAGGTTATGGTTAGGGAAAGGTTTTGTTCATTCCAAACAAAATCTCTACTATCATGTGTTTAGCATGGTTAGAGGTCATTACATTGTGGTTAAGAGGTATTATCCTGTTATTGTTGGTATTTACTGACTTAGGTTTAGGCATGATTCCACTGAGGTTGGGTTTTTGGTAAAGCATTTGGTTTTGCCTGATTATCATCGACTTTCAAATCTCGTACCGAGATGTTGGTCTGACCAAGATGATAACGAAACGGCGGGGGTTTCCCAAATGGCGTGGTTTACCCTCCTCCCACAGTTTGCTACTGGTCGAGGCCAGAAAAGACTGTGCCGAAGTTTAAACCAAACATTTTCTAAGTCCTAATAGAACATTCCTGACAAAGTGGGTGGAGTTCCCGATTTCTCTAGAGCAAAACAGTATTTGTGTTGCTCCTGGCCTGACTAGAAGCAACATCGAAGATGTTACGTCACTAAGAGGGCGTGGCTTGTGGCTATGGGCTGTGGAGCCATTGGGCTGTGGGAACATAGAAACACTCCTAGTGGCCCCTTAACTTCCAAAGCTAACATAGATACGGAGCTGTAGATAGAGAAGAGTTAAAGCGTTGCCATAGGATCCCGCGGGAACTTCCGCCCGAAAACACTGGCAGTGAAACTGACCATATATGGTCAAATATGGCCGACCTCGCGGTCCCATTCAGTTTTCCACAGCTTTCACAGTGTTCCAGATGTAGCGGCCGTCTCCATAGTAGTGTATCATTGGGGACTCCAAAAAGAATTGATATAACAACCATTTTTGCGTGCTTCAGAGCACACAATTTCAACGGACTGTGTAATGACTTGACCTAATGGTAATTTGTGTCAGAACAAAAGCAGCAAGGCCATATTTGTAGAATTAGTACAGGTAACCTATAGCCATGCTAACAGTCCTGGACTGTGAGCACAAAAAGGCTAGAGCGCAAGTGACCTCCTTTCACACATAGAGATATTTTTTAGAATGTGAGACCAGTTTACACATGATGTTGACCCTTCTTCAGCATTAAGTCACTCACTGCAGAAGGATGTTACATTATGTTAACAAGAATAGGGAACGTTTCTGTAACCAGACTGATAAAGATTCAAAAAAGAGTGCAATCACCCATACATTACAATTTGACAGAAATAGATAGAAGACAACCTGGAAACACTGAAAATAGACGGATAATTTGATGCAACTTAAAATATCTTTAGAAACAAGAACATCTGCATGCTTTTTTATGAGACGTAAAAAACTTTTTGGGAGGCGTGTGGACTGGTAAAGCTTTTTAATGCTCGCAGCAATGGTTGAGCTTCAGTAATGGCGGTTTGTCGATGTGTGTGTGTATGGAAGAGAGAAAAAAAGAAAGTGAGAGGTAGAGCAGTGTCTTTGGGATGTGTGTGTGTGTGTGTGTCTGTGTGTGTGTGTGTGTGTGTGTGTGTGTGTGTGTGTGTGTGTGTGTGTGTGTGTGTGTGTGTGTGTGTGTGTGTGTGTGTGTGTGTGTGTGTGTGTGTGTGTAAGGAAAGTATTTTTAGAGCGTGAGAGCGGATGCTGGGCTGGGCTGCGCTGCTCCTGTAGAGCCCTGCGCTGCACTGCAGGGGGATGAGCCCTGCTTCTGCTTCTGACGAGCTAGCGAGTGAGTGCTCTGCTCTGTATGCCTGATCAGACTGTTAAGACGCATGGTGCGGTTCACCCCGGGACCATCTCTCCAGCCCTCCGCTGTCTTTTTATTCTCTGTCTTCTTCTTTTCCTTTGCCCAGTCTCTCGCCCTCTTGCTTCCCTCCTCTCTTCCTCTTCCGGCCTCCGTCGACATCTACTGTCAGCGCATCTTCTCATCTTTTCCTCTGTTGTTTTTTTTCCATCTGTCTAAGCAGACCTTTTGAAGAACCTCTCCCTGTCGACATCAGACCTCCATACTTTCTTTTCTTCTATCCCTCGCTCTCACACGTCTTCCTCTCTCCCAGGTTCATTCCATCCCCCTTTTTTTAACGCCTTTTTTCCCCTTCCAATTCTGTTTTTATTTTATACCTCAGACCCACATAACAGATTCCGTGGCTGAGTGAGCTCCCAGACAAACTGTAGCTGCCAGGAGCCCGACTGGGAACTATCAAATATGCATTGGACTGTCAAGGCAGCCGGAGCTTTGCATTAGACATGAGGCCAGCAGCAAGTCCTCTCCACACTCCACACACCTCACGATTTACAGCCCCCTCCACTATATAGAGTACAGAGATGACTATATCTCAGTCATCTCTGGGGCCATGATGAAAAGATCTCTCCCTCACAATCTCTCCCTCAACCAAAGACTTGGTCAATAAAGATATGACATAACCTGGGGTTGCAGTGAAGTTTCAACTTTGGCCATCAAATCCATCAGTCCAGGATTTTACACTCCAGGATTAGGGTTACAACTTACAACTCAATCTCCATCTCACAAAGCAACATCTACATAAATCTACCAAGCCTCTCAATGCCTTTTACAACTGCAAACCTCATCCCAAAGACGTCGCACATCAAGGTCATCCATTTCAAGCGCTTGTTACTCAAAAGAACTTAGCGATGCCAATGAATTAGTAACACTGCAATAAACAATACAATAAACCACTGCAATAAACACTGCAACAAACAATGCTGTAAAACATCACCAGTGACCACCAAGATGAATGGTCATTGACCATCAAGAACCATTACAGGAACAGTGACATGGTGTTATGCTTTTTTATGGTTATGTTACAATTATGTAACATAGGCCTAACATTTGTCATATCTTATAGAATGGCAATGCATTGTTAATTCGTTAGTTACTAACCGCTTTCCACCATTACTAACCATCAAAACATCCAAACACATCAAAATACTTTCTTTTGGAAAGTAAGCAGTTTTGATGTTGGCATGTCTTTATTTCATCCAAATACACATTGATGTAGTGCAATTAGTGGTAAACAAACCAATAGAGCACACGGTAAGACTTTACCTGACTCTGGCATCATAGTTATGACATGACAGTGTCATCATAGTGTCATAACGCATGGATGTGTTTATGACTGTTCTCATTAAGTGACATTCGGTTATGGATTAGACAGCCTTACAAATATCTGAAATATGTATAAAATGAAAACCTATGTTGATATCAAAAAGGTGAATGAAGAAATAAAGGCACATGCACCCTCCAAGCAGCTGTAACTGGTTCTGATGAATTAAACTATTTTACATAACTATTTGGCATTTTGGGAATGATTGTTAAGTTACCAGTAGCTTTTTTTTAATCTTTTGGGGGTTTTCAACTTTTATTTAGACAGGACAGTGAAGAGTGGGACAGGAAATGAGTGGGAGAGAGAGACAGGGAAGGACTGGGAAATGACCCGAGTCGGGAATCGAACCTGGGTCGCCCGCATGGCAGTCCAGTGCCCAGCCAACTAAGCCATGGCTGGGCCAACAGTAACTTCTTTAATAGCGTTAAAAGCTATGCTTAACCTTGTGTAACAATTTTGGTAATGAGTTTCCATAAATTTGCATATTTTAACACCACATGTAGGGATAGGAGTGATGAGTGCACAACTTCTTCCGGAATCCAGATATCCACCAACAAAAAAAAAAAACATTCTATTATTTTAATTTTACAGTAAAACTTTTCTCATGCAAAACTTTTAATAAGTGAAGTGCTTTGGAAATGTAAGAGAAACAACACTCAACCATTCATTAGTAAAAGTTTTAGTTAAAGATGTGAAACCACGGACATATCAAACTTTTTTCCCCTATCTGCCTCTGTTAATTGAGCATAGAAACCACAAGAGAGATAATTAACAACGTTTTCTTGTGTAACGTGCAGAGGTGGAAGGCACACATACGCCTTTTTACTTTCTGAAGTTGAGATCTGTACTTCTGCACCCTCTTGGCCTCTGTGCCATGTAGAGTAGCCTGATTTTCATCGACTTTCAAACCTCTTTGAGCCTTGACCTGACCTAGAGCATGGCATGGTTGACCCATCTCCCTTGGTTGCTACTGGTCGAGGCCAGAAAAGGCTGTGCTGAAGTTTAAACCAAACATTTTCTTAGTCCTAATAGAACGTCTCTGCTTACACCACGTCACTGCTTTGAACATGCCTTTACCCAGGGCCTTTGGAGCTGCTCAAAGTTGACTGCTTCCCAAAAAAGTGGGTTGAGTTCCCGAGTTCTCCATTGCTCACAAATTAGTTGCATTGTTCTTGACCTGACTAGAAGCAACACAGAAGGTGTTGCGTCACTAGGAGGGCGTGGCCTGGCTAATGTCGAGTTCATTCTCATACTAAATACTCATCCATCGACATTTCAAAAAGATTAATAAAACAACACAAATATACCAGAGTAAATCTGAAATTCACACAATCGTCTCCAGAGGATTCACAATGATAGTATGACTACATGTTATCTGTGATTTCAAAAAAATAAATCTGAAAAGTATGGTTTGCATGACGAGTTCTGCTCAAAGTCATGAAGAACAAATTCGCATACACTGCCCTCGTAAATCTAACAGAATTGTCACTATGACTATACAGAAGGGGTGGGCAATTATTTTGGTCCAAGGAAGAAAGAATATTGATCAATGGGCCTGATGGCACAGGCAACTTGCCAGTGTCAACTAAAATAAATAGTGTACGCTGACATAACTTGTCAGCTTTGCCATTTGTGCACATTATAATTACATGTATTTAGATGTAGCCTATGTACTTAATCTTAAATTCGCAAGACCCCTGTTTTAGATAGACATTTTAAGAATGCTGAGTGACCGCAAGAATTTGCATTAGAAATTTGTCTACCTTGTAAAAGCCCTGCAGGCCATATGAAATGGCTCTGTGGGCCACACCCAGGCCTGAGTTGGCCCACCTCTGCTATACAGGCTACAGGTCGTCCTCCTCTCCATTCTGGTCCTGGCATAGCTGACAACGTCAATCACACACTATTCTCCTGTTTTTGTGAGCGTGTGCATTCAATGGCAGCATCCCCTTTCAGTGACTATTGCCAGTTTCATAGCAGACACCAGTTTGAAAAGAGGTTGTGGCAAATCAATAGAAGTGATGTTTGTAGAATTCTATTACAGTTTCAAATTTACATGAATGTTAATAAACGCTTACTTTAAAATTGTGTATGTGTTTGCCTCTAGAACCATCATATTTTGTCCTAGGGGTTCTACCAGATGATCTTGATGAAAATGATGATACTGATCTATTACGAACGCTTCTCCTGATTGCGAATAAAGCTATTACGACCTTATGGTTACAGCCACAACCTCCAACAATTGCACAATGGAAAAATAAAATCCAAGAGGTTTATAGTATAGAAAATTTAACAGCGTTTTTGCATTTAAAAATGGAGACTTTTGTTTGGAAGTGGATGAGAGTTGTTTTACATTTTCATTTAATATAGTATTTTTTTTCTATTCCTTGTTTGAATTTGTGAAATTGTTTTGTATGACTGCAGTTTGAAAATGAAAAATAAAAAGAAGTTCGAAAAAAAAAAATGTGTATGCATTTTGGGAAGCCCTGCCTTTGGGAAGCCCTGCACTTCACATGTTCACATGTTATTCCTCTGCCTGCATGATCAGACAACACTCTTCCACAAATATAAACAGTGCAATGCAACAGTCACAAGCAAAAACAGACATTGTGCTGATGTATCACAACATACTCTATGATAACAATATGGCTCTACTCTCGGGTAAACTATCCTTGGATCCTCACAGATCAAAAAATATCCTCACTTCATCATATTTTCATAAGCCCACAGCTCTATGTATCTCACCCAAAATGTCAATATGTGAGAAGAATATGCAATACATTGCACATAGCATGTTGAATAAGCTTAGTTTGTAATGGAGTAAAAGCATTCAATGTATTCAAGGTAGTCAAAGACTGAAGGCTGAAGGTTTTGTGCTCTTAATTCAGAGACTTCTTTTTATTCTTGGTGCTTAATGAATTACTTTTTGCATAATTTTGGTTTTTATGTTTGCAATGTATATATATGGCGGTTTTCTATGTTCCCTGTAATGATGCACCCATCAGATTACAATTCCCTTTTTGCAGATTCAACAGCGCATATTCTGACACTGATTTTGCACACACACACACACACACACACACACACACACACACACACACACACACACACACACACACACACACACACACACACACACACACACACACACACACACACACACACACACACACGCACACACACACACACACACACACACACACACACACACACACACACACACACACACACACACACACAGTATTACCATTATAAACACGGGCACAGTAAAACTTCCAGTTAACACTGACATGTATACAAGCGGTTAACGTAAGGGGGTTGCTGCTGGCTTTTTTTAAACATTGATTAAATATTCATGTCCCCCTATATATGAATTATTAATCCGCTCAACTCCTATTTCCGTTACTTCTTCCCTCCCCCATCTTTCTTTCTCACACAAAATACATCATATTCCAAAGATGATTTGTTCCTGTCTCAACAACCCTTTATCACTGTTAGTGAGAACTACATGTCAGTCAACACTCTCCTCATGGACACTGTCTTACTTGGCCCAAAAAATATGGCCACTAACACATGGCACTCTCTTTTTGCACCCATTCAACTCCAATTACGTCTGTTTTAATATGCATCCAAGCCTGGAGTGGCAGGTTAGTGGGTAATGAATGACCACCAGTGATCTCACACTTTCATCGATGGGGTCAAGTACCCTTGAGCAAGGCATCTGACACAACCCAGGCATAAATCACTGTAGGAGGATGTCAATGTACCCTAATGGGGGATCACCATCATTACTCCACAAGAAAAAAAACTGAAGCCACAGCCTTATACCCCGTGACACAGGTAGATAGGCTGCCCTCGTTCAAACCCAACTTGAGGTGCCACTGGTCAGGCCAGAACAACAAACTCATAAGCTTTAGAAATGACAATGGCGAACAGTATGGTTTGAAGACGCCTTGAAATCGCGTATTGAATGGAATGATCTGAATTCATGTTAACACACATGCAGGGTCAAAATAACTAGATGAAACTACCAATGGCATGTGGATACGGAGAGGAAATAACGGTTAAGCAGGTAGTCCACGCAGGCAGAGTTACGGTAATCCCGTAGCATTCGAGTAAGGGAGGTGTCGTGCACGGTAAGGGAGCAACAGCGGCGAGCGAGAGAGAGAGAGATTGGTGGAAGGGGTTGGATTTGCGTTGTCCGACAGCAGGGAGGTAGCGAGGGCTATTTCTGGAGAGGATTTATGCGTTTAGACACTCCGTCAAATCTTGAGGGCGGGGGAGATCGCGAAGTCCATGCACAGTAGCCTACTACAAAGTCAGAAAGTCTGCATTGTGTGGGAGAGAAAGAAATTAGCTAGGCGAACGTCAGTTTTGATCGCCCTTTGAGCTGGTGGCCGCTGCGTAAAACAGGGGACTTTTTGAGCAATTATGACAACTGGAATTCTTTGCCTCGATTTGAAATGCATCCATGATGTTAACAGAATAGGGTAGTCTTCATCTTAATAATATTCGGTTTAAGCAGACTGTGTGACTGTCATAAAAAACGTTGATGTAGGATATGTCATTGTACCTTTACGAAGGGAAAAGTAACACGCTTTTCCAGACATCTTTCGGTCAACTTTGGTCAGAATAAGATAATTAACAGCCTCAAATTATTTATATTTACATAGCATACACTTTACTAGGCCTGCTTTACCTGCAAAATCTAAGCAGATAGCCTAAGTGATGCGCAAAAGTCTCATTTACGCACAAACTTGTTCCATTTGTTTATTAGTTATGTTGTAAGTGTTGTTGATGTAGTTAAAATATCACAGGTTATCCTACTGCATGTGGAATATTCGCCCAGTCTCATGTAGCCTAGGTACATTCTCAAAAAGCAAATATGAATGGTAAGAGTCAAAGTTCAACATTAGGCTACTACAGAAACGTAGGTCTAGGCATTCTTTATAAACAAGAATTGTGGAAGTCACAAAAATACAGCTATATGTTTCGTCACATCACCAAAACTGGCCGGAAACAGTGGGATGTCCCAACTTGGCACGCTAAGTGACGCCATGTACAGGTCTCTGCGAGACGTCGTTATTAATAGGCAGGCGTTCAGGTGGCCTACGTTTAATCTAGTTAGGAGCAGTGTCCGGTAACTTGTGAATCCACACACGAGAAATATCAAAATAACAAATAACGGATTGTATATCTGTTTAAATTAGATTCCCTACAGTTTGAAGAAACGCTCTTATCCATGGGGTTTTAAACATATCTGGTGTGTATGAGGTAAACTTCTGTGCAAAGATGTGTTTACTTTCCATAACCCCATAATGGAATGGGATGGGATGGGAAAAGGCCAATGCGCAGGATGCCCAATAACTGGCAGCTGTTGGTCGGGTCACCTCACCTACGGTTCACTAATCCAGGCCCTACGGCACCTTGATCTCCACTGGAGGTCTTGCTAGTACAACACTCTCCACAAACACATAAAAGAGATCCGATAAACCCAAACTCAACAAAGGGGTAAATGTGTAGCCAAGCCGCGTTAAAAGTGGACAGTTGAACTTAAAAGTGGACGTCCTTGAGACAGAATTATAGCCTGCATGTTGAGACGGGATGGCGTGATTGCGCTTACCCGGAGCGCCTGTAATGACCTGCCGCATAGGCTACAACTTCCATTGGGTAGACTAAGAAATGTAGTAGCCTACAGGGTCATCCAAAAATGCAAGAAAAGTTGTAGTAACATAATTTTTCCTCACCTGTACAATTTACCGAGGGTCTTGGCCGCGACCTCCTTCGCCCTATCTGGTCGGACCTCCATCCTTGTAACTCCAGGCTCCGACCGGTGTGCTGCTGTCCAGCGCGCACTCCTGTTCCAGCTCGCGCACGCGACTCTCCCCCCCCTTCCCCCATCTCCCCGCCCTTCACCTCGCGAACACTTGCGCACAGTTAAGCCGTGCGCTGTTCCTTTCACTGTCGCTCAACAACAAATAAATGTTGGCTCTGGTGATCACGAGTTTGAGTTAGCCCCTCCACTGATGTCTGTCTTTACGCACAAGAAAAAAAGACACTCCGGCTACAGACACACCCGTTCACTTTCTCGTCGTGGGAGACGAGGGGAAAAAAATGCATACTTTTATTATTTTGTCTATGGGATCCACCCGAGGGACTGATCAATATAAAGCAATGCACAAGAACTGAGGCAACCGTTTTACTTCAACTACTGGGCCTTCCGACAAAATACGAAAAAGCTTTTTATTAATAATAATTTAAATCAAATACGTCTAAGGGAAATAAGTACATTAGGATAGATATCTAGATAGATATCTAGATAGATAGATAGATAGATAGATAGATAGATAGATAGATAGATAGATAGATAGCGTGGTGTCGGGGTGGTGGTGCGGTGGGTTTGTGGCTGTCCATGGTGCTGAAAGCGGCTTACAGCCACCGATAGTAAATCTACACTGCTCAGTGCTGCTCACGGTGTTGTCACTTCCTCTCGCGAAGCAGCGAGTCTTAACATCTATTCCTGTAGCCTACCCAGCCCTCACCCCTCACCACCCTACTCCACCCACAATAAACACGCAGGCGCACTCAAGATAACTTCCATAGTCTGCACCCAAACATCGTTTTTGGAAGGCATACTGACACTGTCTTCACGTTCGCGTATCTCCTGCTGCTAAGCATAAAGCAACTACCTGGAGTCACGGAGACGGACTCAAGTAGTTCATATAGGCTACTGGGACCTATAAAGTTTCTTTCCGTCTGGACCTGTATATGCACATTAAAAAAGCAAATTCTCACAAAAATGTGAAACCACATGCTGATAATGCAGGTTACATTGCTTCACTATTGACCGCCCAACGCTGCTTTCAAACTTGTGCGTCACCCCGCGTTCACGGCAATGTCGCATCGCCACCTACTGGCCAGTTAACATTGACTGTGTGCACATGCAGATGGCTGAGAATTACAGAATAACAGAATAAAACACAAGACGCCACAATTCCGCTCAATCACTATTTACTGTATTTGGTGATAGCACTACATAATCAATCACGAAGACAATGCAGTTGCAAAGTCAGCGTGCTACTTTTGCGTAGTCACTGTGTCAATGTTTGCAGCAGCAACGTTGTAGTAAAAGCTGAGTAAGGGCTACTCCAGTAGCTAAGACATCTATCATCATTTCTTACAGTTTGAGAGGTGGAAAAACAAACAAACAAAAAAAAACCAGGCAGATCAGCTGATAAGTCAAATCACCTGAGTTTAGTGCAAATACAAGGAAGAAACAATGCGGTGGGGTTTTTGTATGAAAATATGACTTCCACCTACAAACAGCTGGTGACTGGCATCCTTTCTAAAGGCCTTGATAGAAGCAAGCGCCATTGCATTAATGTTACCTTTGGTGTTAAAGGACCACTTCAGTCCATTTCAAAATGCTGTTGTATTGCTCACGCTACCCTTGACTTGTCAGTGCCCTTTGATGCCACATTTTTTCGGCTCAGCCCTTTCCGAGATATGAGCCGTTCTAATGGGGGCAGCTTTTTTTTCCATTTACAGTTTAAAAAATGAACATAGGCCTACTCCAAATATTTTCCCAAAAGGTACCTGTGTTTGCTACTTGTCTGCTGATGTTGCATAACCTTTTGGATATTTTTGGGAATAAATAAAAATGTTTTTTTTTAAATGTAAACAAACAGCTGCCCCCATTACAATGACTAGGATCTCGGAAAAGGCTGAAGAAGAAGAAAAAAACCTCAGGTACTGACAAGTCCAGGGTAGTATGAGCATTACAACTGTATGTTGAAATTGACTGAAGTTATCCTTTAACAACAGCATTGCTACTCCTTAAGAGCTATTTTGTCACCCTTATGAGAAATTCTACATTGTAGTGCCATTTTTTTCAACAGTATTACTGCACAATACTACGGTGCTAGTGTAATGCTTAGGACACAAAACACTATAATCCTACAAACAAAACTGCCATGTTGAGCAGCTCTTTCTTCATAAGGACATCTCACGGTTGAAAACTCTACTGAATGATTGATGAATGTGATGATGACGATGGTGATGATGATGATGATTCAGAGGAAGCTCTTCTCCAGGTCTTGGGCGGAGATGGTCTTGAGCGGTGAGGGTGGAGCGAGAGTGAGCGCGGGGTATCTGGAGGCTGCCGACGGCGGTGGAGAGAGCGATGGAGGGAGCGTGATGATGGACGGGGTGTCGGACAGGGCTCCATAGCCCTCTCTCCCTCCTCCCCTGGCCCTCCAGCGGTCCGACCCTCGGCCCAGGCGACTAGCACGGCCGGGAAACACGGAGGAGAGGGAGGGGGAAGGGGAGGGGGAGTAGGGGCCCCGCAAGTCAAGGGTCACGTCTGAAAAGGAAGCGGCAGGTCAGAGTGATGATGAAGATGGATTGGGGAAGAATATAATGTACATATGCTCACAATACTGTACGTGGATATGTGCTCGCAGTGATGGGCAAAATGGATCTATTAGTTACCATCCAGTGCCACATATTCCAATTGACCTTGATTTACCTGTCAAATTCAACAAAGTGATCCTTCAACTAGCCAATCACAGGGCTGAATCGGACAGGTAAAAAAACTATTCATTTGGAATATGTGGAAATAGATTTTAACTACTGAATCCAGATTTCACTCATCACTGTGTACTCAGGGGGAGATATATGAGCACATCAGAGGAACCTGTGCACAATATGGTAAAGGCTTGCTACATGACAGTTTTGCTACCTGTTGTTGATAACACTGACTACTGTAGTGATTTGATTGTGAACCCAACCAAGAGAGCAACCTTCATACGGTTCTCAAACATCTTCAACAGTACAAATAGCAATCGGATTGATTGTCCTGCAGATGTTAATAAAAGCCCAGTAACCAACATATACATCTCAGGTGGTGCACATTCTCTCTCTCTCTCTCACTCTAATTCATAGTCTGCACAACATTGTTATAAGAATGCTATATACAATGATCTTACATGTATAATCTTATGTAGCCTGCTGCTACATAACAAACACGATTATAGAGGATTTCTCTCAGTTTGTAGTTGTAATACTGAAAATACTCGATGTAAACTAAGTTGTTGGGATCCTCAAGCTCTGTTCAAGCTTTGATGGCTCATGTGAACTAGGTGTTCGGCATAGAGATGTTTGGTTCATAGGTGTGTCCTTGTGTAGTTGTGTTATTCTTTGTAGAAGTGTTTGGTGCACCTGTGTCATAGCCCATCATCGACCCCAGCTTATGTGAAGGACATACTAAGGCTGTATATCCCTGCCTGTCCCTGTCTGCTCGCTCTCAGCGATACCAGTCAAGACTGTTCACTGTCATTGGCCCTCAATGGTGGAACAAAGTTCCAGGGCAGCAAGATTAGGCTCATCTCTCTCAACCTTCGAGAAGCAAGTCAAGACTCTTCTCATTTACTGCACTTAATGTCTGAGCTGGACCAGACCCGGGGTATCTCTCAGGCAGTGGTTCCCAAACTTTTCCCCCTGCGCACCCCCTTTTACATCTCAATGTCGTTTGCGCACCCCCTAAGCGAATGTTGCACAGCCGCACATTTTGGGCAATCCTCATTTCCAATAGCCCTGGCGTTATTTCTGCCATTATTACAAGTCTAGGAGTTATAAATTACACTTCAGATGGACCCTTCAAGCATACAATTCATCAAACAATTAAAAACTACATAATGTTCATGAATTCTGTATAAAAACACACATATCAGCCATTGCTCTATTCAACTCATGCACCCCCTTATGGCAGGCCGCACACCCCCAGGGGTGCGCGCACCCCACTTTGGGAAACCCAGCTCTAAGGTATGCTGTGTTGGTGTGTGTACTCTACATACTAAGACACAGCAGAGAATGTACTTTTTAAAGAAAATGCTTGCTTTTAATGTTGACAAACGGATGCTTCATATGTTTTATACTACTTTTATTGAAAGTGTTTTAACCTTTTGTATTATTTGTTGGTTTGGAAATGCCACTGAGGCACAAAAAAGGTGGTAAGGAAGACAGTTTCCACGGGTAGCAAACTACTTGGTATCACCCTACCAAGCATGGAGAGTATTTACAGGGAGAGGATTCTTAAAAAGGCTGACAACATCATTGCTCGAGTCATTACACACATCCACTGTCCTCCTCCTTTCAACTCCTGCCCTCTGGACGTCGTTTTTGTCCCCCCCTCCTGTCCAAAAATAGGTCAAAGTTCTCTTTTATTCCCCAAACGATAAAAGCACTAAATGAGGTCAAGTAGTTATGCAGCCATCCAATGTGTGCTAGTGTGAATGTCAATATCTGTGTTCTATGTTTCTATGTGCTTGTCTGCTTATATGTCTCACTGTGTCTTACTGTATGTGTTTTGTGCCAGCGAGTGAAATGCAAGAACAATTGCCCCACGGGGACAAATAAAGCTAACTACTTAATCCTGTGCTAATGTACTTTAAAAAACAAAGCAAAAAGAAAACCCTGACCCTACTTATTATCTGCACTCATGTACACTTTGTATCTGCAAGTGATGCTATGATGATCGCAAGTCACTTTGGATAAAAGCGTCAGCCAAATGGAATGTAGTTCAGAGTGGAGGTGTGGGTCTTTTGAGCGCAAGTTTGATGTAATTCATTGTGGAAATAGGGGGTGCTTGGTGTTGCATTATTGTGTACCTGTGTCATCATGGAGTTCAGTGTGGAGGTAGGGCTGCTTGGTGTAGAACTGATTGTAGATGCAGTAGACCACGCCCATCAGCGCGACAGTCCCCACAGCCGCCGCGATGAACACACCCAGCTTGGCATTATCCTTAGCCTCATGGCTCTCTGTTTAAAAAAAACACACACACACGCACGCACACACACGCACACACACACACACACACACACACGCACACACGCACACGCACGCACACACACACACACACACACACACACACACACACACACACACACACACACACACACACACACACACACACACACACACACACACACACACACACACACACACACACAATAGCATAATAGATCTGCACTACTTAAAATAACAGGATTTACCTGAATGGCAACTTCAGTAGGTAGATTGTGTTGTATGTTTTACTTTTTGTGGTGGATGTTTATACTGTATACAGTAGTATTCTGTTTTTAAGTGCTATTGGGCCTTTATTTGACAGGGCAATGAGGAACAGAAATGAAATGGAAGAGAGAGAGAGAGAGGTGGGGAGAGGAGAGATGGGTTAAGAGTTGGGAATTGACCCAGGTCGGATTTGAGCCTGGGTCACCATGGGTATGTAGCCCGTACGGTACATGGTACAGCTGTATGTGGTGTGCTGTGCGTCATAACAGCCCCACGCCATAACAGCCGAGTCTCTGTGTGGCTGCAGAGTACAGTGTTGTCCGTCTCACCTTGGCCGTATCCTGGGTGTAGAGCGGCGGGGGCTCCGGGAGGCTCGGCTGCCAGATCAGGAGGCTTTTGGTCCTCAAGCTGACCCAGCGCTCCCATCACGCACACGGCAACCAGCACCAACGGGCTCACAGGAAGCATACTGAGCACAGGCTGAAGAGTTGAGAACAGGGAATTAGTTTTAGAGCTGAGGATCAGCTTCAAGTAAACAGAAACGGTCTCTTTCCGTCTCTGACTATTTTTGTGCCTTGCCGTATCACTTCACACACATACACTACACACACACAAATACACACACATTCGCACACACAAGCGGTCAGACACCATGAAAGTAATACAGACATGACTTTCAAACATATTGCAGACAGCATCCTCTAGTGGTCATGAAACATTTGACAAGCACACCAATTACACCTGATATGCTGCCATGGGTTTGTACAGGTATGGTCTTGCAATAACAATAACCATTACAAAAATTTAAATGCAGTCATTCCACTTTTTCCACTCCATTTTGTATACATAGATCAATTACAAATATAGCAAAGGAAACCACATTGTTATCGGAAAACGTTTGTCACCAGGCTGTAGGAAAGGTACATGCAGTGGCGGGTTGAGGAAATCTGAGGCCCTGGGCAAAAAACAATTTTGAGGCCCCCCATAATAATTGATGATGTGTTAATGCAGGAAAAGAAATACCATAATGAAAAGACGAAGCCCCGGAATGGGCGAGGCCCTGGGCAATTGCCCGATCTTGCTCAATTCAAAAACCACCTTGCACTTCCTGATGTTCTCACATTATACCCAGGTACTGTATATCAAAAGAAGTACAGGTGTTCAAAACATAACAAATGAAGACAAAAGCTATCATCTAATTTATGCAACACATTCCAAGTACAAGTACTTGATCCAGGAAATGTTTGCTTAGTACTATGCTCCGTGGATGTATTCCATTACAATGCAGTGGTGGAAGAATCACACACAGGGCCCCAGGGCAAGACACTGACAGGGCCTCCATTTGGCCTGCCATGTTGACAGTAGGGCCCCCTCCACCAATACAGAGGGGCCCCGGGCCAGATGCCCTGCTTGCCCCCCCTTTAGCTCCACCCCTTTTACAATGCCATATAAAAGCTCAAATGTAAGCCGAAATATATTACATATAACGTCAATGACATAGAAGTTACTTGAAACACTTAAATATATAGCACCCTCCCCCTATTTTGCGTACAATAACATGAAATGAGAAAGTCTTAGTCAAATCTTTTTCTTTCCAAAAGTGAACACGAAAAGACAACAGATATGTATAAAAAGGCTCTAAAGCCCATGATTGTGTCCTAACCTTGACCTGATGTTTGGCCAGTTGTTGTTCAGGTGCGCAGGCAATATCCACAGGTTAAGATAACCTTCTTTCCCCTCTTCTGCCTCTTTCGTCTCTTTTGTTTGAGTGATCTGGCATCCCTTATTCCCAGGGAGGGGACCGCAGCCAAGGCGACAGCGGTCCCCAGCCACCCACCCTCACAAAACACAGGAGTCCCAAGTCAGCCTCCCGCTTGCACAGCTTCCACATCCCAGCCAATCCCACCAGCTAATTAACCACATGTGACCCTCTTCCAGAGAACAGCGGTTAGGAGAGTATTGAGTGCTAACTTGCAGGGTTATTTTACATCGCCATCTATCTATTATACTATGGACATATTTATGGGTGTGGGTTGAAGTGAGGTTACTTTTTGGGTTGTAGGGGGGACAGTTTGTTTATCAGCTGATAATGACCAAACCTACAACTATTACAGCTACCTTACCACTACTAATGATGCCAATTTTAATGTCTACTGTGCATTTTACATTTGAAATGTTATTTTTTTGTATTTAAATATTTGAATTAGGTGTGCACCCATCACCGTTAATGTCACTGTGTCAGCATGACAGTGTCATGACATGACCTACAATAACCTTGGCTTCAGCTGACATTGGCAGCTCCAGTGTCCAATTCCAACAGACACCCTTTTGATAACACAGGTAACTTTGCCACAAAAAACGTCCCCCTCCCCCCTACTTCCACATTTAATTACAAAAAAAAATCTCTCGAAAACAAATGTTTCCATTCATTCATTCATTCATTCATTCATTCATTCACTGGAAACCAGCGCAAGGGAGTTAAAGCAACAGGTGCCTCCTTAGTTTGATTTTGGTGTAATAGCAAAAACATGTCTCACAAAAATATCAAATCAAGTGGAATTGGTGATGCAGACTAGTTTTTTATTTTTACTACAAAAAACAAGATCCATGTGCAATGATCCAATGACATAACAAATGGCTTATTTGTAAATTGAATGCAAAGAAGTTAGACGGATATGGCTCCCATTTCTCCACAACTGTGGAAACATTTCACAGATCGTGAAAAGACATGAAATCCATCCAAAAGCATGATAGATACATATTTACAACATTCCTCTTCATTTGGGACAAGACAACGAAAGAGCTTGACTTTCTGAAATACTGACTACACTTCTACTGTTGGAAAACAGAAAGCAGATTTAAGAAACCTTATGGTTCTATACACAGGTATGGTATGCACCATCACGTGAATGTCATTGTGATGTTTGAGGCATTTGTTTATAAAATACAAAAATGTCAAATAAATACTCTTTGCATGATAAACTCAATTTATTGCCTCTTTCAGATAACCGGCAACGTGCTTTTAAAAATATCAGACTTTTAAAAAATGTTAAACACCTGTCATTAATAAAAATGACATACAGCAACTGACAACTTAAACTTTTTTGACAGGACTTTTCAAAATAAATTAAAGGAATACATAATGGATTCATACCAGAAAACATAAAACATTTCATTCAGCCTCATAACAGTCTTTCCACACCATGCTCTCAGACCCTGTTTACACATACACGGGTATATTTTAAAACAGAGACCTTTCCCCTTTATTTGGGCTTTTCGTTAACACACCAACGAAGACTTTTCCTCAGAAATTGGTTCTTTCAAAAAAATATTTTTGACAACTCTGGTTTAGCATTTGGATATGGTAAACTAAACAGACAAAAGCCACCTGTACGGCCACAGGTGTGATGCATTTATGACAGCTCTACATTATATACGGCTACTTTATGCTGATACATCGATGGTGTGGAAAAGATATTTTGGAAAACGGTGAAATTGTCCATTTATCAGAATACCTCTGGCTATGTGTACACAGGGTGTCAGACCTAAAAAGACAATCCTTTGTTCAGCAAAATTCATTACAGTCATATCCGTGTTTTTTTTGTTTTTTTTAAACCCTAACATTAGTAATGTTAGTTTGGCACAGTAGGCTTCTTAACGCTAGAGATATGCAACACAATGCTTTTAAAACTCTAAAAAAAATACGATGTAGGAATTTCAAGTTGTTAAAAATTCAGCAAATATAACAAATGGCAGTTTAAACACATGGTATCCGTTTCACGTAGCCAGAGACCAAAAAATGGCTCCAACTTCATTCTTTGTAAAAGGAAGGTTGACATTTGCGACAAGAACGTGAAGTGGGAATCCATACATGACTCCACTCATGGTCAGGTACCACGGACATGTTTGAAGCACTATTGGCTCACAGTGTTGCTGCTTCTGCATGTGACCATATTCAAGTGTTGATCATCTCCCACACCAGTGTCTGCATGTTTGCATGGGTAGTTAGACACCATTTGGTCCCAAATTAGTACAAAATATAGTAGTGACAGAACAACATTTTAGTTAGGTATTTTACATATTTACATTTTTAAATGTACAAAACATTTCATAGATTAAAAAAAGTTATTTAAAAAATAGCAGACAGACACTGATTGACTGTATAGACCAGAAAAGACAGAGAAAATTGCATAACACCTTATTTCATCTTGGACCCACAGCAGGAGTTCAGCAGTCGACTTCGTGGGGTTGAGGTGGGAAAACCACACCTAGTGTGAACTTCAGGAGGTTCAAGCCATTGCTCAATGCTCTCAGGCTGCAACTGAAGCAATCGCTGAACCATCCCTCAAAGAGGCAAAGCACACTGGGATCCATTTTCTACAACAACAAACGTGGCAGTTTTGGACAGAACGTATAAAAATAAAAAAGTGTTGGACCAAAACCATGTTGTGAAATTCAAGTGACTGGGCCCTTGCAGCAACAGTGAAATGTAACAAGACCCGATTACAAAGGGCTATGTGGACCACGTGGTACAGGCATGCTTTTCTAGAGGGACAGTCTGGCCACTCCTTTTCAGAAGATCAAGTGTTTCTTAGATGTTGCAAGAAGAAGCTGTAAGAAGAACTTGATAGTACAAAACGTAACCACTGCACAGTACAAAACGTAACCACTTCTTTTTACACATGTTAAGCACCTTTGAGTGGCTGTGTGATCTTTTCAAAGGTTGTGTGTAATGCCACAATTACATTGAAATAGCACAGCATTTTCAATCATCCATTATTGTCCCTCTTTTTTGTTATTTTAACACCTCAGAAAATATTTTTTTCTCCATGTGTTCCCTTCATTCCAAGTCAAAAACAAAACAAAACAAAGAGATTCTTGTTCTTCACTCACAGACCCGTGGACTCTGTCACTCCCTCATTGTCTGATAGGAGCCCTCGATTCTCCTCAGCCAATGGTGACGAGAGGGAGCCATTTTCGGTGATGAGTCTTGATTCGGTCGAGGGGGTGGCGTCTGGGTCTGTGGTGCTACATGGCCGGTAGTGACCGTTCTCCAGGCTGTGGGATGCTCCACCGTTGCCCATCGATTTGCTGGCGCGGTTGCGATAGGTGTGGTACACAAAGCCGACAGGGACAGGCAGGGTGGCACAAACGATGAGGAGGGTCAAAACGGCCAGCGCCCAGTTGGGGTATTCCATTCTCATCTCAGACGCCTGAGGGAGTGAGAGAGGGCAAGAGGAGCGAAATAGACAGAAAGTGATAGATTATATCCTTCTCTATATATAAAAAAATCATTACACTTAGACGAGGAGTTTAATGCAAAGAGATCTAGTTATTTAGGTAAAAGTTAGGTTACAGTCCCCTAAAGTTTACAGTTGCCAAAAAGCACTCCGACCTTGGATGGCACCCTTATTTTTTCTTCTGGTACAGAATTTGAACCTGAAGCTATCCGATGACAAAACCAACTTCCCCAACCATTAGGCCACAACTGCTCAAATACACCACGCTTTTCAGGGGGGTTCCTTGATAACAATCCTAACCGGGCCAATGCAGCGGCGGTGACGAGATTAAGCGACAGAGAATCACTTGAGTGTGCAGCAAGAGCAATACGAGCGATGGAAGCGCCAGAGTATGTCCATTAAAAGCAGAATGCAAGCATCCCAACATTCCCATTGGCTGTGGCGGCTATTGTCGAACCGCATCATAGCTCATTTGCATAATATTATCTTAAGTTTCAACTTATAAACTGTCACTCAAATCACCCCTAGTCGCTCGAATCGCTTTTGTCTCTTCTCTCGCCAGCAACTCAATATAAAGTCAATTACTTCCGTCGCTGGAATCACTCCTGTCTTGCTTGGTTTATTTGTACGTTTAGATTGACTCCCATTGCCTTACCAGTTCCTTATTGTAGGCTGTGTAGGTGGGGCGCGTGATGACCATCTTCAGGAGGCTGGCACTGAGCAGTATGATCATGGCCCCTAGACAGACGTACTTCCACAGGTACTTGTAGATCGGCCAGGGACGCCAGTTGAGCATCTTCTCAATGTCATCCAGAAACCTGAGGAGAAGAGAGAAGAATTTAGAAATCGACAGGTCTGTGGTTGTCAAGACCCCAGTATGACTTCAAACCTATTATAGGCGAGTACATTTAGGGTTTAACCCCAAAAAAATTGATACAAAAGGTTTTTTTATGGATTCTATTACTATTGGACCTGCTAAATGACATACTAAAAATCTAGTAAAATCTGACTTTGGGAAATTAGTTTTTCCAACATAGCTGCCATAGGCTTATTATAAGGGTCAAGAGACACTCCAGGTGAATAGGCCAAAAAATGTAGCTTGCCGATATCACCATGAAACTTAATCCGGTGATTACTCACATATTTGTGAGAAAAAAATGTATTGCAAGTTTTCTGAAATGTTATGTTTTAATATGGTAATTGGACTATATCTAATTAAATATGCATTAAATTTCAAAATGCAAAAACTCAAAATCTGAAAAAGCCAAGCTCAAAATTACTCTTTTATTTTGTTTCTAGTAAGCCAGAAGATATCTTCAGAAGAGATTATGGACATCTCTTTTTGTTTTGTAGTAAATCTAAAAATCTTTGTGCAGACTCACCAGCTAGCATTTTTTTTTTCAAAACATGATTATTTAACATCTCTCTTAGATAAATAATTGAGTTTTATGTTTCTCAAGTTCTTCCAGACATTCTTTGAGTCTGGTGGTATCATTCTTAGCATGTGTCAAGGGCAAGGTCAGCTGTCCTCAAATCATAGCCTCTCCACAGAGGTGTCCTAAGGGCTGGTGCTGGGACTCCTATTTGCCATGTACACCACATCACTGGGCCATGTTATCTGTTCTCACAGCTTCTCATACTACTGTTACACCGATGAAGCACAGTTACTTTGTGCCAGATGACTCCACGGTCACACACATTTCCGCTTGCCTCTCTGAACTATCCACAAGTATGAAGGAATGCAACCTTCAGTTGAGCCTCGCCCAAATGCACTGCTGGTGATCCCAGCCAAAGATTTAGGTTGCCATGATATCGAACTCAATATGGATTCTGCTACTGTTGCCTCAAATAAGGCCACAAGAAATCTAAGTGTCATTGTTGATGACCATCTATCATTCTCTGACCACATAGCCTCAGTTTCCCAGTCATGTCCTCTTTTTCATGCCCTAATTGAATACAAGGCCCTGTCCCTTGCCTATGAAGCTACAACAGGCCCTACTCTGGCTTACCCGAAAGCTATGCTAAAGCCCTATGTCCTTTCATTGTCTCCAGTACCAACCGTTTCACCTTGCCCTCTACTTACACATGTAGTGGCTCCTGTCTATTCAGTTCAGCTGCTGAAAGACCCAAAATACCTAGTGACACCATGATTCATCACTGATGATGTGCCCTGACAAACAACACATGGATATTACCATAGCAGTAGTGTCTTTATCCACCCAAACAGCACTCCAAACAAACAGATCCTGAAAACATGTTAGTTCATGCCAATGTAATTATCATGTAGTAACCTTTATTTTAAAAAACTTTAATCTTGAAAATGACACCTTTCCTGAAGTTAGATTTTCCTAGATTTTTAGTATGTTAGTAAGGACAGCTGGATGTATTGAAATCAGTTGAAAAACCTTTTGCATCAATTTTTTTGGGGTAAGGTGCATTTTGGCCATAGATGTACTCGACTATTAACATCTTTCAACGTTGTAAATGTTCTCCTGGGACATTTGGAATTGAAGATAAAGGGTCTAGGGTGAAAGTGTAAAAATGCTTTTGACCTTTTTAATTACACACACCTAACAAGCCTCCTTCCCAATTTCCACAGAAGTGTACAGTAAACAATTGTAACATGTATACAGTGATAATCTCATTGAAATACACAATAACTTGCTGCTCAGTTTATTGCGTGTGTGTGTGTGTGTGTGTGTGTGTGTAGTGTTGTACCCGATGTACCCTCAATGAACGAAAGTTCATGAACGAGTTCATATTTTGAGCGAACATGAACTGAAAGTACAATATTTACAAGATGATGAATGAACTATGAACACGTTCATTCTGGAGCCCATGAACGACACGTTCATTAGTTCATTCCGTTCATTCCGTAGTTACCAGATTTAATTAATATTTCTGCAGAAACCGTGACTAAACGCAGTGTCAGAGAGTCTAGTATTATATCTTATCTTCCTGCGCAAACTAAAGAAGGCAAGTGCTACACCCTCCATCATGACAACATTCTACAGAGGAACCATAGAGAGCGTCGTGTCCAACTGCATCACAGTGTGGGGAGGAAGCTGCACGGAGAAAAACAGGAAGACACTCCAGCGTGTTGTGAACACAGCGAAGAAGATCATTGGAGTACCACTCCCCTCCCTGCAGGACATTTACACCACACGCCTCACCCGGAAAGCACTGATGATCATCAAAGACACAAACCACCCTGCACACAAACTGTTCAGCCTCCTGCCCTCTGGAAAGAGGTACAGGCGCCTCCGTTCCCGTACCACCCGGCTGGCGAGCAGCACAATGCACCAAGCGATCAAGATGCTGAACACTCAACCCACTCTCCCTCCACTGTCAGCCTCTAGCCAGCAAGGCCACTGACAACCCCCCCCCCCCCCACTGTCAGCCTCTAGCCAGCAAGGCCACTGACAACCCCCCCCCCATCCCCCACCACCATATCTGCGACTGAACATTCCACCTGCACTACTATACTTGTGACTGAACTTTCAACCTGCACTAACTCAAAACATGCACACACACACACACACACACACACACACACACACACACACACACACACACACACACACACACACACACACACACACACACACACACACACACACACACACACACACACACACACACACACACACACACACACACACACACACACACACACACACACACACACACACACACACACACACACACACACACACACACACACACACACACACACGCTGCACTTTCTGCACTAAACCCAAACATACACACACTGACACACACACACACACACACACACACACACACACACACACACACACACACACACACACACACACACACAGACACACGAACACACACACAAGACGCACACCGCACCTTCTACCTGCACTAAACACACACACACACACACACACACACACACACACACACACACACACACACACACACACACACACACACACACACACACACACACACACACACACACACACACACACACACACACACACACACACACACACACACACACACACACACACACACACACACACACACACACACACACACACACACACACACACACACACACGCTGCTGCTGCTGGTGTACTTGACAGACCTTTTTATATTTATTTTCTTCAAAATGCTACTATTACCATGTCAGAACGCTATAAAGGACTTTTTTTAGGAAAAGCACAAAAACACAACAAATACCTCTTAATGTATGTCCTCTACAAGTCTTCTGTTGTCCAGTCTTGCACTTTAAATGTCTGTATGAGCACTGTCTATGTCCATACTGTCTTAAGTCCATGTATAAGTACTGTCTATGTCTATACTGTCTATGTCCTTACCTTAATTAGTCTATGTCTGTATGGGAAAGCAAGAAATGTAATTTCAAATTCTTTGTATGACCAGTGCATGTAAAGAAATTGACAATAAAACCTACTTGACTTGACTTGACTTATCCATTCTCTCTGACAGCGTCAGACACCATTCTGTCAGACTGTCTTTCGTGTCGTGCAAAGAGGCGGGACCAAGCAGACAACAGTCATAGCTCTACTTAAAATCAGAGCGGCCAGCAACCAGCCAGCAGTGTGCGAGTTTTCTGACTTATTAACGCTTCTAGCGACCGTCTTCAGGGCGTTTGGAATAAGTGTGGAGTGCTCTCGCTTCACTATTTAAGTTAAAATGCGCCGCGCGCAGCACCACCAACAAGAGAAATCTGTCTGCTGGCATGTTGCAGGATGGCAAATTTTGCGCATGACACAGAGAACAACAGTGCAGGAAAACGTTACAGAATCCACGCACCCGTTTTAAGTCCAGTCCATACAGTAACCGAAAAGAAGTGAAATCGCTCAGCACACACAGTGTCTAAACAACAAACACTGTAAAGGACTACTAGGCCTACTGATAAACCACTCTTAATGCAAAACTAAAATACAGTAGACTAATATCTAACAATCTCATTGTTAAAACTAATTAAATATGGGCTTTGTCAATTAAGCCTACACTTTTTTCAACATGGGGGGTGAGCTGTGAACTGAACTATGAACTAGTAGAAATGTAACTTTCCCAACACTGCAGAAAACACAGTTAAAGGAGTATGCCACTATTTTGGGGCTTAATACAGTTACATGCTACAATGCTACACGGATCCATTGACTTTCACTAGCTTAGCGACATATTCCCTCTTTTAACTTGTCTTAAAGCAAGACAACGCTTAACATGAAAAATAAGACACTTTGCCACCTTTATAAACCCCAGCCAACGATTTTAACTGTATTAAGCCCCAAAATAGTGGCATACCCCTTTAAGGACTATACTCTCCATTCCTACAACTAATAATAAACCGCTGCTGTAATGCACAACTAAACTACAGTTATATCCAGCAATGTCATTATTAACACTAATTAACCCACTACATAATGGCTATCTGTGGAGCATTTATATAGGCTTCGTTTTTTTTCCTTTTTGGGGGGTGGGGGGGGGGGGGGGGGGTGGGGTGACTGAAATGAACTACCGGTAGTTCATTTATTTTGTGAACTATGAACGAACTAATTCATTTTGAAAAAAATTATGAACTATGAACGAACTAGTTCATTCTGAGAGCTGTGAACTTGAACTTGAACTAGTTCTCGTAGAACCCAACACTGTGCGTGTGTGTGTGCGTGTGCGTGTGTGTGTGTGTGTGTGTGTGTGTGTGTCTGTGTGTGTGTGTCTGTGTGTGTCTGTGTGTGTCTGTGTGTGTGTGTGTGTGTGTGTGTGTATACTTACTTGTCCGCCCCATAGACCCAGGCCACACTTATGGTCTCAAACACAACCACGATAATGAGGGGCAGTGTGGCGGAGTAGTCATCAAACATGGCCACGAAGTAGTTCCCACACCGCTGCGTGAACAACAGGCCTATGATGAAGCCCAATGTGCAGCTGAACACTAAACAAGACAACACACACACACAAACATCAATTTTCAGGACTCATTTCGCAAGTATGTATTTGAACTTAAAGGAACAGTCCACCTCATTTCAACAACTTGCTCATATACTAGTAAAATATAAAGAATACATGGGATTTTTTCTCTATGTGTTTGCATTGCCTCGTTTAAAAGTATAGCCAGATAAAGCGTAGCAATGCAAATCTATGATACCAAACGAAACATCATCAAATGTACTTATAAACCACTTTGGAATTCATGTAAAATTCACCAGAGTGCAGTCTGGCTATTTAATCCCATCCAGTGATAACTTGTGGCTTGCTAATGGTTCCATTTGTAAGATGACAGACACCGTATTTTCCTTCAGGATTATTAAAAATACTCCACTCTGTTTTTTTGGGATGTTACCTGTGAAGGCGGTCCTGCGTTTGGCCAGGCAGGTGAAGTTGTCGTAGAGTGGGGTGAGGATGCCCTCCATGGTGCCAAACATGGTGCTGAGGCCCAGGTTGAGGAGCATGAGGAAGAAGAGGACCGACCAGAAGGGGCTGCCCGGGAACAGAGTCATGGCCTCCGTGAAGGCGATGAAGGCCAGGCCAGTGCCCTCCACTCCCTGGACATACACACAGGCAGACATACACACAACTCCAGTTAGTACTTTGTTGTTTTTACTCTGGGTGATTTGGAAGGAATATTGTCAATTACTGGGACGAAAGACACAAACATCCACACACACTCTATGCCAACATTATCCAACAGAAGAGTCTGTTCAGCTGGAGGCTGAGGGCACGAAATGCCGAACTGACAGACAAGGAAAAGCATTTGTCTAAAGAGCCATCCAGCTCGATCATTTGTCAATTAAGGACAAAGACAAACACATTGACTTCTCTGCGTTGTGATCACTTATTTATTTATCTATTTTTATTCCTTTTTCTTAATCGATTTTTATCTATACAGAGCAACCTGTAACATACATATCCCCTATCCATCTATCCATCAATCTATCCATCTACAGTGATGGCCAAAAATATTGGCACCCTCAGATAATACTCAATTTCTTCCAGAAAATGATTGCAATCACAAATGCTTTGCTATTAAGATCTTCATTTGTTTGTCTTGCAATGAAAAAACACAAAAGAGAATGAAAAAAAAGTCAAATGAATGACCATTTTACACAAAACTCCAAAAATGGGCCGGACAGAAGTATTGACACCCTCAGCCTAATACTTGGTAGCACAACCTTTAGACAAAATAACGGCGAACAACCACTTCTGATAACCATCTATCACAGGGGTGTCAAACTCATTTTGGTCCGGGGGCCGCATACAACCCATGTGGACCTCAAGCGGGCCGCATTAGTAACATCATCGCGAAAAAAAAAAAACGTAAAGCAGAGGATTAGTGTTCAGTACTATCACGTTTTAAGTGTGTTGAATATGTAGAAAGCAATGCAATACTGATAATCCTATGCAAAATTTCCTTGACTTCATTCATTCATTGCCAACCGTCAATGAATTAAATATGGGACAGTTCATTTTGGCAGGGGGTCTGGGGGTTTCCCCCAGAAAATTTTGTATTTCTTAGATGTCATTTCCTGCATTTTCACGCATTCTAACATCCCGTTTCCAATTTCAGCTTAATAGGAACCAATACAAATCCAATTATATTTATTATTTAATTACAACCAATACCAATACAATATGAATAAGAAGTATTAACATGTTATCTCTATATATGAGGTCTATAATATATGAGCTTTATCAAATGCCTGTTACAGTACAAATTCACCATTTATAATAGAAGTGTGATGTGCACTTTACTACATATATACAGTATAACAGAGGGACCATTGGGTTAATGTCATGCAGGTATCGATTTTGCCCCGTAATTGCGTAATTGCGCATTTCGGTTATTTCATTGAATTTTTTTTTTTTTTAATTAAAAAAATAAAATAAAAAAAATTTCGGGCCGGATGGAACCCTCTGGCGCGGGCCGTATGTTTGACACCCCTGATCTAGAGTTTCCTACAACGCTCTGCTGGAATTTTAGACCACCCTTGAGGTGATTTGAAGGGTGCGTTCTCCACACTGTCATTTTGAGACCTCTCCATACCTGCCAACCTTTAATTTTTTTTTTGAGTAGCAACTTATCGCGGCGCGGCAATTCACGGCGCAACAACTTGGCATGGCAAAGCAACGGGGTCACCAGCGGGCCCATCTGAGAGGCTACTTTGTTTTGCATAGTCTGCCCTACACCTAGGGTTGCCAAATGTCAACAGGGAAGATATGAGACACTTCATTCAGGCAGGGGGGTCCTCCCCCAGAAAAAAATGCTTTTCTTAGATGCAATTTCCTGCATTTTAATGCATTTTAGCCTAACATCCCGTGTATCTGGCAAATAGTTTATCTTGCTCTTCACAGTACTTTGAACTACCATAATTTATTAAACTTTCATGAAAGATGTTTTTTTTTTTGTTTCACACCATAACACCAATAAAATGCTATGATATAGTGTGCTGGAATTCAGGCCTCTAAATTAACTTTATTGATCACCAGCCAATATGGCTGTTAATCTTACTAGTCAAACATACCACTAGTCTGGCTAGTAAGCCGAGGCCTAAGTGGCTATGTACCAGCCAAACAGAGCATTTGGTCACTTGGGGGGTGTTAAGGAGCTGGAATTGAGTATGAAATTGAAGCATTTGCTGATTACTTTTTTGCCTGTAGAAGGTACATGTAGGAAAATGTATAATTTTATTATAAAATACAGAGGCATTTCAGTGATTTTTATGAACAAAAAGTTGAATTGTGATGATTCTTACATCATCTCCCCCAATATTAATAAATGGTGATGTTGTCACCTACTGTGAAGAAGCATCAGCAGTAGAGAAAAAGATAAAGACAAGTGTTATCTAAGATAGAATAATATCAGGTTAATATTATTACCTTGGGAGCTAACATCAAAATCACACTTTCAGCATTCATTCAGTACAAAATGCGTCATGTAGTGGCTCTACTGAGGGACGGGGGCTAATGGCCAATGCTCTTGGAACTTCCACGGTAACTTGAGGGGCATCGCTTCTTTTTTTTCACTTCTCTGCATAATGGTAGGCCTATCTACCCTAATCTGCCGTCATGAGTTGGCTATTGTTCACTGTTCGGCACATATATGATGATAGGAGAATTGATTTTATTAATAGATTGCCATACGTGATTACGGATAGTAGTCGTGGAGTGATGCATATTTGGTATGACGCACGACCTGTTACACCTCTTCACAGAATGGGCCATGACTCAGGGAGGAACAGTATTCCTATACGGTGTCATGGTAGGTTACGGATGCAGACCTACTCCGAGCACAACCTTTAGAACTATCGCTTTATTTTCCCGAGTTAAAATGATCCGGCGCAAATGGGAAACCGAATTTAGTTTGCTGCTAATCTACTAATTTATAGCGCGGTCATCGACACATTTTCTCATTCGGAAGTAATCTCGTTTCGGTCCAATATCAAAACAAGCAACAACATATTGCCGTCAAATGCGGCGATACATTGGGTGAATCATTACGACAGACCTCGGCCTTTATTTATTTTCATAAGTTTACGGATTTAGCAACTGGACGCAATTCACTATTCCCATACAGACTACCTTTCTCAAATTCCATTTACCTTTGAAACGGTGATTTTGACGGTGCTCACTTGTAAAACTACAGCGACAGTACCAAGATGGATAATACATGATGACAGGAGGAGGACACTTGTTTCAGAGATTATAGGAGTACATTAACCAGTCTCTCTGCTTGTGTGATTTCGAAGCAAACTTTCTATCGGCAGCTGATGCCTCGACTCGAGAGGAGCGCAGCCATGAGTATTCAAGTCAGTGAGCGCAGCACAACAAATGAAGACATCCAAACTAGCGCTCTGATTGGTCAATATTCCCCCCCACACGTTGCTGGCCAATGGAAAGGCCAGCGCGAGACAATTGCAAGCAGAGCAGAGATGTCTACGGCTCTGTCTGGTTGCAAGTCTACAGAGCAATTTATAAGGGCCCATGAGCACACTTTGCTATTGGTTTTTCCCGTATTTTGAAGTGACAGCGCCGTAGTTTGATGTCAAAATCCGTATCTGCTACACAAAATGCGTAATGGTCGGCAGGTATGCTCTCCATAGGTTTTCTATGGGATTCAGGGGTGGACTCTGTAATTCTGTAATTCTCTAGTACAGTACTCTGTACTGCAATTTGCACTGCTTGTGATTTGATCTGAACAACATCAGCAGCTGAGATGGACAAGTGATTTTAGTGAGGTATGCAAGGTCAGAGATGGAGGTTATAGAGTTCACAGAGTGAGGCAAGTGAGTGGGGTGAGGTCTGCAATTAAAGTACATACATGATACACAAAGGAAAGTCAGACCACTACCTGAGGTGTGATGAAAATAAAATTGTCACTACATAGGCACACTTCTGTTTTGCCTTCGACATCAGAGTAGGGACTTTCGGATGCAAACATAGTTCCAGAGAACAGGGACCAGACCACCACCTCAGGTGTGATGAAAATCAAAATAGCTCAAGAGATGCTGACCTTGCTCATCTCCCTCTCCATGGAGCAGTTGGTCAGGTTGATGGGCAGGCCAGGGCCGTGCACCTTCAGCCACTCGTTGTAGACCTCTGGCTCAGTCACGTTCATGATCTCCTGACCCAGACCAACACCTAGAAGAAGCTCCACGTTCCTGGGAGGCAAGTGAAAACACACACCCTCTTAAGAGTGTAATATACAAACAGCTCACAAATATACAGTATCTGTGCTCCAAAAATGTATTACGCTCTGTCAAACTGTTACAGTATCAATGTTACAAACACAATGTAACACATGCATGCAGATTAGAACTGGTCTGAGAGGGATTGAGGGTGGGAGGTGAGAGGGTGCGTGCATGCAAGAGAGAAGCTGATAGTGTCTGATTTTCAAAGTAAATGAGTCTGTAAATCAGATTTTGATTACGCGTATGAATAGAGATTGGTGGTTTGATAACATTTTAGAAAGCACTTGATAGCAAAAATCTCACACAGCCCTTAGACATGAGCACAGTCACAAATATTTCCAATCAAGTTCGAGTCAAGTCACAAGTTAAGACACATTTGACCAAGTCAAGTCCAAGTCGTTTTAAAGCAAAGTCAAGTCCAAGTCATTTTTTTTACCAAGTCCTTAACAAGTCACAGTGTATTCTATGCACAATCTTGACAACTACTTTTGGTCATAAATGTATTACCTCTCCACACGGCTAACTGCCTACTGGTATTGGTTAAGGGCAAATAATACAATTTTCATGTCTTTCATATAATATTTGCACATACAAAGGAAGAAAATTGAATGGATTTAGACTTGACATACCCTTGCAAGTCATTGCAAATTAAAACGGTAAAGTCCAAGTCAAGTCTCGAGTCAAGTCACAAGTCATTCCTAATATTGCCAAGTCAAGTCTCAAGCCATCAATTTGTGAATCAAGTCTGATCCAAGTCCATGTCGCAAGTCCACACCTATCGCGCACACAAACACAACAACTTACTGTTTGACGCAGCTAAAGGCGATCTTCTTGGCCCTGAACCCCAGCACGGCGAAGACCACGAGCGAGGCCAGCACGGAGGTCATGAAGTTGACGGAGGACACCATGATGGCGTCGCGGTGGCAGTTGTTGTTCTTGGGGTTGTAGGAGGAGTAGGCGATGACCGAGCCGAAGCCGAGGCCCAGAGCAAAGAAGACCTGCGTGGCCGCCTGACGCCACACCTGCACATCCGCCCAGATGGACAGCTGAGAGGAGGGAGGGAGGGAGAGAGGGAAATGAAGTACCAGCAACTTACAAAGCCAAAAACCTTATACTGACACGCAGGGGGAAGGGAACATTTTAGCACAGTGCATTACTATACATGAGGACACAGGACAGTAGAGATGCAAAACTCAACAAGTGCTAACACTTACAAAGTAAAATCTTGACACAGGGGAAAAGAAAAATGGAATTGCAGTATTTATAATGATACACACCGTGATTTCAATCATCTACATCTACATAACCATTACAGTTTAGAGAATGAAGGCCTAAGTACGTCTTGCAACATGCTACAACTTACAAAACCCAAAGCATGAATGTTGTTAACTCCATTGTTAATATGCAGGAAAACAAAATAAAGAAAATATTCACAACGAAAACACGATGAAGTATGTGCAAAAACATGGACCAAATGCAACTGGTGAAAAATAGCAAAAGAGGCAAAATTTAGAAATTTACAGTAAAAGAGGCCCACGTCTGCATTCCTTTTCCCATACAAAAATATTTACACAGGAACGTTATCTTTTTTAACATTACAAAAACATACCATCTTTGAAACATTATGTAACCACTGCCCTGCACATGACTTTATTCAAACAAAAGTTCACCTCAGCAGGTGACAGATCTGGGTGGAGCGGAGGATCGCTCAACAACCTAAGAAGAGTTACGGAACTAATCCCAGCATGAGGGGGCAGAAAAAAGTACAATCACAAGACCATGACTTAGTAGTAGCCAGAACACCATCTTCAAACACTATGGAAAAAGTAGGCTTGGCTCTGTTTTCTCACACTCTCTGCACAAACCCCCCTGCAGTGGAATATGGAAAAATAATCAAAGCTTGCTTCGTTCTTGCGTCAAGACTTAATTTGATAGTGAAAAACAACTCCATTTGCGTATCCTTAACAAGGAAAACTGTTGCATACTGTTGCATTTTTCATGATAAACCCATTGATGCTGGATGCTGCATATATGAAGCATTCAGGCTCATGAGATTTGAAATGAAAAATGTGGGTATGCTAAAGCTGAATAAACACATTCACAAAAGGAGGGTCTTAACCTTTAAATGCAACTCATTTCATATTTTTATTTGCTTCGTAGGCTGATATTTAGGTTTTTATAGGAGATGAGAGGAAAGCCTCATCGCCTGCGCTTCTTCAGATTCTTTGTTAATATCAACCATCTGCAGCAACCACAGGCAACTGGAATGGGAGAAGACAGACCATACCAGGAGTCTTCCTTCATGCGGCTTACCAAGAGGAAGCCTTCATTAAAAAATTGTGGGTGGGTGTTTACAGTAAGAATGGAAAGTAGCAAAGATGTGCATCTCTCAGTGTGAGCTCTGCCAAAAAGTTTAAGACAGAGGAATGAGGACTTGATGTCAAGGCTGACGGAGTTACTTAAAACAAAAAGAGGCACTGTGTGAGTGTATGAAGAGCGTGGTAAAATGTTTAGGAATTGATGGAACACTTTAGGAAATTGACATTTTTGTATTGGGAATTGCACTACATAGCATTGCATTACAAATGCATTATAATATAGATTGAAAAAGGTATATTCTCAAAATAGTTGAACGGCAAGAATTCAGATAGATGAAGGGACATCGGAAGAGTCATTTCCAAAAAATCAAATGCAAAAGTAAAAAAAAAAAGGTGTTAGAGTCATTTTGCATCGAAGCTCTTTATGTGTGAGAGTGTGTGTGTGTGTGTGTGTGTGCCCAGAGTGCAGCATGCGTGTACGTACCCTTGGGTAGAGCATGTACTTCAGGCCTTCCACAGCTCCGTCTAGTAGCAGGCCTCGGATGAGGAAACACAGCAGCACAACGTATGGGAACACTGAGGAGAAGTACATCACCTGACACAGAAAAACAGCATTCAATACAACTGTGAACTTTGAAGTATCAGAAAAACCCAAGTTTTATCAGACAAGTAAAAGTTTTATCTTTATATTCAACAGTATAGCTTCAGTGAAGACGGAGGCTATACCGTCAAAACATGTCAAGTAAAACTTTCACATATTTAAAGTATAAGAAAAACACAAGTTTTACTATAGCAGTTACACATAATGAACGTCATACATCTAGTGAACTTTGATGTCGTCATAACAAAAAAACTGTTCGCCGGTCTGAAATGGAGGTAGTGCATATACCAGTGCTTATCTTGCTTATCTAGCGTTATCTTCTGCTCACTGGTAATTGGCTTTGAGAGACACCATTGCCAAGATAGATAGCGGACTCATTTTCACTCACTTTCATTCAAAGGAGAATTGGAGTCACTGAATACTGTATATCATGACGAAAACAGGCAGTACTGTCATGCACGAGAACTTTAGAGGGTCTTTGTCCATTGCTGACACAGACACCGCTATAGACAGGCAGTGCCAACAACACATACTTGATAATCATTATCTTTTTTATTGTACATTTAAGATAATGTTGCTGGAACAGTCTTTGCGGCAAATACCACACCACAGCAGCAATTATTGCTCTCAGCTGTGGTCAGTGAAGGACCAAACCACACTGCAAGTTGACAAATTCCTCAACTGGATGAGTAGCACACTAAACACTACATGCATTCAGAAATATGCATTTGTGGGAGTACTGCGACACACTATGTTAATGTGCCCATACCACATACTGTACGGGTAGCTGCCTGTTGGTACCCAGGCACTGGGTCATGTCCCAACCCTACCCCCTCCTCTCTCCTCTACTCATTTCCTGTCTCACTTCCACCATCCTATCACAGTAAAGGCGACAATACTAAAAAAAAAAAAAGAAAGAAATATGCTTTTCTGGGTACAACTTCTGTGCTTGTTATGGATCCTGACAGACGCATGTAAATGCTGAAGCAGAGGTCAGCAGTATATAAACAGTGCAAAAAATAAATAATAATTTTAAAAAATCACCTTTCCAGAAGACTTGATGCCTTTGAACATGCCGAGGCAAACGATAGCCCAGGCAGCGGCCAGACAGCCAGTCATGATGGGGTTAAACTCGCCGGTCTCGTTGATTGAGTCGGTGATGTCCAGGGCCTTCCGGAACCAGAAGTATGTGGTGGGCGTGCTGGCGGCGCACTCTCTCACCTCTGAAAAGAATGACATGTCAAAGCTTGAGGAGATGCAGGCATGCACTTCTAGGTATGTCGGCGCTGCGGCCTGTTTGTACAGCAAAAATCACATTTCCTGTTGAGCAGGACAGGCATGCGTTTTTTTTTTCTCCAAGGGAAAAACAGCATTGTTGTGAAGGGTAAGTGGCGCGCAGGTGTGTGTGTGTGTGTGTGTGTGTGTGTGTGTGTGTGTGTGTGTGTATTTGTTGGCGAGTGTCCAAGTTCTCTGTACCTGTGCCATTGGCGGTGATTGGACACTGCTCCCATGGCAGAGGGCTCTGGAAGGAATTCCCCAAGTAGAACAGACTCCACCCAATGATAACGTTGTAGTACAAAGCCACAAAGAAACACACCTGGCAAAAAACGGCAAAGAAGGAAGTAAGCCATCTCTTATCAGCTGAACATTTAGCTGTTAAGCTAACGGTAACGGCTTATATCAAAAGTATTGACACGTTGAACCTTTTTATTTCCAAGTCTGCAGGGAAAGCTCAAGTAACGGGCCAGTGGGCTGAACTGCGTAAGAGGGGAGTGGTGATGACAGATAAGGGTGTGCTACTGTTTTACTGACAGTTTTCAAACTTCTAGTCAAAACAACACGAAACCTGACGCAGTACACGGTTGGAAGGCAAAACATCTTGGAGGCACATGTTCCTCGCATTGACGTTTTAAAGTGAGGAGTCTGCACACTTGAAACCCACTTTTGTGTTTTATTCAAAGGCCAACTACTTTTCGACCATTGAGGTCTTGTTCAGATTCTGCACCTATGGTAGAGATTGTGGAGAATCTGAAGACCTCAATGGTCGAAACATAGTTCTGTCTTGGAATAAAACACAAAAATGGATTTCAAATGTGCGGACTCCTCACTTTAAAACGTCAATCAGTCTTTGTCCTGCATCTTAACCAGTTAAGACACATTGTTATAAATTTGGTGTTACCTGAATGACAATGACCAAGTCGTATTGCCTTACTAAAGGCCCTGTGTTATGCCATAGTAGTGTAGTACTATGATGGTTGACTTTTCAATGACTATCACAAAAAATCGTGGAGCAGCAACTGATGATCCTGAAAATATGTTGATAAACAGGAGCCTATAGTAATTCCTGCAAGAAACTGGACTCACAACTTTTTGGACATCACGACCTGGATGACCAGTTACAGCGAGTTGAAAGTGCAAAAGTGTGAACGTTATGTACCAGGCAGCTGGAGAAGCCGATGCCAGCGAGCTTGGGGGAGATAAACTTCCAGACGCCGATGCTGCCCTGCCGGATACTCTGTCCAGCGGCCAGCTCCAGGAAGAACAGCGGCACTCCCACCAACACCATCAGCAGGATGTAGAGCAGCAGGAAGGCCCCTGGGAATCACATTACACTGCTTTACATGGCATGACATGACATTACATTGCGTTACACTAAGCAGATGCTTTTATCAATTACATTGCATTGCATTGAGCAGACTCTTTCTAGCCAAAGCGATTTACAATCGAGAACATAATGACAGCCTACAACACTTGCTGATACAAAGTGCATAGGAAATATACAGAGCAGCAAGAGTAGATGCTAAGTGGGTTTAGTGTTTAAAAGTACATTAGCACAGGGTCAACTTGAGTATCAAAAGCGACACATTTATTTAGGTGCAGGATATTGGTTACAGTCCCTGGAGCAATATGGGATTAGATGCCTTTCTCAAGGGCACTTTAGCCATGGCCCATGGGTGATGTGGACCTCAAACTGGCGACCCGATTCCAAGACCAACTCGCTCAATCACTCATTCCCTCAAAAATCTGTGTGCAGTCATCATCAAAGTGAATGCTACCGGTGTGTTGCTCAATGAGATTAAGATCCTGCATCTTAACCGCTATGCAAGTAAGCTGTTGTTGTTGTGGCACTGCAGACAGATTGACAGTAACACATCTCTAGCATTATTAAAGTGGAGGAGAGAGTGCTTATCTTCCGCTTCCTCTCCATTTACTATGAGACTGTTAAGCATTAGCCTCCTAGACCATGAGGTGTGAGACCACCCACACATGTTTACTCTCAGTTAATCCTTAAACCAAGTTCTTTGAAAAAATGAACCAGCTTTCGTATTACCGGTACTCCCTGCAAAGGCAGCACGTGGCTGACTGGATTGAGTCACTTCTTAAACACACCAACAGACCGGTCAAAACTTCCTAGATGCAGCCCTGTGCAAACCCCCTATCTCTACATTCACATACTCTGACTCATACTCTGATATTTATAGTAAAGCAGCAACTGTGCCCAATGAGAACAGTCAGCGTTATCTGTAAAATGTAGAGGATAAAAAAAGTGGTCTTGGCAACTGTTTTACCATAAATACCAGGTTCACGTGCTGGATACATATAGTTCAACTCTTTATTAGTATGACAAGCGTAACATGTTAACTACACAGGAGGGGTCCGCACATTCTCCCGCCCCCAGGCGAGACTTTGGCGTGAAGTGTGAGGGCAACATCCACCACCTGTGAGGTGGTGCCATTGGAAAACATCCCAGGCAATGGGGCTCCATAGGAATGACAAAAGGGTCTATGAATCTGTTTGAATAAGAGGCCCAAGTCATTTCCATTTAAGAGCACTGAGTGCACAAATGTGACACCAACACATGGCAGACACTTCAGGTTTCCAGACCTGCTGCTAACATTCCCAGAATACAGAGAAGGTTCCACTGACTTTGTTAATGTTGTAGTCGAAGGCTTGAAGCACCAACTTAAAAAGCAGTGATTAATTAAATCTAAAAGCTGTGTCTGCACTAATTGGGATTTCATGCACAAATTGCCGGATTCAGATTCAGCCACGGCTGCTTTTTACCACTGGATTCACAAGGACAGAGTTTCCAACATAGTTTTCAGCCAAGCTTGAACTCCGAAACTTGCAACATATCCACTACAAACAGTTCCATATCCCGGGGCCGCAGAGAAGACCTGAGCCAATCAAATTCCCCTCACCACGCTTCTCTGTGGGAACTGAAGAGACTTCTTTTGGTATGTAGGGCTGGCTTTTCACCAGACATCAACCAAAAAAATGTTTTTGGACCAGTCTCTCCAGAGAATGGACTTCTAAGCCGTGGATTTACCCACATGCTCTCTGGCTTGTCTGAGACTGACAGCTTGGGTTTCTTCCCCGCTTTTTGAGAGCACTGACTTTGTGGCAGCCTACCCATGAATGCCTGATGTGTTAAAAATCTTTTTGATTGCTGAGGCGCACACACGGTGTACACGGATATCCTGCTAGGGCTTGCCTTTATCATTATGACTCTTGTGTTGACAGAGCATGTTGTAAATGGGCCTGCAACGTTATGGTGAAATGCCTCAAGATGTATGATCTACATTAGTACAGTATACTTAGCAGGGTTTCCCTGAGCACTACATTGTTAAGGCCACCTTGACACTAAGGCTGTAACGATATTGCATCGAACCGAGGGATCGCGGTACACAGACCCACGAACCCCTATCGCGAACCTTCCTCGCAGAATCGCGATGCGCCCTTTTAAAGTTATTACCCCTCAGTCTAGAAAACAGCAGGATACAGGCAAATGCTTGCATATGCACTTAATGCTTGCATATGCGCTCAAAGACCATTAGAAATGGGGCGCATATGAGCGAGTAACACTTCCATTCTCCCCTCTCTCATGTAAAATGTTCCGTCCAACCAGCACGTGCATTGGTTGTTATTCATTGCCTCAGCAATCTCCGCGAGACAAAAAAACTTGGGCAAACGTCGGAAGGTAAAGCACAGAAATGAACAACAGACCAAGAAGGCTTTATCAAACGTGTGAAGATTTTTTTGATTCATGCATGCGCCGATGTGTGTTGAGTGGAGATAGACGTTAAGCGGAGAGAGAGAGAGAGAGAAAGAGAGCGAGAGAGCGAGATGCTCCGCCTGCCCAAATTTTAAATCGCTAGAGCTCTATACGCTCATAAGGGAGTGTCTGAAGTCGGGCGAACGTTTAGGTCGATGTGGATATTAGGCAGCATTATTTCCTCCCCACATTGGCCGCCTGCCTAGCGAAAACATGCTCCATTTCAGCCTCTGCATCTATTCCCGCTCTTGACAAAATGTCAAATCACAAAACCAAACAAAGGACAACGTGCGTGTTGCATACTGAGAACATAACTGAGGTTCATTTCGAGTTTTGTTTGTATAAGCGCGTGCGCGCTGCTGCACGATCAAAACAGTTACAAAAATATTAAACATCAAAATTAAGTGTTGCATTTCTGTAAGTAACTTAATACAATATGTTTCCTGACGAAATATGACCAGTGTTGTTTTCAGTTAATGTTTGGATATTAATTGGATAATGTTTGATAATGTGAGACAGTTGTAATAGGCTACCTATACTGGAACCCTGACCCTTCTCTCTCCATCTCTGTCTCTCACACATGGTCAGCATCTCAGCATGATATTATCTAAGCCTATTAGTAATAATAATGGTAGGCCTATATCTGCAACATCATTTAGTAGACCTACAAAATTAATGTAGGCAGTTAAATGCAAAAAGAAAGCATAGGCCTATATATACATATAGCCTATAATTTATTTTCTTCTTATTTTTTTCCCTAAAAAAAAATTAAATCGTGGGGGTATCGAACCGTGGGTCATATATCGTGATACAAACCGAATCGTGGGTTGGGTGTATCGTTACAGCCTTACTTGACACACATACCACCTTGACTAGGTCCCCTGAAAAGATAAAAAAAAATGGTATTGTGAATGCTATTTCTAGTTACTCTACCAAAATAGTTTACTTTCAGGGGACTATTTTCATACTAACTGCACAACACAGCGTTTCCAATGAAGACGTTTGTCTGATACTGGGCTGTCTGATGAAGTGAAGTTTGTCTGATACCAGCTAATCCCCCCCACCACCTTGACTTAACAAAAATTCTGCGGGAAACACTGCTTAGATCACACTGACCCTGAGACCTGAATTGTTAGGAGGGATTACAACACTTGCTACAATGATGTGCTCTCGCAACCCCATTTCATAATGTCTTTTGAACATATTCTTACTGACTGTCCTCAAATGTATCAGCCACATTATATTGCTTCCGTCAACGGAAATGTAACAAAGTCCTCGCATTGTTATGCTTCATCCACAATAGCCTGTCACTTTCTGGCTTGGGAATCATATTAGATGACAGTTGAAAACAATCTTGCGAGGGATGCCCTTTGACGGGTCAACATGTTCACATTTTCAAGCAGAACTGTTAGTGCCCTCCTGTCTGGATGTAGTCATTATTCACTTTACTGTCAGCTAGGAGTTAACACCTGAGCAAACTTTTAAGACACTCAAAAGAATGTGAACATGCACACACGCACACAAGTATAAATAACTATGCAGAGAGGCACATGCGGTGCGCGCGCACACACACACACATACACAAAGTCTCACCTCCTCCATTTTGGTGGCAGAGGTAGGGGAATCTCCAGACGTTTCCCAGGCCCACACTGAAGCCGACCTGGGCCAGCACGTACTCCAGCTTGCTATCCCAGCCATCGCGAGTCACCACATCCTCTGGGTCAGCATTGGCACCATCCGCTGCGACAGCCTGTTGCCCATCTGTTGTGCAACGCTCGTCTCCAGGCAGTGGTGCTTTCTCCATCACAGTCTGTAAGCTGCAGGGAGAGGAAATGAAGAGGGAGATTAATATCAGGCTCAGTCATGGCACGTGACAAATAAACTGATACGCGTAATGTCTATTGGCTGCAAGTTACTGGATTGGTCTTACAATGCATGCATGTTTATTTCATCAATTAGTTAATTACATCAATGTAATACAAAGCACACACACACACACACCTTTTCAATAATATAAAAATACAATCAGCAATAACTAAGGTCAATGCTGAGTAAGCAAGTGGATATTTTGTCAAGTCAAATCAACAAAACGTGGAGAACAAACAAAAGACGAGGCCATGGAAGGGGTACCAGCACTGAATGTCCTTGGGGGAACTGAGTGGTCGAATTTGCGCTGTGCTGGGTCAGAAATAGTCCCACGGCTCATGAAAGGGTCTCTGTTGTCCTCCTGACAGAGACCTGTCAACCTCCATAACCACTGAGGCCACAACGGACCCTCTAATAATAGCAGAGTGTTGGGTTTGACTTCTAAAGTTTCCATACCACCAAGAAAGTAAAAAATTAGGGTCAAATGTTGCATCATTACGAGGTAACAGTTTGGCTATTTTCGGTTCCAATTGCCGTCATCTTTAGGATAGGCTAACATAAGACGACTTTGCCATAGATGGACATTGGCATGATGCTCTCTATCGTCATTGCTAATTATTAGCCAACTAAAATGCCACTCAAAAGATGCCACCCAAACCACACTGGCCCAAAACTATACACGTATACATCCAGCTTAAGACAGTAACCTATTTTAACAATTGACCGAATATACTCACTTGAGGCTAATGCCGAAAAATGCCGCGCGCTTCCGAGTCTCAAAATCACACGTGTTGTTCGCTCAAGCAGCCGATGATGACAAACTGCTTTCAAATAGGTTGAGTGTCTGATGTATCACTCAGCAGAGAAACATACCCAATCCCCAGAAATGCCTTACGGGAATAGCTCATATCAGAAGGATTTCAATCTACAGCATCGCCGTCTCCAACGTGTATTGTGTTCGCACACATGCGGCGGTGACTTGAGGATAGCCTACAGAAGGCGGCGGCATCAGCTTCCGCCTCTATCGCCACGCCCCTTGCATTGTCAAAAAGTGGAAATCCTTGAAGTGAAGCGACAACGACCCATTTTCCACCCAAGGTGTGTAGCCTTCCACACCAGACCAAACTCTAAAATTGCTCAAGAAGCTATTGTATCGGTGATGATATGCCCATCTAAATTCCCCAACGGTAACACAAAGTAGGCATGAATGCACGTAGCCCCAGGTAATAGGCTACTCTGTAATATTTTCCCAACTAGGCTCATCATATAGGGCAGGCTATGCTAGGCCTAGGCCTATATGGCTCTAGTCATAATCAATCGAGGAATCGTTTAATTTTAGGCTTATTATTCATATGGTGGCCAAGCGGTGGAGCTGAGAAGGGATTAGGATAGTTGGGATAAAAACCAAACATATAGGCCTAATGGATGTGTGGTGAGAGACGACATGAGGTGACATCAAAAACACGCGGGCA